>NC_090326.1:37154035-37476250 GCF_035084215.1 Heptranchias perlo | reverse complement strand
ACCTGGTTGTTCCTCCAGCCAGCGTGGACACGATGGGCCGAATGGCCCCCTTCTATGCTGTATCTTTTCTATGGTCCTATGGTTCTAGGTGGTACATTTTGGTACGAAGATTAAGGAGGCCACATACTGCTTGGATAATAAGAGTCTAAATGGGGTAGAAGAGCAAAGATACCTAAAGGTACAGATATACAAATCACTAAAAGTAGCGACACAGGTTAATAAGGCCATTAAAAAAAGCAAAAAAAAGCCAACAAAGCACTGGGGTTCGTTTCTGGAGAGAATTGAAAAGCAGAGAAGTTATGTTAAACTTGTACAGACCCTTGGGGCCCGATTTTAGCAGGCCTGCGGGTTTTCGGCGGGGGGACTATCGGGCGCGTGGGTAAAGCGTCCGGTGAAATTAGTCAGCTCCCCGCGCGATCGTAGCATCCAATCCACTAATTGGAGCCACTTACCTGCTCCTCCGGGTTCCCCACTGCTGATCTGCGCGTCGGGCGGGCTGCGCATGCGCAGTAAGATCTGTCAGCTGGAGGAGCTCTATTTAAAGGGGCAGTCCTCCACTAACAGATGCTGCAACCAATAGCAAAGACGACTGCATGGAGCAGCCCAGGGGGAAGGCTGCTCCCAGTTTAATGATGCCTCACTCCAGGTATCAATACATGGGGTGAGGAGGAGGGGGAGGACAGAGATCTTCCACCCGGCGGGCGGGAGGAAGCGGCCTGCCTCTGCCACCAGGAAGGCCTGGCTCGAGGTGGCAGAGGAGGTCACCAGCGCCACCAAAATATCGCCCACCTGCACACAGTGCAGGAGGCGCTCCAATGACCTCAGTAGGTCAGCCACAGTGAGTACACGTAGTCTTTCCCCTACACTCCATCTGCCACATCACTGCCCCCACCCCACATCTCCTTCTGCACTGCCAACACTACTCTGTCACATCACCCCTCATACCCACTCAAACCCTATCCTCATCTTACCTGCACCTACTCACCTCGCCAGTACTCATCCCGCCACTACCACGCAACCCAATCCTCATACAATCTCATGGCTCTATCTCGTACTCACCCTCTCATGCATCTCTCTCACGGCCAGCCTCACTCAACCTGCCACCACCTGTGCTGCAGCCACAGGGCATGCATCACATATGTGCAGTAGGCAGCGTAAGGCAAATGTGTCGTGAGCATGAAGGGGATGCACAAGGGTGTTAGAGGGTTTGTCACGGTTTTTACTTATATTGAATTTCTGAGCAACTCACATTACATATTATATTGGCACCACTACTGCCATGTCTTCGCGAATCCTGTCTGGTCTGTGCAATAATGCCCTCTCCTGAGGATCACTATGAAGACCCACCACTGATGCCACCCATTGTGTCACTGCAGAGTGGGTGTAGGTGTATTTGCAGGGCTCTTCTGCGCAGACGACTGAGAGACATCGGCGATGACCCCGGTGGCACCCTGGAAGGATGCGGAGGAGAAGTTCGGGAGGGCAGTGGTGACTTTGACAGCGACAGGTAAGAAGATGGTACTTGGGCCAGCCAGGAGCAGCTCGGCATGAAAGAGGCTGCAGATGTCCACGGCTACATGTCGAGTGACTCTGAGCCTCCGTGTGCACTGCTGCTCAGAGAGGTCCAGGAGGCTGAGCCTCGGTCTCTGGAACCTGTGGCGAGGGTAGTGCCCTCTGCGACGCATCTCTCTCTGCGGTTGCCCTCCCTCCTGCTGTACAGGTGGATGTGTCACAGCACTCTGTTGTGGAGCTCCACGTGTCAGAGGTGGACGGCGTGGATGGCGAGGCTGGTGATGCTGTTCGCCCTCCGAGGAGGTCATGACTGCAGCTATGGCAGCCCCCATCCAGAAGATATACATCTGAGGGGGTCCGCATGGTAGGTACATGTCTCCGGACCCCGGGGTACGTGTGCAGGTTGGTGACTTTGACCGTCAGGAGGAGGGTGGTGGAGGCCAAACTTTGTCCCAAGTGACAGAGTGGCCTCCTGCAATGAGTGAGGGTCTCCCCCCACTGTCAAATGGACCTTTGCAGCTGCCACAGGCTGACAGCTGCAACACGTCCATTCCAGCTGGGAGTGTTTTCCCCACTGTGGGAAACAGTCCCATGTTGTTCCAAAATCCAACATAGTCCCTTAATCAGGTCAGTTAATGACCTGAAATACCTAACTAAATATTGTCAAGTGGCATCCCGCTGGCTTTAATTGCCTGCGGGATTCCCACCAGCGGGGGCTGCGCGCGCACGCCGGCGCGTCAGCGGGGAACCCGGAAGTGGGCGGGTTGGAGCCGGGCTCCCAACCCGCTCCGGGATTCCCCGATTTTCGGAGTCCCCCCGCCAGGAACGCACCCGATAGCGGGTGGTAAAATCGAGCCCTTGGAGTACTGTGAACAGCTCTGGTCTCCATATTATAAAAAGGATGTAGAGGCACTGGAGAAGGTGCAAAAAAGATTTACAAGGATGATACCAGAATTGAAAGGTTATACCTATCAGCTAAATTTGAACAGGCTGGGTCTCTTTTCTCTAGAAAAGAGAAGGCTAAAGGATGAACTGATAGAGGTCTTTAAGATTATGAAGATGTATAAAAGATGTTTCCACTTGTGGGGGAGACCAAAACTAGGGGTCATAAATATAAGACAGTCACTAATAAATCCAATAGGGAATTCAGGAGAAACTTCTCTACTGAGAATGGTTAGAATGTGGAACTCGTTACTACAAGGAGTAGTTGAGGCGAATAACATGTAAGGCGAAGCTAGTTAAAAACCCGAGAGAGAAAGGAGTAGAAGGTTATTTGATAGAGTTAGATGAAGAGGAGGGAGAGCTCGTGTGGTGCATAAACACTGGCATGGACCAGTTGGACCGAATGGCCTGTTTCTGTGTTGCAAATTTAATTGGGGTGAAATTGGGTTATTTAGTTCCCTTTTTTTAGGTGCTACATGGCCAACTAAGCCTCGAATATGGGGTCCGAGAAGCACGTGCACACTTCCGACAGGAAATGCGCAGGACACCATCTTGGTAAAGGGGTTTGCACGCATGCACCTAATGACCGCCAGCAGCATGCATGCAATGCTGATTTAAAGGGACAGCTGCTATTTTGGAACTCCATGCTCCATCCAACACACTGTCTTAACCTCGCACAGCGGAACATGACTTAGAGGGCATGAAGGAACCCCCCACCTGTTCTATTTAAAGGGATCATGCAGGAGTTACAAGTTAGTTGCTGGTGCATTTGTACATGTTTTTGGAGGTTTCTGGCTGCTGGTGCATTTGTACATGTTTTTGGAGGTTTCTGGCTGCTGGTGCATTTGTACATGTTTTTGGAGGTTTCCTATACTTGAGTAAAGTTTCAGTACTCTACAGGGAGTGAGCTGGCTGTCTGACAGGCAACAGCCAGGACACTGGCAGAGTGGCAGGGGTGGGAGCAGGAATGCTGTGATCCTGAGAGAGGACAGCAGGTTCTTGTTCCATGGAACCACTGCCACTTGCTGCCTCCTGTTATGCGCCACCTTCTCCTGCAAGAAAGAGGGAAATATGTCACTGAGTGTCTTGCAAGATGTTTGGGTGATGTGGCTGTCATGGTTGAATAGCTACCAGTGCATGTGAACTGTGAGTTGTGGGTGTGAGGCTTGCAATAGTGCTAAGTGTGTCAAGGTGAGATAAAGTATATGATCTGAATGATTAAATACTGACTGAAAGAGATATTTGGTAGGTGGGTGATGGGGGTGCAGTGAATTGAACAGTGGATGAGGCTAGTGGTGCAGTTGGTATGATATACCACTTGAAGCTTGAACTCACTCACATTGACAACTTGTTTTAAGGGCTCTATTTTAGCACCCGCTATCGGGTGCGTTCCTGGCGGGGGGACTCCGAAAATCGGGGAATCCCGGAGCGGGTTGGGAGCCCGGCTCCAACCCGCCCACTTCCGGGTTCCCCACAGACGTGCTGACGTGCGCGCACAGCCCTCGCGCGCGCACAGCCCCCGCAGGTGGGACTCCCGCAGGCAATTAAAGCCGGCGGGGGAGGCCACTTGCCAGTATTTACTTAGGTATTTCAGGTCATTAACAGACCTGATTAAGGGAATATGTGAGGAGGGGTGGGATTTTAGAGACAACTGGGACTGTTTCCCATACTGGGAGAAACACTCCCAGTTGAAATGGATGTGTTGCAGCTGTCAGCCTGTGGCAGCTGCAAAGGTCCATTTGACAGGTGGGGGGGGAGACCCTCACTCATTGCAGGAGGCCACTCTGTCACTTGGGACAAAGTTTGGCCTCCACCACCCTCCTCCTAACAAGAAAATTCACAAACTTGCACACTTACCCCGGGGTCCAGACACATGTACCTACCTTGCGGACCCCCTCAGATGTACATCTTCCAGATGGGGGCCGCCGTAGCTGCAGTCATGACCTCCTTGGAGGGCGAACAGCATCACCAGCCTCGCCGGCCACGCCGTCCACCTCTGATACGTGGAGCTCCACAACAGAGTGCTGTGACACATCCACCTGCACAGCAGGAGGGAGGGCAACCGCAGAGAGAGATGCATCGCAGGGGGCACTACCCTCGCCACAGGGTCCACAGACCGAGGCTCAGCTTCCTGGACCTCTTTGAGCAGCAGTGTACACGGAGGCTCAGAGTCACTCGACATGTAGTCGTGGACATCTGCAGCCTCCTTCATGCCGAGCTGCTCCCGGCTGGCCCGAGCACCATCTTCTTACCTGTCGCTGTCATAGTCACCACTGCCCTCAACAACTTCTCCTCCGCATCCTTCCAGGGTGCAACCGGGGATATCGCCGACGTCTCTCAGTTGTCTGCACAAAAGAGCCCTGCAAATACACCTACACCCACTCTGCAATGACACAATGGGTGTCATCAGTTGTGGGTCTTCATAGTGATCCTCAGGAAAGGGCATCATTGCACAAACCAGACAAGATTCGCAAAGACATGGCAGTAGTGGTGCCAATATGATATGTGATGTGAGTTGGTCAGAAATTCAATATAAGTAAAAACCATGACAAACGCTCAAACACCCTTGTGCATCCCCTTCATGCTCACGACACGTTTGCCTTGCGCTGCCTACTGCACATATGTGATGCATGCCCTGTGGCTGCAGCACAGGTAGTGGCAGGTTGAGTGAGGCTGACTGTGAAAGAGATGCATGAGAGGGTGAGTATGAGATAGAGCCATGAGATTGTATGAGGATTGGGTTGAGTGGTAGTGGCGGGATGAGTACTGGCAAGGTGAGTAAGTGCAGGTAAGATGAGGATGAGCTTTGAGTGGGTATGAGGGGTGATGTGACAGAGTAGTGTTGGCAGTGCAGAAGGAGATGTGGGGTGGGGGCGGTGATGTGGCAGACGGAGTGTAGGGGAATGAGTAAGTGTACTCACTTTGGCTGACCTACTTAGGTCATTGCAGCGCCTCCTGCACTGTATGCAGGTGGGCGATATGTTGGTGGTGCAGATGACCTCCTCTGCCACCTCGAGCCAGGCCTTCCTGGTGGCAGAGGCAGGCCGCTTCCTCCCGCCCTCCGGGGGGAAGATCTCTGTCCTCCCCCTCCTCCTCACCCCATCTAATGATACCTGGAGTGAGGCATCATTAAACTGGGAGCAGCCTTCCCCCTGGGCTGCTCCATGCTGTAATTTTTCCTATGTCTTGCAGCATCAGTCAGTGGAGGACTGCCCCTTTAAATAGAGCTCCTCCAGCTGACAGAGCTCACTGCGCATGCGCAATCCGCCCGACGCGCAGATCAGCAGTGGGGAACCCGGAAGAACAGGTAAGTGGATCCAATTAGGCTGCGATCGCGCGGGGGGCTGACTGATTTCGCCGGGCGCCCCCCCCGCCGCGAACCCGCAGCCCTGGTAACATCGAGCCCTAAATCTTTGAACTTTCTCCTGCACTGTATTCGTGTTCTTGGCGCTATGCTCCTGGCATTTACCTCCTCCCCTACTTCCTCCTACTGCCTCTTCAGCATATGTCTGGAGGGCCTCCTGTCCCATTGCGGATACAGGATGCCCTTCCTTCTCTGTACCAGAGAACCTTGATGCACGCTCTCTCCCACGCGCAGCGATTCTTCAAAGTATCACAGCATAGATTCAGTTTTGAAATTACTTCCACCATTTCTTGCAGCCACAATGCATCTCCCCGTTAGGAGGTGCAGGCTGCCTTTAAGAAGCACAAGCCACTCGCATGCAGCCGATCAACAGCACAGATAGTGATGGCTGCACGCAGCAATCATGTAAAACAGCATGCTGCACAAATGCAAGGTGCTGCCTGCATCGCAACCAATGGTTGCGGGCTAATTGCGCACTGCGATCCCCATGCCTGTTTTCAGGGGCTATCCAATTTAACCCCCTGTGTGATTCTATGTATATAAATGCAAATTGTTGATGTTGTTAAATTATGTAGGCTGTCTATGGAAAGGAAGTCAATAATTAGCAGAAGCACTTCATGCTGGCCTTTGAAAATGCTCTGGGCACCTTCCATAGTACGTCAGCGAATCTTTCAGTAATGTAACTCTGACATCAATGCAGTATTGCATGGTGGATTTAAAAACCTGCAGTGCACCTCGGAGCATGGGCAACTCCCTGGGCACCTGCAGGGGAGTCCTGAGGACAGAGCTCCAAAACGATGATGCTGATTCACCCATAAGTACTGAGATTTTAGTTAATGAAACCTGGTATTTAAATTTACAGAAGACTCCATTTCTGGATTAGACAGGCTAGGGATTGATTGAGAGATCGTTAATGGCAGGCTTCACACTCATTGGTGGCCAACAGTCTTTTCCCATACAGATCCCTGATTATCCTGAGGGAATGTCCATTAGCTAGGGCACGCGAGAGAAGGCATGCATGAGGCCGTTGCCTTTTATGGTGACACCATACCAGCCCCTCAAAGGACTCGGGAAGCATCAGGTAACAGGAAGGAGCTACCAGCCAATGCAGGATCTGAAGTGTTGGCAATAGTTGCATGGCCATTTTATGAACCAGGACATAGAGATACAGGTCTACAGCCATCCCATGAGGCCCCAATTGAAGTACAATTGCTTGCTGTCACCATACTTACTCCACTTACTTAGAAGAAACGCTAGATTGAGTAATATAAGATGCACAAGTAGTAGCACAGTATACACTGTCATTAAGGGGAAGCGGGAGAAAAACATTAATAGCACATACACAGAACATCTTACGTGAAGGAGCATGGTAAAAGAGCAGGTGATGGGTTGATGGGCATGAATGGTAGTTGAGGTACAGCTGATTGTAATGGAGGGCATGGTGTTCAGAGAGCCACTGCACCATATTGTGCACAGTAGGATAGGAATGTTCATGCAGGGCCCAGTTTACAGACTTAGCTGAATGTCCTGTCAATTGGTGATTGATATAGAAGTCATCCTGGATGGAAGGTGCCTTCAGCCATTTCTTCCTCCTCCTCTATGAGTTCAGGCTGTGTGCCCTGGTATTGCTCCATGTTACTCCTTTCTGAATGACAAAATTGTGCAAGATTTAGCTATAATTTTGGAGACCTTGTCAGAGATATAGATCACAACCCCTCCCCCCTCCACCCCTCCACCCGATCTGTCCAAACAACAGTATGTCAGCTCAAGCATCCCATTGGTATATTCCATCAGGATTCAGGTGGAGGCATGAGCTTCACTGCATCTTAATTCCACTTCTGTGGATTTCTCAACAGGTCATTTTGGGCCAGAGTAAAGGGAGCTTTACTCTGCATCTCGCTGTTGCTGTACTTGGTGTGAAAGTGCATGGTGCTGACAGTGAAAGTCTCAAATGGCTGGGCTCCTTTCCCCAGCGCCAATATCCGTCACTTCAATAAACACAAAAACACAAAATTCACCCAAAAAATTAGGTCCTGACCTGGTCTAGAAAGGCAGGCCACAGGCTGCATAGACTTGATTACATAGATACCTTAATTGACCATTTCCAGTAATATAGTCTTAGATATTGCAATTTCCCCCCGTTCGTCATGCTTAGTGAAAAGTTATGACTGTAATTCTTTTTGGGGGTTTGTTTATTTACATCATCGCCCCATCAGTTGCAGGTATTTCCTAATGCAATGGAACACTGGAATTGTGTTCTTTTATGTAAATGATGTATATAATCATTCACCTCGACACTCTATTATTATAGTGATAGAGTGCTGAGGTCTCCTCTGCATGAGACTGCAAGATCACAGGCTGAATGGACCCATTATCACAGTAGAAATCTGAGTGCCACCACTATAATAACCAGCGAAAGCGACAAGGAAAATGTTTATCATTTTAAAATGATTTTCCAATTCAGTTTCTTCTCGGGTCATTTAGTTCATTGGCTTTGTCGCTATGCTAACATTCCTCATCCTTTACTCCAATCATTAAATTTTGTAAAATTAGTTTTTAGTTTCACCTCCCTTCACTTGTAGTAATAATGCCACTGGAGTGTCTCAGTGCCAGCAATGGGGATCAATGTATTTAAGCACATCCTACTAAAATGGTGTTTGTGCATGAGTGAGGATGGTCTCTTATACTATAAATCTTTTGTGATATTACTTTGTTCATTATTATAGTGTCTCTTGTGCTTCTTAAATGGAGCAATCTGTCTTACCAAACTGCAGGGAGTTTGACAAAATCAGTGAATTACCTAACAACATAAGATTTTTTAGGGACAACAAAAGACCATTAGTTCCAAACAAGCTCATCTTTCCTCCTAGATCCGTCCCATCTAACCACCTTCTCACCATATCTCTCAATCACTTATTCATACATTAATCCCACCTAGCCACCCTTTCACCACATTCTTCAATCCCTCCTTCTTCCACACAACAGTAAAATGGTTTAGTTTGAGAAAGCAGGAAACTGGGACAATGTTAAATTAGAACTCGAGATGGGCTTAAATTCACCGTGGCAAAAGTGGCTGAATGGCCTCATCCTGAGCAAAAATTTCTGGCCTGGAAGTTATCGCACCCATCACTAAATTCCACCAGTGCCCTCACCAAAGACTTCCCTGGGGAGAGGTCAGCAGGTGCAGGCCTTTGGAAATAAACCCCTTCCTTTGAATAGGTAACCAAGGTGAATATTTCCTCTGATTGCTATTTCTAGTGAAATTGTAAACATACTCCTGTAGAAGACTTTAGATTTGTACTTGATCTCTCTGCTACTCCAGTTGTGGGTTCAAGTCCCACTCCAGAGACTTGAGCATAAAATCTAGGCTGACACTCCAGTGTTTTACTGAGGGAGCGTTGCACTGTTGGAGGTACCATCTTTCAGATGTGACGTTAAACCTGCCCTCTCAGGTGGACGTAAAAGATCCCATGGCACTATTCGAAGAAGAGCAGGGGAGTTCTCCCAGTGACTAACATTTATCCCTCAACTAACACCTGAAAATAGCTTATCCGGTCATTATCACATTGCTGTTTGTGGGACCTTGCTGTGCTCGAATTAGCTGCCGCATTTCCTACATTTCAACAGTGACTACATTTCAAAAGTACTTTGTTGGCTGTAAAACATTTGGGGATGTCCTGAGGTTGTGAAAGGTGCTATATAAATGAAAGTTCTTTCCTTCTTTCTTTACTCCCACCCATTGGCGCTGCACGGACCAATTTCTAGGCCTGTGTTTCCCCGCAAGACATGTCCCCTTGCTTGACTTCAACAAAATAACTTTTATTTCTGCATCTTAACCTTCAGAGCCTAAGCAAGTGAGGAGATAGCGGAGGCTCTGACCATCATTTTCCAATCCTCACTGGATACAGGCGTGGTGCCGGAGGATTGGAGGACTGCTAACATTGTACCATTGTTTAAGAAGAGAGCAAGGGATGGACCAAGTAATTACAGGCCAATCAGTCTAACCTCAGTGGTGGGCAAATTATTGGAATCAATTCTGAGGGACAGGATAAACCGTCACTTAGAAAGGCACGTAGTAATCAAAGACAGTCAGCATGGATTTGTTAAGGGAAGGTCATGTCTGACTAACTTGATTGAATTTGTTGAGGAAGTAACAAGGAGAGTCGATGAGGGTAGTGCATTTGATGTAGTCTACATGGATGTTAGCAAGGCTTTTGACAAGGTCCCACATGGCAGACCAGTCAAAAAAGTACAAGCCCACGGAATCCAAGGGAGAGTGGCAAGTTGGATCCAAAATTGGCTCAGTGGCAGAAAGCAAAGGATAATGGTCGACGGGTGTTTTTGTGACTGGAAGGCTGTTTCCAGTGGGATTCTGCAGGGCTCAGTACTAGGTCCCTTGCTTTTTGTGATATATATTAATGATTTGGACTTAAATGTAGAGGGCATGATTAAGAAGTTTGCAGATGATACAAAAATTGGCCGAGTGGTAGATAGTGAGGAGGAAAGCTGTAGACTGCAGAAAGATATCAATGGACTGGTCAGGTGGGCAGAAAAGTGGCAAATGGAATTCAATCCGGAGAAGTGTGAGGTAATGCATTTGGGAAGGGTAAACAAGGCAAGGGAGTACACAATAAATGGGAGGATGCTGAAAGGTGTAGAGGAAGTGAGGGACCTTGGTGTGCATGTCCATAGATCCCTGAGGTAGCAGGACAGGTGGTTAAGAAGGCATATGAAATACTTTCCTTTATTAGCTGAAGCATAGAATATAAGAGCAGGGAGGTTATGCTGAAATTGTATAAAGCATTGGTTAGGCCACAGCTTGAGTACTGTGTACAGTTCTGGTCACATTACAGGAAGGATGTAATTGCACTAGAGAGGGAACGGAAGAAATTTACGAGGATGTTGCCAGGACTGGAGAATTTTAGCTATGAGGAAAGATTGGCTAGGCTGGGGTTGTTCTCTTTGGAACAGAGGAGGCTGAGGGGAGATTTAATTGAGGTGTACAAAATCATGAGGGGCCTCGATAGAGCGGATAGGAAGGACCTATCTCCCTTAGTAGAGAGGTCAATAACCAGGGGCCATAGATTTAAAGTGATTGGTAGAAGGATTAGAGGGGAGCTGAGGAAAAATGTTTTCACCCAGAGGGTGGTGGGGGTCTGGAACTCACTGCCTGAAAGGGTGGTAGAGGCAGAAACCCTCAACTCATTTAAAAAGTACCTGGATGTGCACCTGAAGTGCCGTGACCTTCAAGGCTACAGACCAAGTGCTGGAAAGTGGGATTAGGCTGGGTGGCTCATTTTCGGCCGGCGCGGACATGGTGGGCCAAATGGCCTCCTTCTGTGCCGTAAATTTTCTACGATTCTGTGATTCTAAGTGCCTACCGTAGCAACTTCCTGTTTAAAAACCTGACTGTCCCTATTTTATCTCTGTGCTCACAAGAAGAGCGCCTAAGCCAGACAACTGCTGAGTGCCCAAAACCAGGGGCTTATCGACACAATGGGAGTGAGGTTTTTATCGATTACTGAAACAGGGTAATAAATTGTTTATGCTTGCAGTCTTTGGGAAAACAACTTCAATGCTTAGCTCATTAGCATTTTGAACACGTTTTGACTCAGTGATTTTTTATAAACCTGTGTGAATACAATTTATGTTGAAACTTCAACATTTTAATGTTTTCCTAATCCTTCCTGTGGAAAAATTGGCAAAAATCCTAAAATGTGACACCCCTTTAACTCTTTACAAAGGGAATTTTTATTTGTTTATTGAAAAAACCTGAACAATTAAAGGGGTGATTCTGCAATCCTGCACACCCAGCAGGGAGCCACAATCATGGGGAGTGCAGATCAGAGAATTGGGGCTACAATGCTTTCCCTGTGAGCATGGCTTCCTGTTGGAAAAGCAGGATCGTAGAATCACCCCTAAAGTGTACATAAAGAGAATATACATGGTGATAGCGACCATATACACCGACTGAGCAGCATTGCTTCAATCACTCTGTTGAAAACCTGTTCTGTGATTTTGCAAAGTAGCAGTAGAAACCCTGAACAGTGTTTAGCCATCTTACAGGTAGACTGAGGACCAAGAAATTGAGATTTTTTTTTGCATTAAAAAATGGAGGGTGGAGAATGATTGCTTGTTGTGGAACCCACACAGCTTGGTAATCCAGTAGTGGCAGGTGTGGAAGTGGTTGTGGGGAGGAGAGTTGGCTTTGGGATTATGCCTCCATTGAATGGAACTTGCTGTCTTCACTGTGGTTGGAGAAGTGGCATTTATCGATCTACCTAGAAGACAGGGCCATGCAGTGATTTAATGGATGGGTAAGATTATCAAAAGTGGCGAACAGATTGGGCTCAGAAATTAAAAAAAACAGAGGTCCCTAACTTGGCAAATCATATGACAAATGTAATCTGAAAACAAAGGGGATTTGTCAGCTAACTATATGGAGACAGCAGATAATAAATCCTTTGAGCAAATAAGAGATATATAAACTGTACAGCATAATTACCAGCATCTGGAGGTAAGGGCAAGATTCAGCAAATTATTGGGATAGGAACTACTAATCCTTCTAATTATGGAGTTTAGGGGTAGAATGTTTGAAGGAAGAACTCATTTTGAGATTCACCACAGCTGAGTGCTATGTTGAGGGCTGAGGTTGGCGACTGAATGGACTGAATTGTTCTCCTGTTGGTGGGATAGCAGCAGAGTGGAAATACTGCCTACCCAAGTGAATCCACTGCTAACCTGCTGCAAGCTCCTCGGGGGCCTCATTTGCTCTGCTGGTTGAGTTTGGAGTAATAATACCACTTTGTTGTCGCTGGAAAGGAGGGGAATACAGTTCTGGTGCAGCCTTCGAAAGCCAGTTAAAGGACAATATTACTTTCTGAGCAGCAGGAAGAAGAACGGCAGCAACGTCTGAAGCAGTAGCAGCATCCTTGGGGATGGGGGGTCAGCAGCTGCAAGGGGCGTCCAGCTTCTCTTTAGGGGTGTTGCTGATTATAGTGCCAGAAGAGGTAGACTGCTGCACACAGATGACATGGAGTCCCTACAGACCCTCTGTGCAGGCTATCTGGAGGGAGGTGGCAGAGACAGTCAGTGCGACCTGCTTCACCCCAAGAACTGCCATACAGCACAGGAAGAGTTCAATGACCTCACAAGGGTGGCCATGATAATACACTGTTGCCAAAACACATCCTCTACACTCAGGCAGCCTTCGCTCATCTCCTTGTCTCTCATACTCTTTGCCTCCCGCTATCTGGCTTTCAGGGGAATTGACTTCTGTAGAGGACAACCTCTGCAAACACTCAAACTATCTTTACTCAAAACGATTCTGGCAACTAACATTACCTGCAAAAAGGGCTACTGCTAGTCTTCAAGGAGACTTCATTTAAAGGGACACTGCACCTCCACATCTCATCATGTGATGCATACACTCATTTGGGCAAAGTGTCCATGCCACTCACATGCCCTTAACATTGTCCTCTCTCCCTCAAAAGGAAAAGCTGTCCTACAATCAGTGCCACAGAAATACCCCAGGTCTTTCAATCATCAATGCTTTCATCTTTCAGAAGCAGCAAGCCTTTTTTCATTGAGATATTATATAGAACACAGCAAACTACAATGATTCTTGATACTCACGCTGGATTGCACCTAAATGAGAATTCCTATAGTCTACTCTCTGACATTTCTTGTATTTACATGGGCCTTATCATACCCATTGTCCCTCTCTGTCTGTGGAAGCCTTATTGGAATCATCAATCACATCTGCAAGGGTTAGGCCTGCTCACCAATCAACCATCCAGATACATGACTCCCAGTCACGAAAGCTGCTATGGTGGATTGTCACATGATGAAAGCATTATGGCAGCTTCCTTGGCAGCTGACATTGACATGCAGGATATGATGATTGGCATTGCACATTAGCTAAACATTAATAAAATGAGGGCTTTTCCTATTCATAAAATTGAGGGGGTTGTCATATGCTCTTTGCACCTGTGGGAACCCTGCTCGTCTGTCGAATTGAATAGCTCTGTCTCTTTGCTTGTCTGCTTCCATTGGGAAGGATGTGAATTGTGCAGCCCTCCATTAAGAAATGGCCTTCTTGGTGCATCAGTGGCCATCTTGATGCAGTGGTGAGCAGTAGCTTGGCTATCATGGTAAAGGTCACCAGATGTTGCCTAGAAGGATACAATTACAAAGCAATTCAGGGCAGTGGTGATCTTGCCTGATATGAACAATCCTGTTCTCCTGGTGGAAGTGGACTGCAGGTCTTCACCCAACAGTTGGAATATTTTCCCAATAGCCTCCGGAGGGAAGCACTCCATTCTGAGGCACTGACGGTCAGATAGGTCTATGTACGACCCTGGGGAGTGGGTATGTTTGTATAAAGATTAGTGTAGGGAAGAGACGCTTTCCAT
Organism: Heptranchias perlo; assembly: GCF_035084215.1. NCBI lineage: Eukaryota > Metazoa > Chordata > Chondrichthyes > Hexanchiformes > Hexanchidae > Heptranchias > Heptranchias perlo. Next base: position 37,462,018 of record NC_090326.1, on the reverse strand, counting down.
AATGCCTCACTCTGAAGTCAATGGGAAGTAAAATCGAGTGGTATTTAAAATGGGCGGCTGTGTGGGTTAGGTTAATATTACCCCCCCCCGAAGAGTTAACATAACATGAACTGAACAGGCATGGGGGAAATCCGGTATTTTTGAACCAGTCTAAATTGTGATTTTTTAACTGATTCAAACATATCAATTCTCTATGTTTGTATATATATCACTGATGTTGTTGTGGCACAAGTCACCCAGGTCTGCCCACCATTTTAGCCTGATGTATAGCTAAAGATGTATAATTTCCTCTGACTAACAGTGATCAAGGCCGTAGGGGATTCACCGGCTAGATATGTAAACTTATACTTTCTTTTAAAGGAAAACAAGTGTAATGTGCATGTGATGGTCCTGAGGTGAATAATGATTTGATGCAAAATTAGCCAATGTGCTTTTTAACCCTCCTTGAAACAATGCCGAGAATGTAATAGTTCAGTTTGATCTGATGTTACTGTAACTGAGCTTCAACTTCATGACTTCTCCGTTTCATCAAACTATCTGTCAGTAACAAATCAAACAGTCCTTGATATAGTCAAACTTGGGATATTTTGACAGATTTCATTAAAGGATAGTTCATGATTATTAGGATTTTGCAAATTTTTCAGTGTCCCTAATCCAGTCTATCTCACAGGTAATCATATTTTCTTCAGAACAATGAAAACAATTCTCTGCAAGATCTGAATTTTAAAAATATGTTTTTTTGTTATATTTGAGACTTTACAAATATGAACTTTTTTATAAAATAGTCTTGCCAATTGATTTAAATGTTTATTGTTAATTTAGGCCCCGATTGGAACTCCAGGTAGGTTTTGGGCTGGTGGGTAGTGGGGTGAGGTCATAGTTCACCCACTGCCCCAGAAAATGATCGCAGGGTATTTCAACTCCCAAGCCTCATTTCCTACCTGATTCTCTGACCCGCTGGAAACCCCACCCAGTTCCGGAGTGCAATTGCTGACGGGTCAGCTAAAGCAGGAATACACCTCCTAAAGCAAGATTGAATTCCCTTCTGCAAGGTTTTGCAGTTTCATTACTTGAAAAAGAAATTGCTCAGAAATAAGTCAGACCCCACGTTCTCTGAGGCCTTTTTGGAGTTCTGGCTAGAAGAGGTCAGGTGGCCAGGAGGGAAGTTCTCTTTCCAACCAGTGGCAGGAGGATCATGAAACACCAAGTGCACCGATTGCACAGATTGTCAGCTCCAGGACCATCACCCCCAGAACCTGGATCGATGCAGGAAGCGTTTCAGTGACTTCTCAAGAACAGCAAGGATGAGTAGAGCTCTTCATCTCTCTCAACAACACATGGCAATAGTCCTATCCCCCTCCACCATCACTGTCAACAGTTCCCTCCCCTGCATCACATCCTTCACCACCTAGCACAAAGCAAAACAATTCCACTTCACTTTCTTACTACAAACACACACTCACTTTTTCCTTGCTCCCTTCACAGCAGCCACTAGCAGCATTCTCTTCTCACTTGCTAGCCTTTGCACAATCACCAACTTCTCTCATGACTCCTTCCTCACTTCACACTCCACACACCTGCTTTCAATTCAACACGTCTCCATCCCGATTGTCTCTTGCTTCTTCTCCCTCTCAGTATCTGCACAACAAGCAGAAGCCCCACCAATCTACACTCATCCTTTGTAGGAGACGCTCATTAACTCTCGCTCTCTATCTCTGCAGGACAATACAGCACACAACACAAGAGGGAGGAGTTGGCTGGGGGAGGACCAAGCAAACTCATGGTGCTGTTGAAGTTGGCAATCAATGGCCCTTCCAGAGCTATCAGGAAAGGACATTTTGAAACTGGGGGCTTCTGTGCACAGGGTCTCTGACTATAAATTGCACCCTTTCATGAACCTCTGAAAAGCACGCAATCACACAGCTGGACTACATCAAACTGCATTATGATACCTGTCAACTGTTACTGTCCAGCCTCTCAGTGCCATCCTAACTCTTTGCCCTTTACTCTTTCCTTTAGATCCTTCATGACAGTCACAATCCAAAGAAGAAGACACCTCAGAGGAGGAGAATTCTTCTGAGGACGCACAATCATGTACTGCACCACTCCCAAGCACCAACACAGAAATTCATACCCTGGCTGGGTTAGAGAATGAGTTGCAAGGGTCTGCATGTGGTGAAACACCCAGTACTAGTGAACAGCAGGTATTGGTGGCAGGGACAACCCAAGAAAAAGGTCACCGGAGGGCAAGGTCCTTTCCCAGTACTGCTTAGGAGGATGGAGATGTTGACTTCAGGGGACCAGCAATGAGAAGAAAACTACTTGCTTCACACAAGCAGCTATATCAGGTATTGGAAGGCCTGCCAAGGAATTTAACCATCATGGCTGAAAGTGTGGAGGAGTCGTTTTCCAGACTGCATGGTCATCTTCCAGGGCAACAACATTGCAGTCTACCTTGGAGAGTGTGGTAACCACCAGGGACACTGCAGCCAGGCCCTCACAACAAAAGTCAATGTTCACACTCTTTGCAGCTTCAGAGGAAGCTCAAACAGCTGCCATGCAGACTCTGGGCTCAAATCTGTGCTCCGCCTTGGAGATGCAGACACCCACCTTGGAGAAGCAGACACCCACCTTGGAGAAGCAGACACCCACCTTGGAGAGGCAGACATCTGCCTTGGAGAGGCAGATGAAGCCAGTGGATAGGAGGTTTCAAGGAGTCACTCATCTTTTGCATTCTTCTCTACCACAGATCAGTGGAAGTGCTGAACCCCATGGGAGTGGCAGTGCAGTGTTGCAGTGGAAGCAGCTCGTGTTGCCTTCTCTCAGGATGCCAGTACAACTGCTTCCTAGCCACCCTCTCAACCAATACCAACCGCAGTATCAGAAAGCCGGACTGCCCCACGAGCAGCCAGCGCTGCAGTCTGCAGCAGTCTCAGAGTCTTGAGCTCCCAGAAGTCACTGGGCATCGGTCAATAGTCCCAACGGTAGCCTTCCACCCATTCTGCTGAAGTCACTGTGGGAGTACCTCATAAAGTAGCAGTGTTAGTAAACGTTCTTTTAAGAAAGCACCATGGGTTCATCACCCATGACTACATCAAGCTGCTAAATATTGCCTGTCATCTGCTACTGTGACAAAATAATTCACCACAATATTGTGTTTGGAATTAAAATCAGCACCTTTATTACATTTGCAACTTTGAGTCTATAGTTTCTTCTCATTACAGCTTCATAGTCTGCATTGTCAGAATTTCATTGACATGGGGCATGATTTTAGCATGGCAGTCTGGGTAAATAGTCGCGTGGGAAACGCAGGAATAATTTTGGCGCGTCAGATTGAGTGATCGCAACTCAACTGAAGGCACCTAATTTTACTTCCAAGTTTCAGGTCTGCAAGATGTGCAGCGGGCATACTGTGCGCCCGCATGGCATGCTGTGAACTGGAGTATTTAACGGGGCATTGCAAAAATGGATTTGGAAGGAGAAAGGAGGAATAAGGAAAATGGAGCAGCACAGAGCAAAGGCAGCAACCCGGTTCATTGATGCTTCCCTGAGGTGCTACTGGCTGGTATGAGAAGCAGGATGGACGTGCTGTCCATCAGGAGGAAGACACCTCCTTTTGCCACTAAGAAGACAAGGCTGGAGGTGGCAGAAGAGGTGAGCAGCAGAAGCATGGTGCTCAGGTCTTGGGTTCAATGCAAGAAATGGTTTAATGACCTAACCAGGTCAGGAAAAGTGAGTATATTTGTTGATTGATTCACCCACATCCTGTGAAATGCAGCCACCCCCCCCCACCTCCGCCACCATCCCTCACTCTGTGTTGGCAAGCCTACTCCATCACATCACTCCTCATGTGCACTTAAGTTTCAACATCAACTTACCTTCACTTTCCATGCATTTCCTCACCTCCCCATCTACGCATCCACCACTGCTGCTCACCCCAATACTGATGCACCGTGATGCATCTGTTTGATAGTCACCCTCTGATGCATTTCTTTCATTGGCAGCCTCACCCTAAGCAATGCATCCATCAGGTGACTATGTCACCTTCAGTCACTAACAGGTCTGTTCTTTCTCCCCTTGTAGAAGAGAGTGCAAAATGCAAGGGCGAGGAGCAGAACTGAAGGAAGACCACCGCAAATAGTCCAACTGACAGATGCAGAGAGGGAGGCCATGGACATAAGTCAGACCGTTGCATGCCTGTCCGTCGGTGATGGAGAGACTGGCAACCGGTGATACAGAATCAGTTTATACCCCTGAGGGGCAAGAACTCTACTTGCCAAAAAAACCAGCCATGGACAACTAAAGAGGTAAGAGACAGTATAAGACATAAGGAAAGGGCATACAAAAAGGCAAAAAATGGCACAGATCCTGGCGAATGGGAAAGATTCAAAGATCAACAAAGGGTCACAAAACAGATAGTAAGAGCTACAAAAAGAGAGTATGAAAAGAAACTCGCAAGGGATATCAAAACCAATACGAAGAACTTTTATAGTTACATTAGGAAAAAGAGGGTGGTCAGGAGCAGTGTTGGCCCCTTAAAAACTGAAAGTGGGGATATTGTCATTGACAATGGGGAAATGGCGGACATGTTGAACAATTACTTTGCGTCAGTATTTATAGTAGAAAAAGAGGATAGCATGCCGGAAATCCCAAGAAAACTAATATTAAATTGGAGACAGGGACTTGATAAAATTAATATAAGTAAAGCAACAGTAATGAAGAAAATAATAGCACTAAAGAGTGACAAATCCCCAGGACCAGATGGTTTCCATCCCAGGGTTTTAAAGGAAGTCGGTGAGCACATTGCAGATGCCCTAACTATAATCTTTCAAAGTTCTCTATATTCAGGAACTGTCCCTCTAGATTGGAAAATTGCACATGTCACTCCGCTTTTTAAGAAAGGAGAGAGAGGGAAACCAGGGAATTATAGACCAGTTAGCCTAACATCTGTTGTGGGGAAAATGCTGCAGTCTATAATTAAGGATAGGGTGACTGAACACCTTGAGAATTTTCAGTTAATCAGAGAGAGCCAGCATGGATTTGTGAAAGGTAAGTCGTGCCTGACAAACCTGATTGAATTTTTTGAAGAGGTGACTAAAGTAGTGGACAGGGGAATGTCAATGGATGTTATTTATATGGACTTCCAGAAGGCATTTGATAAAGTCCCACATAAGAGACTGTTAGCTAAGATAGAAGCCCATGGAATCGAGGGAAAAGTACGGACTTGGTTAGGAAGTTGGCTGAGCGAAAGGCGACAGAGAGTAGGGATAATGGGTAGGTACTCACATTGGCAGGATGTGACTAGTGGAGTCCCGCAGGGATCTGTCTTGGGGCCTCAATTATTCACAATATTTATTGACGACTTAGATGAAGGCATAGAAAGTCTCATATCTAAGTTTGCCGATGACACAAAGATTGGTGGCATTGTAAGCAGTGTAGATGAAAACATAAAATTACAAAGAGATATTGATAGATTAGATGAATGGGCAAAACTGTGGCAAATGGAATTCAATGTAGACAAATGTGAGGTCATCCACTTTGGATTAAAAAAGGATAGAACAGGGTACTTTCTAAATGGTAAAAAGTTAAAAACACTGGATGTCCAAAGGGACTTAGGGGTTCAAGTACATAGATCATTGAAGTGTCGTGAACAGGTGCAGAAAATAATCAATAAGGCTAATGGAATGCTGGCCTTTATATCTCGAGGACTAGAGTACAAGGGGGCAGAAGTTATGCTGCAGCTATACAAAACCCTGGTTAGACCGCACCTGGAGTACTATGAGCAGTTCTGGGCACCGCACCTTCGGAAGGACATATTGGCCTTGGAGGGAGTGCAGCGTAGGTTTACTAGAATGATACCCGGACTTCAAGGGTTAAGTTACAAGGAGAGATTACACAAATTGGGGTTGTATTCTCTAGAGTTTCCAAGGTTAAGGTGTGATCTGATCGAAGTTTATAAGATATTAAGGGGAACAGATAGGGTGAATAGAGAGAAACTATTTCCGTTGTTTGGGGATTCTAGGAGTTGGGGGCACAGTCTAAAAATTAGAGCCAGACCTTTCAGGAGCGAGATTAGAAAACATTTCTACACACAAAGGGTGATAGAAGTTTGGAGCTCTCTTCCGGAAACGGCAATTGATACTAGCTCAATTGCTCAATTTAAATCTGAGATAGATAGCTTTTTGTCAATCAAAGGTATTAAGGGATATGGGCCAAAGGCAGGTATATGGAGTTAGATCACAGATCAGCCATGATCTTATCAAATGGCGGAGCAGGCACGAGGGGCTGAATGGCCGACTCCTGTTCCTATGTTCCTATGTTCCTAACCCGCTGGTGGCTGGTGACAGAACTTTAACATCCTTCATACACATGATGAATTGATTTTATCAATGATTGACCTGCTCCACACATCAGTATGGCCATTGGCGAGATTGTCACTTTTCCGATGAATAATTAATATTGGTTTATGTTGTCTTTCAGGGCATTCACGGATTCAACAACATTCAGCCACAATGGAAGAAGACGATTCCTCAGAGGAGCTCAATCCTTCTGAGGGTGCACCGACACATGACATACAGCTATGCACCATCGCAGATAGTGGCACTTCAGTGGGTCCTGTTAGCCAGATAGTTGGGTTGTCACCTGGTGATTCACCACTTACAAGTGTTCACGAGCAGACACTGGTGGCAGGGGCAGCAGTAGAGAGTCTACGTCGGGGGGCACAATCCTCCCCAAGCTCTGCTCAGCTAGACACAGATGCTGAACCCCGGGTGCCATCGTTGAGATTGAGAATGATAGAGATACAGCTGCATTTTTGCGAGGTACTGGAAAATGTGCTATGCACACTCTCCACAATAGCGGAGAGGATGGAGGAGTCCAACTCCATCACTGGTGGAGTGGAGGTGCAGTTAACTGCGGGAATGTCTGCGGTGGAGAGAATTCTATCCTCCATTGAGCTTCAAGCACGGCTCTCTAATGAGTCCATGCAGGCCAGGACAATGGCCGTGTGGACACTGGACGCCAACATGTCTGCCGCCTTAAACAGACCATAAGACCATAAGAGATAGAAGTAGGAGTTGGTCATTTGGCCCTTTGAGCCTGTTCCACCATTTAATGAGATCTTGGCTGATCTGATTTTTACCTCAACTCCACTTTCCCGCCCTTTCCCCATATCCTTTGACTCCTTTGCTGATCAAAAATTTGTCTAACTCAGCCTTGAATGTATTCAATGACTCAGCCTCCACAGCTTTTTGGGGAAAAGAATTCCAAAGATTCATGACCCTCTGGGAGAAGAAATTCCTCCTCATTTCCATCTTAAATGGGTGACCCCTTATTCTGAGACTATGCCCCCTAGTTTTAGATTCCCCCATGAAGGGTAACATCCTCTCAGCATCTACCCTGTCGAGTCCCCTCAGAATCTTATATGTTTCAATAAGATCTCCGCTCATTCTTCTAAACTCCGGTGAGTATAGACCCAACTTGTTCAATCTTTCCCCATAAGACAACCCTTCCATACCCGGAATCAACCTAGTGAACCTTCTCTGAACTGCCTCCAATGCAAGTATATCCTTCCTTAAATAAGGGCACCAGAACTGTATGCAGTACTCCAGGTGTGGTCTCACCAGCATCCTGTACAGTTGTAGCATGACTTCCCTGCTTTTATACTCCATCCCCCTAGAAATAAAGGCCAATATTCCGTTTGCCTTCCGGATTACCTGGTGCACCTGTATGTTGATTTTTTTTGTGTTTCATGTACGAGGACACCTAGATCCCTCTGTACTGCAGCATTTTGCAGTATTTCTCCATTCAAATAATATTTTGCTTTTTTATTTTTCCTCCCAAAGTGGATGACTTCACATTTTCCTCATTATATTCCATCTGCCAAATTTTTGCCCATTCGCTTAACCTGTCAATATCCCTTTGCAGATACTTTGTGTCCTCATCGCAACTTGCTCTTCCACCTATCTTTGTATCATCAGCAAATTTGGCCACAAGACACTCTGTTCCTTCATCCAAGTCATTGATATATATTGTAAATAGTTGAGGCCCCAGCACTGATCCTTGCGGCACCCCACTAGTTACAGATTGCCATTTTGAAAATGACCCTTTTATCCTGACTCTTTGTTTTCTGTTAGTTAGCCAATCCTCTATCCATGCCAGTGTATTACCCCCAACACCATGAGCTCTTGTGCAGTAACCTTTTATGTGGCACTTTATCAAATGCCTTTTGGAAATCCAAACATACTGCATCCATTGGTTCCCCTTTATCCACCTTGCCCGTTACTTCCTCAAAGAACTCTAATAAATTTGTCAGACAGATACTTTAGCCATGGCCTTACAATGCGGCACATCCCTTCACCAGCCTGCTGTTCAGCAGAGTGGTGGGAGTGATGTTGCACCGGCCCGGGAGCGGGATGATGGCGAAAGGGGATATGGAAGTGGGGACTCAACTCAAAGTGCTCCCACCTCTCACCCGTTGCCCCCTCCTCAACCGGTACCCGAAATGCTGCCTCCTCTGCCGATGGTCGTGTCTGCCCCTGCTCAGGTGCAGGTGGAACAGTCTTTGGCGGGGCCCTCACGGGCTCCACATCCCAGAGGGCGTAGTCCAAGAGCATCTCAGCAGTCAGGGCAGGGATCTGAGAAACCTGCCACTACCTCTGCTGCAGCCACAGGGGATGCACCACGTGGAAGTGATAGGAAGAGAAAGGCTAAGGTAATTCACCAAGGGTATGCACAGGGGTGTTCGACGAAATGTCATGTTGTTAATTTTTTTTTCTTGTTTATGTATACGTGGTTGAAGGACTGGTTTGTGCAATGGAGGGGGTGGGCTGGTGTTGATGGTGGTTGTTCCAGGCGGCCTGGGTAGTTCAAAGTCTTCAATTTGCACATCTCATTATGAGAACATGTTGGAGATGAGGGAATCCCTGGCATCACAGGCAGCCAAGTGCCCTGCTGCTCTGGCGATGGGTTTCCCATCTTCATTTTCCTCGTCCTCATCCTCCTCCTTCTTCTCCTCCTCATCCTCTTCTTCAATGTTGCCGGCAGATGAGGATGCTTCATGAGTGCATTTGAGCTCCTCCACCTGTAACCCTCTCTGCTGAGTGATGTTGTGCAGGACGCAGCACATGACAATTATTCTACCCACCCTCGCTGGTAAGTACTGAAGGGCTGCACCAGATCGATCCAGGCACCTGAAGCGCATCTTCAGCATTCCTATGACTTGTTCAGTGACAGACCTGGTGGTGATGTGACTGTCGTTGTACCACTGCTGTGCCTCATTGGTGTAGTTTCTCAGAGGTGTCATGAACCACGTCTGCAGGGGGTATCCCTTGTCTCCAAGCAGCCAGCCCTTAAGTCTGTCTTGTGTATGGAAGAGATCATGAATGTTGGACTCGCACAAAATGGAGGAATCATGGCAGCTGCCGGTGGTCGCACACTAGCTGTGCATTGATGGAGTGATATCCCTTTCTGTTGATGAACATTCCTGGCTTTTGTTTTATTCGTTCATGGGATGTGGGCGTCGCTGGCGAGGCCGGCATTTATTGCCCATCCCTAATTGCCCTCGAGAAGGTGGTGGTGAGCCGCCTTCTTGAACCGCTGCAGTCCGAGTGGTGAAGGTTCCCCCACAGTGCTGTTAGGAAGGGAGTTCCAGGATTTTGACCCAGCGACGATGAAGGAATGGCGATATATTTCCAAGTCGGGATGGTGTGTGACTTGGAGGGGAACGTGCAGGTGGTGTTCCCATGTACCTGCTGCTCTTGTCCTTCTAGGTGGTAGAGGTCACAGGTTTGGGAGGTGCTGTTGAAGAAGCCTTGGCGAGTTGCTGCAGTGCATCCTGTGGATGGTACACACTGCAGCCACTGTGCGCAGGCGGTGAAGGGAGTGAATGTTTAGGGTGGTGGATGGGGTGCCAATCAAGCGGGCTGTTTTGTCCTGGATGGCGTCGAGCTTCTTGAGTGTTGTTGGAGCTGCACTCATCCAGGCAAGTGGAGAGTATTCCATCACACTCCTGACTTGTGCTTTGTAGATGGCGGAAAGGCTTTGGGGAGTCAGGAGGTGAGTCACGAACCGCAGAATACCCAGCCTCTGACCTGCTCTTGTAGCCACAGTATTTATATGGCTGGTCCAGTTAAGTTTCTTGTCAATGGTGACCCCCAGGGTGTTGATGGTGGGGGATTCGGCGATGGTAATGCCGTTGAATGTCAAGGGGAGGTGGTTAGACTCTCTCTTGTTGGAGATGGTCAGTGCCTGGCACTTGTCTGGCGCGAATGTTACTTGCCACTTATGAGCCCAAGCCTGGATGTTGTCCAGGTCTTGCTGCATGCGGGCTCGGACTGCTTCATTATCTGAGGGGTTGCGAATGGAACTGAACACTGTGTAATCATCAGCGAACATCCCCATTTCTGACCTTATGGTGGAGGGAATGTCATTGAAGAAGCAGCTGAAGATGGTTGGGCCTAGGACATGTGCAGGTCCTTGGATTGCTACTTGTGTGCAATCAATTGCGCCCTGCACCCGTGGGAAGCCAGCCAGAGAGTTAAAATCCACTGCCCTCTCAGTCTATCCGATGCCATTGCAGGGGAAATTGACGTAGATGGATGCCCTGGCAATCAAGCCATCCGTCACCTATCATATACACTTATGTGCAGACAACTGAGAGATCCTGGAGATATCACCAGTGGCGCCCTGGAAGGATCTGGAGCGGAAGAAATCAGGGCAGTGGTGACTTCAACTGCGATGGGCAATGCGTGGCTACCAGGCCCAGCCGGGAGCAGCTCTTCATGAATGAGCATGCAGATGTCTGCGACCACCTGCCAACTCAATCTGAGCCTTCATAGGCACCGCTCCTCAGATAGGTCCAGGAAGCTCAGCCTCTGCCTGTACACCCTCTCACGTGGGTAGTGCCTCCTGTGACCTCGGCCCCTCCGTTGGTCCCCTCTCTGCTCTTCTCCAGGTCCTTGTTGCCCACCTCTGTCTTGTCCACCTGCAAGTGCCAGCAGGACCTCCGGGTTTTGGTTGCGCATGTGCATCCTAACCAGTTAAACCAGGAAGTGACTACGTCAATGTTGAAAATGCATTGACAGTTTAGATGCTGAATTTTAAGTCCCCTGTTGAAAAATATTGGTGATGAATGTTAGTTTTGCTAGAATGAAGGACATCATGACATGATGATTGGATAGTATGCTAACTGACCCAGCACAACTTCTTCATATGCCTTCTGGTAAGACCAGCAGAAGGTAGGTATGCTGTTAGTGAGAGCACATTGAGGTGGTTATGAACAGCCATAGTGGTCATTCAGTTATCTTCAGTAGACATTGAAACCTAAGTTGTTTACCAGTCACTCGAAAATGAACGTGATTAGTTTGCTGGAAGGAGCAGCAGTCAGGGTTAAATGGGTACATGTGTGAATAACACTGGGATACAGCACTCGGGGATACATGTCTGTTGTTGGAGCCTGGATGCGGTCCCACTCCAAAAAGCTGGTACTTTATCCTCCCTATCCTAAAGGTTGGCTGAATGGTTTTAATGATTGTAATGTTCTTCAATGCAGAATCAAGGGAGAAGGGGTAAGAAGATTTATTCTTCCCTCCCTTCTTGAACACAGGTGTTGTATTGGCTACTATCCTGTCCCATGGTATAATTTACATATTTAAGGAAAATGGAAAAATTGTGGCCAGAGCCTCTGCTGTTTCATCTTTGACTTCTTTCAACAGCCTGTGCATGTCATTAGGGCCCAGTGACTTATCCATCTTGAGGTCTGCTAATTTTTCTGGAACCAACTCCTTTCCTACAGTTAACTCTACCAATTGTTTCATATCCTTCATACACCTTTGTTTCTTACTTCCACCATCATTTATAAAAACTGATGCGAAATATTTAATTTCTCTACCATACCTTCATCCTCCACAGTTAGACTCCCTCTTTCAACCCTGAATGGGTCCTATTCTCTCTTTAACTATATTTTACTTTTTATAGGTTTATTAAAGCCCTTATTATTTACTTTTAAATTATCTGTTAATCTCTTTTATCATATGCCCTTCTAATCTCCCAATCACCTCCTGCTACACTTCTCATATTCCTCATGATTATCTTTAGTATTGTTAGCCCTAACTTTATCTTATGCCCACCTTTAAAGTTTCAGTTTAGATTTAATCTCTCCATGGAGTTTTATATTTTGATGCACCCCTATTTTCACTTTATCGAAATATATTTAGTTTTACTGTCATCATTTCATATTTGGAAATTTCCCATTGCTGATCTGTCGCACAGTTTGCTAATTTTTTTGCCCTGTTAATTCTGGCCAGAATACCTTTTATCTCACTGAGTTTAACCTTTTTCCAATCCAGCATCCTTATCTTTGACTCTTCATTGTCCGTTACTATTCTTACATTGCTTCTTACCTTGTTTGACTAGAAACATGGGCCAAAGTTTTGTCAATGTGATATACGCTACTGTTGCACCTTTAAAAAAAGTGTTACATCCAACACTAGTCTATAGAGGGAGATGTACAGAAGTATTACTTGTACCTTTACAGGAGAAATTGGTGCACAAAATTGAGCTTACAAAAAACATTTTTGGCAGGTAACAAATGTGCAAGTACCAAAAGACATTCAGTACTCAAAAGGGTTAATCTGCGCCATTTCATTTCAGCGATGTGTGCCAGTGGCAAAACACATGCTTTGGGTGTTTTTTTTATTGCAGTTCACTGCTGTTGCGACTAGTTTACTTTGAACATAGAAGAGGTTGGAGATCTTTTATTGAAGATTTCTGAAGGTAGGAAATGGCTCTTAACGTTTAAAAAAAAATTCTGCCGACAGATATTTGAACTTACGCCTAACTGCTCCTCAGAGGGTCAGAGCGCGGGAGATTTTCAGACTCCCACCGCCCCACACCCCTTCCACCCAACATCAGCAGTACGCAGTAGGAGGTGTGGCATTCTCTACCGCAACCCATTCTCGTGCTTCTTCTAGGTGCCACCTGAAGCTGCACAGAAGGTCATCGGACTGAGGTGCCCCTTATCCCATGGCAGCTGGCTCCTGGCATGGACCTGCTGCTGGCTGCATCTCTGGAGACTGCTCTTGGGCAGCCTGGTTTCGCCTCCCATGTTCCACTGGCATGGTCCTCTGAGGGCTATGGCTGGAGACCTGACATGTGCTACTGTGCTGGGGGATGGAAATACCACGTGGCTGCAACTCCTGGATGGCTTTGGTCCTCATCATCCTCTGCACCATCATCTTCCTCTTGTGCCACCCACTGCTGTTGTGGATCTTCTGGAAAGGAGAGTAGAAGGCAAGAGTGGATGAGCACCACTCCTTGTGACTAAGGAGACAGTGGAGAGGCCCATTTTTTGGGAGCAAGGTGTATACTGTGGGGGGAGTGTCACCCATAGTCGCAAGGTGTGTCATGGGACTATACTTAAATAATATAAATATTGAAATGAGGCCTCTGCATGCCAGTAACATGGCCTCATTTTTTGGTCTCAAATCGTGCTGAATTGGCTATGCGAGCACCTGATTTTGCAGTCCCCACCCCACCAGCAAGGCCTTGCAAAATAAGCCCTTTAAAGTTCTAACCGGTTCCTAACAGCTCTTCTCTTGAATTAGAATTTTTTTTTGTATATAAATTCTTACAGAAGGGGACCAATAGCTGAGTGTCAGTGGAGGCAGCACTTTGTGAACAGTCAATGTTCACGGTGTGAGCAAACAGTTATTATTGTTTGAATGTAATTCTTATGAATAATTTATAACGTTGTACATATTTAGTGTAATATCATGTTAAAAAACGATCGTGACGTTACCATGGCAACAAAGAGTTGTCATTTCAACCCCACACTGCCCTCTGATTAGACAGGGTGCACAATGTTCTCTAGACGCAAGATTTGTCTCTCCACCTTCACAGTTGAGAGTTTTGAGTGAGCTGCCATTTTAGGAAACCACAGTGCTGCCTTTTCAATCAGGCCTTGTTCGGTGGCTGAATTGAGCTCCATTGAGATAAACTAATTAGCCCTTTTCACCAAGGATAAGTACATTTATATTTGAACTGAATCGATCCAATATGAGAGTGGGATATGTTTTCAAGTCCTTGCTGGCAGTAGATAATGTTCTCTGCCATTGCCGCATACTCAGAAAATTGCCCTTCTGGTATAGTTGGCTAAAATGAGCAGTTTAAAAAAAGAAAATGTTGTCAGGATGTGAGGAATGCGAACTAAACCAAATAAAAGTTCAGTAGTATGGGAACCACAAATTTAAAATCCCTTCCTATCTTTGTCAGTGATATGACGCTTGGACATTTACCATGACCTTATGGACATGTTACTAAACTTTAATTTGAGGAATAATTCCATTCTTAGAGTTGTCTGTTTATCACATCACAAAATCACAAGATAATTATGGATGAGGTGGACAATACCTTGGCTCATCCATCGAAAAAGATCCTACAATCTCCCCATTTTAGCATCCAATTATTTCTTAAATAGTGGCTTTTGTTTCTACTGCTCCATCTGGAAGTGCGTTCTAAGTGATAATCACTTAATGAGTGAAGAAGAACTTCCTGATATCGGTTTTAACTCCCGGTGAGATTTTAATTCCCGGGCCTCATTTAAATATTGCCGTGAGTCTCCCGCCCAAATTTGGCGGGAATTGCTACCTGGCTGGCAGGCGGGAGTGGGATTCGGGCAGCAGGAGGCCGCCACCAGATATCCGAGGGAACGGTCCCCAGGAAAAGGTAAGCGGTCAGCTGGGGCGTCTCGAGGTGATCGCAGCCGGGCAGAGGGGAGGAAGCTTGGCACAAGAGAGGCCCAAGGTTTCATTGTGGGGCTCGGAGGAGCACACCTTCTCCTCGCGGCCCACAAGCAAACCAAGAAAGAATTCATTTCACTAACTTTTCTGGGCCTCTTCTGGCCCCGCTCCTGCTTGCCGCCAGGTTTCACTGGTGGCTCTTGCACTCAGTGCGACTCGCAAATCCCGAGTTAGAATGACGTCAGGGTCCTAAGTGCGTCATGTGCCAGTAAGTGTGAGGTGATTCATTTTGGTAAAAGAAAAAACATCAGTAATTAAAGTCTGAATGGAAATAGGTTCGGTGCTGTGGAAGGGCAGTGGGATTTGGTGGTACAAGTTCACTGGACTTTTAAAGGCAGCACCTCAGGTTGAAAAGGCCTTAAAAAAAAAGCTAGGTTTTATTAGAAGAGGTATATAATATAAAAGCTAAGAGTTAATGATGTGCCTACATAAAACCTTAATAAAGATGGTTAGAGTATACAGCAGCTTCCCACTCAAACCAAAGTTAAAATCACTGTCAGGGCCCGATGACATCATCGGACCGCAATTAGCATATGCGAATTTGGACCGTTAGGCAGTATTGGGTTCCAAGTTATAGGAAGAATATTGACACTTCAGAGAGGGCTGAAAGCAAATTCACTAGAATGCTGCCTGATATGAAGATATATAAATATGAAGAACTGGGGCTTTTTTCATTAGAATAACACAGATTACGGGGCGATATGATAGAAATGTTCAAAATTATGAAAGGATGCATCAGGGTAGATAGAAACAGACTGTTCCTAGTAGTTAAGGGATCTAGAATAAGGGGCCAGAGATACAAGATTAAATGTAAGAGATTTAGAACAGAGGGCAGGATAAACGTCTTTACACAGACAGTTGTGAAGCTGTGGAATTCACTTCCAGGAATGGTGGTTGAGGTAGAAACTTTGGCGGGGGGGGGGGAATGGGGCGTATTTCAACAACCAGCAGTTTTCCCACCCCCTCACAGCATTATGAGCCCACACTGATTTTAACTGCAGGGCTTCATTAATTTGCAACCGGTCAAATTCCCGTCTAGAATAAACAGGAAGCAGCAGCTGGCCCTTAACTGCCCGTCAGTATTCAGGCAAGTGTGGAGATCTCGCGGTAGGTAAGGGGGGGGGATACGGGGCAGGGGAGGCCTAAACTTTCCTCGTTTAGTGCCTGGATAAGCACACTCCTACGGTTGGAAAAATAAACTTACCTGGAGGCCCTCTTCAGCTTCCCGATCCTTTTCACGCTGGCGTTCAGCTGGTGGGAAAAGCCACAGCAGCTTCCCACTCAGGTCAAAGTTAAAATCACCGTCGGGGCCCGATGACATCATCGGACCACAATTAGCATATGTGAATTCGGACCTTGCTGGCTTTGGGCTACAGGAAGGATATTGATACTCTAGGGAGAAAGCTCACCTTTCCTGAAGTGTCTGTAAAAATTGGATATGGTGGGTTCTGGGCAGTTTTCTGGCAGGTAAGTTAACCAGGACATTTTAACTGCTCACCCGCCTGGTTACTGCTGGGTGGGCAGGGTTAAAATCCTCCTCCCCGCTGGGTCAACATTCAAGATTAGATTGAACAGGTGGTTGAAGAAAAAAGGGATGAAGCAATATCGGAACAGGTTGGGTAAACGTGATTGGGACTATTTGATCGTGTGCAGGGTAAACACCGACATGGACTGGTAGGGCCAAATTGCCTGTTTCTGTGTTGTAACTTCTATGTATTTCTATATCTCTTTCAACAGACTGCCACGAAATGCAGCAAATACTTAGTTAAAATGTTAAAAAACAATTATAATCAATTTCTGATTCTGTAGGATGTATAGGAAAAGAGATTTGCGATCAAAAGGAAAAAAAAACAGATCTGGCCTTGAGACAGGGCCTGAATAGGTTAAGTTTTGTTTCTATATTATTATATCCGTAAAACAGAGAGGATTGAATTAGAAAGAGGATTAAAAATTAAAGTCGGGATTTAACAACGGCCTTGTAATGATACCTGTCTTTTCACCTCTGGGATCTGGATATGACTCCAGCACAGACTGAAGGGTGAGTGTCTTGTTTTTGTCACTGTAAGTATCTCATGTATGTTAGGGGAGTCACATATTGCAAAATGGTGTACCCTGGTCTGTGATTTCTGTTCATTAATTGGAAAATCATAGGCTGGGATGTGAAATCTTTTGATATGCATTCCCAGCAGTGCCAAAACAGAAAATCCCCCTTCAAGTGTTTCAGGGCTTCAGTCCTTAGCAGTGATGTCTCCCTTCAACATTCACAAAAAGAGCATGGGGGAAAAATTCGATAAGGGTCCGTTTTGGGAGGTGGTAGCGCATCACACCCAACAAACCCTATGCAGGCAGGACACAAGTTTGGACCCACCGGAGCACTTACCTGCAATCAGCCTTCCTTTCCAGGCCTTACACGTGGAATCAATGCAATTTGCACTTTCTACCACCAGAGGGAGCACAATCTCTTAAAGGGAGGATGTTTCTTCGAAATCTCTTAAAGGCAGCTGGTGCCTGTTATTTGCTGAAAATAACAGTCTACTGTCTGCACGGAGTCTGAACAGAGATCAGACATCACGCACCTAAAACACAGATGCAGGCCCCATTTCCTATGTATACACACTAATGAGTTATGTTAAAACATTGAATAAAGGTTGCGCACTACTAAATCCCACATTCTCCAATCTGCATGCCAGACCTCACCAATCTGCTGATCTGAGTTGGTACCAGGCCTGCGAGAGTGCGTGTACCAAGGTTCTCTGCTGATGCACTGGAGACCTTGGGTGCAAAAGGTGGACAGAAGGAGGGACATCCTATATCCGCAGTTGGGTGTGGGGGGGGGGGGGCGCAAGAGGCCCTTCAGACATATACTCAAACGACAGTGGGAGGCAGCGGGGGATGAAGTCAGTGCCAGGCACACAGCCTCATGAACATGGATGCAGTGCAGGAAGAAGTTCAATGCTTTGATATGAGTGGTCAAGGTGAGTGAGGTCAACTGTCAAGTGGCGTCTCCTACAAACTGCACCACGCACTACACCCCCATCCCCCACATACCAATAAACTCTTTCCATCAGTACTCAACTCTTCCAACCAGATACTTCCTCTCACCCTTACACATTACCACTGTCTCAAACCGCCCACCCACAACTCATAGGCCACACACACTGGCAGCTATTCAACCATGACAGGCACATCACCCAGACACACATCCTCCTTTTTTGCAGGAGAAGGTGGCGCATATCAGGAGGCAGCAAGTGGCAGTGGCATTCAGCCCCTCGAGCCTGTTCCATCATTCAATGATATCATGGTGGACCTGTGACCTAACTCCATATACCCGCCTTAGCCCTATATCCCTTAATACCCTTGGTTCGCAGAAAACTATCAATCTCAGATTTAACATTCACAATTGAGCTAGCATCAACAGCCGTCTGCAGAAGATCGTTCCAAACATCTCCCACCCTTTGCATGTGGAAGCATTTCCTAACTTCACTCTTGCATGTTCTGGCTCTAAATGTTAGGCTATGTCCCCTAGTATTCAATTGTTCTGGGATTTTAAAATGCGAAGGATTCGAAAATGTCATTTCCACACCACCTGAGGAAGGGGGAAGCCTCCGAAAGCTTGTGGGATTAAAAATAAAATTGTTGGACTATAACTTGGTGTTGTAAAATTGTTTACAATTGTCAACCCCAGTCCATCACCGGCATCTCCACATCATGACACAAAGATAGGCAGCATTGTAAGCAATGTAGATGGAAGCATAAAATTACAGAGAGATATTAATAGATTAAGTGAATGGGCAAAACTGTGGCAAAAGGATTTCAGTGTCGGCAAGTGTGAGGTCACCCACTTTGGACCTAAAAAGGACAGATCAGAGTACTTTCTAAATGGTGAAATGCTCAAAACAGTGGAGGTCCAAAGAGACTTAGGGGTCCATGTATATAGATCATTAAAATGTCATGGACAGGTATAGAAAATAATCAAAAGCTGGCCTTTATATTTAGAGGACTAGAATCCAAGGGGGTAGAAGTTATGCTACAGCTATACAAAGCCCTGGTTAGACCACACCTGGAGTACTGTGTTCAGTTCTGGGCACCGCACCTTAGGAAAAATATATTGGCCTTGGAAGGAATGCAGTGTAGATTTACTAGAATGATATCTGGACCCTAAGGGTTAAATTGCGAGGAGAGATTACACTAACAATGATTGTATTCACTGGAATTTAGAAGATTAAGGGGTGATTTGATCGAAGCTTTCAAGATATTAAGGGGAAATGATAGGGTAGACAGAGAGAAACTATTTCCACTGGTTGGGGAGTCCAGGACTAGAGGACATAGCCTAAAAATTAGAGCCAGGGCTTTTGGCAGTGAAGTTAGGAAACACTTCTACAGAAGTGGTAGAAATTTGGAACTCTCTTCTGCAAATGGCAGTTGATGCTAGCTCAATTGTTAATTTTAAATCAGAGATTGATATATTTTTGTTAGCCCCATATCCCTTAATACCTTTGGTTAAGATAAGTATATGGAGTTAGGTCACAGATCAGGCATGATCTCATTGAACGGCGGAACAGGCTTGAGGGGCTAAATAGTCTACTCCTGTCCCTATCATCCTATGTTCCTATGTTCCACTGGATTTAATAATTGCCTCAATACTGTGATTGTGTCAAAGAATTGCCACACATAATCTGGTGAGAGGTTCTTAATTTTGTTTTGTACTCAGGATGTAGATGACACTGACAAGACCATATTTATTGCCCATCTCTAGTTGCCTTGAGAGTGTGGTGGTGAGCTGTCTTCTTTGCTTCATAGTGAATGCTTATACCAGTGTTGTTCAATAAAAATTACATTGAATTACATAGAATTTACAGCGCAGAAACAGGCTAATCAGTCTCACTGGTCAATGCCAGCGTTTATGCTCCACACGAGCCTCCTCCTATTCTACTTCATCTCACCCTATCAGCATATCTTTCTACTCCTTTCTCCCTCATGTTTGAATCTAGCTTCCCCTTAAATGCATCTATGCTATTCGCCTCAACTACTCCTTGTGATAGCGAGTTTCACCTTCTCACCACTCTCTGAGTAAAGGGATGCAGCTACAGCAACATTGTTTTAGCCACAATAATTTTACCAGAAAATGCCTTACATACTCTCACACAATACAGGTAAATGTACTTCACGTGTATATTCACCACCACCAGTCAGTAACCAAGGAAGTAAAGCCTCAGAATGACTAAAACACACTCTCACAGTCTGCTTTTTGTCTTGCCATTTTGCCAACATATGCCATGTTAATATGAGTATTGAGATCACATGCCCAATGATGGGGTCCATTACTCATTTTTTACTTACTAATCGGAAATGCAATTATCCACATCTGGAATCCCAATTAGTCACATGTGGCTAATGGCTAAAGTGTTGGACCACACTCGATTACACAACTGAAGTGGCTTGTTTGGCCACTTCGGAGGGTATTGAAAGTCAATCACATAAGTGTAGCACTGAAGTCACAAATAGACCAGACTGGATAGGAGTGGCAGGTTTCATTTCCTGAAGGATATTACTGAACTAGATGAATATTTACAAGAATCCAACTTCATGACCACTTATTCTGGTGCCAACCTACAAATCGCCAGATTTATTCAATTCAATGTCACAAGTTGACTTGGTAGGATTTGAACACACAGGATAAGGGCCGTTATTGGACAAGGGTAGCGTGATGTGCTATTACCCTGCACCCAATGACCCCTGCACAGGCAGGGCGCAAGTTTCGGCAGGCAGGAGGACTCACCTGTAATCAGCATTCCATTCCAGGCCTTGGATGTGGAATCAATGCAATTTGCACTTTCCACCACCAGGAGGAGCTCAATCTCTTAAAAATCTCGTCTGAGAAATCTCTTAAAGGTATCTGGTACCTGTTATTTGCTGAAAATAACAGTCTGCTGTCTGCACGAAGTCTGAACGGAGATCAGACATTGCACATGTAAAACACAGATGCAGGTCCCATCCCCATGTTTACACACTGATGAGTTATGTTAAAACATTGAATCAAGGTTGCACACTACTAAATCCCACATCCTCCAATCTGCATGCCAGACCTCACCAATCTGCCGATCTGAGTTTGTACCAGGACTGTGAGAGTGCGTGCACCAAAGTTCTCTGCTGACGCACTAGAGACCTTGGGTGCAAGAGGTGGAGAGAAGGAGGGACATCCTATATCTGCAGGTAGGGGGGGACAAGAGGCCCAACAGACATAAATCCAAAAGGCAGTAGGAGGCAGCGGGGGACAAAGTCAATGCCAGGCGCACAGTGTCATGAACATGGATGCAGTGCAGGAAGAAGTTCAATGCTTTGACATGAGTGGTCAAGGTGAGTGAGGTCAACTGTCAAGTGACATCTCATACCAACTACACCACGCACTACACCCCCCATCACCCACCTACCAACAAACTCTTTCCATCAATACCCAACTCTTCCAATCAGATGCTTCCTCTCACCCTTACACATTACCACTGTTTCAAGCCACCCACACACAAATCACAGACCTCACACATGGGCAGCTGTTCAACCATGACAGGGACATCACCCAAACACATGTCCCGCTTTCTTGCAGGAGAAGGTGGCACATATCAGGAGGCAGGAAGTGGCAGTGGCATTTAGCCCCTCGAGCCTGTTCCACCATTCAATGAGATCATGGTGGACCTGTGACCTAACTCCATATACCTGCCTTACCACCATATCCCTTAATACCCTTGGTTCACAGAAATCTGTCAACCTCAGATTTAACATTCACGAGTGAGCTAGCATCAATTGCCATCTGCAGAAGAGCGTTCCAAACGTCTCCCACCCTTTGCATGTAGAAGCATTTCCTAACTTCACTCCTACACGTCCTGGCTCTAAATGTAACGCTTTGTCCCCGCGTCCTAGTATTCAAGTCTAGGAGACCTCCAAAAACAGTTACAAATGTCTTGGCAGCCAGAAGCAATAATCCAGTCACTGACCTGTAAATCTTGCATGGCCCCTTTAAATAATGCTGCTGGAGGGTCCTCCAGGCACTCTAAGACATGTTCAGATGGTCGGGATTAAGACTGTGTGTTGAGATGAGCGTTAAGTCCCAAAATGGTGTCTATCGCTTTAAATCAGCGTTGCACACTGATTGAAGCTATTTTCTCCCTACTTTACATGATTCCAGTGTTCGTTATCTGCGCCTGCGCTAACTCCTATACCAAGATGGTGTCCAGCGCACGCCACGCTGGAAACGGCGTGCCTGCGCATCTAAGACGCCATCTTGGATGTCGGAGAGGCCATGTAGCGCCGAAACAATAGGCGATACACTGCCCAATTTAGCGCCCACAATCTCAGGGTTGATAGTCCAGACACGGCACTACTGTAGCAGTAGAATAAAATGCAGAAGAGTAAAACAAAACCTGCCTGATTCCACCCTATTAATAGTGATAGAAAATTTGGCAAATATGGCACCAAAATTTTACAATCCACCTGCCAGGCAGTGTTGATGAAGCAGATGAGCCTGCAGCTTCCAAAGGTTGCTGTCTCTCTCCCTGATTTAAGGAGGACTCAAATTATTTTCAACCTTTGGGTTTCACTAAAGCACCACTGAACCTCAAATGAGAAGGGACGTCTAATTTACCTTTGAACTTGGAGGATGATTTTGGTTATTTCAAAGGTTTTAAGGGGATATTTCTAATTAGAGTAAACTTTATGAATTTGCACTCTCAGTGAACTAAAATGAAAGGACGAAAGTCCTGCAGATCTGGTTGGCCTACACTCTGAATTCCCAGTATGCATTTGCAGCATCTGAAGCTCCTCACCAGGAGCACAAATTCATAAAGTTACCCTGTTGTCTCTTTCATGAGTTCTTCCACGCCATATTTGTCCGGGCGCTGTAGAGGCGCCATGGCGGCCACTTAAAACAGGCTAATAAGGGGCCTTATGCCTGGCATATGATACGTCCTGGAAATTTGTTTGCTATATGCTCAGGATTACCTGGTCAACATGCGGGTGTGCTCTTCCCAGCTCCTTAGTACTGCTGCCGGCCTGCACTCAACCCCCTTTCCGGTTCCCCCCCACCCAGGACTTACCTTGGGGCTGATCCAGGTGAGGCATAGGACCAGAGCAGCAAGGCACTGACTGCTGTCCTGAAATATTTCGGGTGGTCCTCAGGCCGGCCTGTTCTGGTGCATGCAGCATGCTACCACATAGTTTGTGCCTGAAAACGGATGTGAACCAGTTTAGCCCCCTTCATGTTTTGGATTCACAACTCTGTTAAATTAGTGGACAGAGGAATAGCATATGAATGCATTAAGCATCCATCCACTATCATGACTAGTAATTTCCAAATGTAAGGAATCTTACAACACCAGGTTATAGTCCAACTGTTTTATTTGAAAATCACAAGCTTTCGGAGGCTTTCTCCTTCGGCCTTCGAGACACACGACAACGCAAAATTGTCGAACAGAAATTGATAGCCAAGTTCCGCACCCATGAGGACGGCCTCAACCGGGATCTTGGGTTCATGTCACGCTACACGTAACCCCACCAGTGAAAAAAAGTTATCTGTTTTTAACACAACGGGTCATTCTCTGTCTTTCTCTTCCTTTCGGATGTTTCTCTCTCTCTCTCTGTCTGTCTTTTTTGTTCTGGCCGTTTGTGTATTCGGTGGTCCTGTAGGTAACATCACTCTGTCTGAACACTTTGATTGCCTTGACAACGGGCAGTTGGAAAGATTATCTGTAATCACCAGGTATTGTTCTCTGAATATAAATGCGGCAACCTTCCATGGAATCCCACACTTGCTCACCTGACGAAGGAGAAAGCCTCCGAAAGCTTGTGATTTTCAAATAAAACAGTTGGACTATAACCTGGCGTTGGAAGATTCCTTACATTTGTCAACCCCAGTCCATCACCGGCATCTCCACATCATAGTAATTTCCAGCCTTTAATGTCTAATTATCTTACCTAATGGAAGTTGCTTACTGACCCCATTTCAAAATAATGAGCAGTCATCTTTAACAGACTGAGTTCCTTTTTTTAATTAAATATAGAATTAAACTCACATTTTTCTATCTACCTGTAGAGTGTTTCTCTGGAATTTGTTTTTTTTAAGTATTTCTTCCTTCCCCAAGCACTGCCCCAGTTTCACCTGTCCTGTGGCCTCTCCAAATTATTGTTTGTTTATTTTTATCCTGTCCCTGGCTTCATGTCCACATGGTCTCAAATACTCATCTTCTGATGGACCGATCCTTTCCAAATCATAGCTAACAAGACCTTTCCTAGGGCAAAATCAATGATTTGATGTTTACAACAACAATAACTTGCATTTATATAGCGCCTTTAATGTAGTAAAATGTCCCAAGGCGCTTCACTGGAGCTTTGTCAGACAACATTTGACACTGAGTCACATAAGGAGATATTAGGATAGGTGACCAAAAGCTTGGTAGGTTTTAAGGAGAGTCCTAAAGGTGGAGAGGGAGGTAGAGAGGCGGAGAGGTTTAGGGAGGGAATTCCAGAACTTAGGGCCTAGGCAGCTGAAGGCACGGAAGCCAATGGTGGAGTGATTAAAATCGGGGGATACGCAAGGGGCCAGAATTGGAGGAGCGCAGAAATCTCGGTGGGTTGTAGGGTTGGAGGAGGTTACAGAGATAGGGAGAGGTGAGGTCATGGAGGGATTTGAAAACAAGGATGAGAGTTTTAAAATCGAGGCGTTGCCAGACCGGGAGCTACTGTAGGTCTTTGGCACAGGGGTGGTGAATGGGACTTGGTGCGAGTTAGGATGCGAGCAGCAGACTTTTGAATGAGCACAAGTATAGTGAGGGTGTAAGGTGGGAAGCCGGCCAGGAGAGCATTGGAATAGTCCAGATTAGAGGTAACAAAGGCATGGATGAGGGTTTCAGCAGTGGATGAGCTGAGGCAGCGGAGGAGACGGGCGATGTTACAGATGTGGAAGTAGGCGGTCTTGGTGATGGAGCGGATATGTGGTCGGAATCTCAGCTCAGGGTCAAATAAGACGCCAAGATTGCAAATGGTCAGGTTCAGCCTCAGACAGTGGCCAGGGAGAGGGACGGAGTCGGTGGCTAGGGATCAGAGTTTGTGGCGGGACTGAGGACAATGGCTTCAGTCTTCCCAATATTTAATTGGAGCAAATTTCTGCTCATCCAATATTGGATGTCGAACAAGCAGCGTGACAAATCAGAGATAATGGATGGGTCGAGAGAGGTGGTGGTGAGGTAGAGCTGGGTGTTCTCAGCGTACATGTGGAATCTGACATTGTGTTTTTGGATGATGTCACCGAGGGGCAGCATTTAGATTAGAAATAGGAGGGGGCCAAGGATAGATCTTTGGGGGATTCCAGAGGTAACAGTGCGGGACAAAATGAGGCTATTTAATTCATCGTGCCTGTGCCAGTGCTAATTCTTCAACTGGAGCGTGGCGCTATTAGCAGCCATGCCTTGACTTTACAGGCCCCGTGCTCTGGAATACCTTTCCACTTCTTGACCTACCTACCTCCCTCTCCTCCTTTAAAACCCTCCTTAATATCCATCTCTTTGACCAAGCTTTTGGTCACCCCTCCTAATACCTCCTTCTTTGGCTTGGCATCTGTTTTTGTCTGATTATGCCACTGTGAAGCACCTTGGGATGTTTTTCTAGATTAAAGGCACTATATTAATGCAAGTTGTTGTTGTTGCTTTATACTCTAATCTTTATGTACTCAAATTCTCTGTCCTTTCTCTGTGTCCTTTTATATTCTTCCTTTTCAAATACTTATCTAATCTCTTTTAAATTATGTTTCAGTCTTTGCCTCAATAGCCACTTGTGGTAAAGCATTTCATATTCTAATAATCCTTTGTATGAAAATATTTCTCCTAATCTCCTCCTTCATTTTTCTAGTGATGATCCTCAGACTGCCTCCTCCTCACTACCAATTTGCCATCTTAGCAGAAGTTGCTTAGCTGCTTTTGAAGTGATATTAAAATATAAAGTGTATATTTCATGCCCAACTACAAGTTGTTCCCAGCAAGCTCCCATAAAGTAATATTTAAAATATAGAAAATTGAACAAGACAGATCTCCGATTCGTCATACCCATTCCTTCGATCTGCTATTATTCTATTTGTCATCATCACACAAAAATTCTGTTGCCACAATTGAAATAATGTAATTAATAAATTGATTTAACACCCTATCAGTGATTTTCTATTTTCTGGATCAACTGACCGAAGCGGGTTAAGTGACCAAAACAAGTTAGCTGCCCGAAGCGTGTTAACTGACCGAAACAGGTTAACTGACCGAAGTGGGTTAACCGACTGAAACAGGTTAGCTGCCCAAAGTGGGTTAACTGACCAAAACGGGTTAACTGACAGAACCGGTTTAACTGACCAAAACAGGTTAACTGACCAAAGTGGGCTAACTGACAGAAATGGGTTAACTGCCATAATGGGTTAACTGACCAAAACAGGTTAATTGATCGAAGGGGGTTAACTGACCAAAATGGGGTAACTGACTGAAGCAGGTTAACTGATTGAGATATGTTAACTGACCAAAATGGGTTAACTGACCGAAGCAGGATAGCTGACCGAAACAGGTTGACTGTCCCAAAATGGGTTAACTGACCGGAGTGGGTTAACTCATCAAAATAGGTTAACTGGCTGAAATGGATTAACTGACAGAACCGGGTTAACCATCCAAAATGGGTTAACTGTCCGTAATAGGTTAACTAACCGAAACGGGTTAACTGACTGAAGTAGATTCACTGACTGAAGCGGGTTAACTGACCAAAGTGGGTTAACTGACCAAAGTGGGGTTAACTGACTAAAACAGGTTAACTGACTGATATGGATTAACTGAGCGAAACAGGTTAACTGACCTAAGAGGGTTAACTGACCAAAACGGATTAACTGACCCAAAACGTGTTAACTGACTGTAATGGGTTAATTGACCAAAGCGGGATAACTGATCGAAACAGGTTAACTGACCAAAACAGGTTAACTGATCAAAGTGACTTAACTGACCGAAATATGTTAACTGACTGAAGGGGGTTAAATGAACAAAATGGGTTAAGTGACCAAAGCGGGTTAACTGATCGAAACAGGTTAACTGCCCAAAGCGGGTTCACTGACCAATATGGGTTAACTGACCAAAACAGATTAACTGATCAAAGTGAGTTAACTGACCGAAATATGTTAACTGACT
The DNA here is from genome assembly GCF_035084215.1 of Heptranchias perlo. Lineage (NCBI taxonomy): Eukaryota > Metazoa > Chordata > Chondrichthyes > Hexanchiformes > Hexanchidae > Heptranchias > Heptranchias perlo. Next base: position 37,435,026 of record NC_090326.1, on the reverse strand, counting down.
GAAGGGGGTTAACTGACCCAAATATGTTAACTGACTGAAGGGGGTAAATTGACCGTAATGGGTTAACTGACCGATGTGGGTTAATTGACCGAAATGGATTAATTGACTGAAGCAGGTTAACTGACCAAAATAGGCTAACTAACCGAATCGGATTAACTGACCGAAGCGGATTAACTGATCGAAACAGGTTAACTGACTGAAGAGGATTAACTGACCAAAACGGGTTAACTGACCCGAAATGGGTTAACTGACTGGAGTGGGTTAACTCACCAAAATAGGTTACATAAAAACATAGAAACATAGAAAATTTACAGCACAGAAGGAGGCCATTCAGCCCATCGTTTCTGTGCCGGTCGAAATAGAGCTACCCAGCCTAATCCCACTTTCCAGCACTTGATTCACAACCTTGTAGCTTATGACACTTCAAGTGCATATCCAAGTGCTTTTTAAATGTGATGAGGGTTTCTGCCTCTACCACCCTTTCAGGTAGAAAGTTCCAGACCCCCACCACCCTCTGGGTGAAAACATTTTTCCTCAACTCCTCTCTAATCCTTCTACCAATCACTTTAAATCTATGCCCCCTGGTTATTGACCTCTCTGCTAAGGGAAATAGGTCTTTCCTGTCCGCTCAATCTAGGCCCCTTGTAATTTTATATACCTCAATAAAATCACCCCTCAGCCTCCTCTGTTCCAAAGAAACCAACCCCAGCCTATCCAATCTTTCCTCATAGCTAAAATTCTCCAGTCCTGGCAACATCCTCGTAAATCTCTTCCATACCCTCTCTAGTGAAATCACATCTTTCCTGTAATGTGGTGACCAGCACTGTACGCAGTACTCAAGCTATGGCCTAACTAGTGTTTTATACAGTTCTACCATAACTTCCCTGCTCTTATATTCTATGCCCCAGCTAATAAAGGAAAGTATCCCATATGCCTTCTTAATTACCTTATCTACCTGTCCTGCTACCTTCAGGTATCTGTGGACATGCACTCAAAGGTCCCTCTGTTTCACTACACCTCTCAGTATCCTCCCATTTATTGTGTACTCCTTTGCCTTGTTTGTCCTCCCCAAATGCATTACCTCACATTTCTCCAGATTGAATTCCATTTGCCACTTTTCTGCCCACCTGACCAGTCCATTGATATCTTCCTGCAGTTTACAGCTTTCCTCCCCACTATCAACCACATGGCCAATTTTCATGTCATCTGCAAACTTATTAATCATGCCCCCTATATTTAAGTCTGAATCATTGATATAAATCACAAAAAGCAAGGGACCTAGTACTGAGCCCTGCGGAACCCCACTGGAAACATCCTTCCAGTCACAAAAACTCCCCTCGACTGTTACCCTTTGCTTCCTGCCACTGAGTCAATTTTGGATCCAACTTGCCACTTTCCCTTGGATTAACTGGTTTCCCTTTGGTTAACTGACCAAATTGGATTAACTGACAGAACCGGGTTAACTGACCAATATGGGTTAACTGATCGAAGCGGGTTAACTGGCCAAAATTGGGTAACTGACCGAAGTGGGTTAACTGACCAAAATATGTTAACTGACCGAAACAAGTTAACTGACTGAAGCAGGTTAACTGACCGGAGCGGGTTAACTTACCGAAATAGGTTAATTGACCAAAATGGATTAACTGACAGAACCGGAATAACTGACTGAAATGGGATAACTGACCGGAGTGGGTTAACTGACCAAAGTGTGTTAACTGACCGTTTTGGGTCAATTGACCAAAACAGGTTAACTGACCGAAGTGGGTTAGCTGATTGAACCGGATTAACTGAACAAAATGGGTTCACTGACCTGAAATGAGTTAACTGAACGAAGTGGGGTTAACTGACTGTAATGGGTTAACTGACCGATGTGGGTTAACTGATCGAAATGGATTAATTGACCAAAGCATGTTAACTGACTGGAACAGGTTAACTCACTGAAATAGTTTAACTGACTGAAATGAAATAACTGACAGAACTAGGTTAACTGACCGAAATGGGATAACCAACCAAAGCAGGTTAACCGACCAAAGCGGGTTAACGGATCGATATGGGTTAAGTGACCAAAACAGGTGAACTGACTGAAGTGGGTTGACTGACCGAAATGGGTTAACTGACCGAAGCGGGTTAGCTGACCAAAATGGATTAACTGACCAAAACGGGGTTAACTGACTATAATGGGTTAACTGACTGAAATGGGTTAACTGACTGAAGTGTAATAACAGAACGAAGTGCGATAACTGACTGAAGCAAGTTAACTGGCAGAACCGGGTTAACTGCCCGAAGCGGGTTAACTGACTGAAACAGGTCAACCGACCGATATGGCTTAACTGATCGAAATAGGTTAACTGACCTAAGAAGGTTAACTGACAGAAATGGTTTAACTGACCGAAACAGGTTAATTGACCGAAGCAGGTTATCTGACAGAAGTGATTTAACTGACCAAAATGGGTTAACTGACTGAAGTAGTTAACTGACCGAAATATATTAACTTACCGAAACGGGTAAACTGACCGAAACGGGTTAACTGATAGAAGAGTGTGAACTGACTGAAATGGGTTAAATTACCCGAAATGGGTTAACTGACTGAAGCGGGTTAACTGACCGAAATTGATTAATTGACCGAAGCAGGATAACTGACCAAAATGGATGAACTGACTGAAGCGGGTTAACTGACTGAAGCTGACAATGTAAATGGAATAGTAAAATTTAAAGGGGGTGCAGGAACAGAGGGACCTGGGGGTGTATGTACATAAATCTTTGAAGATGGCAGGACAAGTTGAGAAGGCTGTTAAAAAGGCATATGGGATTCTTGGCTTTATAAATAGAGGCATAGAGTACAAAAGCATGGAAGTTATGCTAAACCTTTATAAATCACTGGTTAGGCCCCAGCTAGAGTATTGTGACCAATTCTGGGCACCACACTTTAGGAAGGATGTCAAGGGAGAGGGTGCAGAGGAGATTTACTGGAATGGTACCAGGGATGCGGGACTTCAGTTATGTGGAGAGACAGGAGAAGATGGGATTGTTCTCCTTAGAGCAGAGAAGGTTTAGCATCTTTGAAAGTCGATAAATCACCAGGCCCAGATGAAATGTATCCCAGGCTGCTAAGAGAAGGAAGAGAGGAAATAACAGAGGCTCTGACCATCATTTTCCAATCCTCCCTGGCTACAGACGTGGTGCCAGAGGATTGGAGGACTGCTAATGTTGTACCGTTGTTTAAAAAGGGAGAAAGAGATAGACCGAGTATAGGCCAGTCAGTCTAACCTCGGTGGTGGGCAAATTATTGGAATCGATTCAGAGGGACAGCATAAATCATCATTTAGAAAGACACGGGTTAATCAAGGACAGTCAGCATGGATTTGTTAAGGGAAGGTCTTGTCTGACTAACTTGATTGAATTTTTTGAAGAGGTAACAAGGAGGGTCGATGAGGGTAATGCGTTTGATGTAGTCTACATAGATTTTAGCAATGCTTTTGACAAGGTCCCACATGGCAGACTGGTCACAAAAGTAAAAGCCCATGGGATCCAGGGGAAAGTGGCAAGTTGGATCCAAAATTAGCTCAGTGGCAGGGAGCAAAGGGTAACAGTTGAGGGTACCTTTGCGACTGGAAGGCTGTTTCCAGTGGGGTCCCGTAAGGCTCAGTACTAGATCCCTTGCTTTTTGAGGCATTTATTAATGATTTGGACTTGAATGTGGGGAGCTTGATCAAGAAGATTGCAGATGATTCAAAAATTGACCATGTGGTTGATAGTGAGGAGGAAAGCTGTAGACTGCAGGAAGATATCGATGGACTGGTCAGGTGGGCAGAAAAGTGGCAAATGGAATTCAATCCAGAGAAGTGTGAGGTAATGCATTTGGGGAGGGCAAACAAGGCAAGGGAGTACACAATAAATGGGAGGATACTGAGAGGTGTAGAGGAAGAGAGGGACCTTGGAGTGCATATCCACAGATCCCTGAAGGTAGCTGGACAGGTAGATAAGGTGGTTAAGAAGGCATATGGGATACTTTCCTTTATTAGCCGAGGCATAGAATATAAAAGCTGGGATGTTACAAGAGAACTGTGTAAAACATTGGTTAGGCCAGAGCTTGAGTACTGTGTACAGTTCTGGTCACCATATTACAGGAAAGATGTAATAGCACTAGAGAGGGTGCAGAGGAGATTTATGAGGATGTTGCCAGGACTGGAGAATTCTAGCTATGAGAAAAGATTGGATAGGCTGGGGTTGTTTTCTTTGGAACAAAGGAGGCTGAGGAGAGGTTTAATTGAGATATATAAAATTATGATGGGATTAGATAGAGTGGATAGGGAGGACCTATTTCCCTTAGCAGAGGGGTCAGTGACCAGGGGAAATAGATTTAAAGTAATTGGTAGAAGGATTAGACGGGAGCTGAGGAGAAATTTTTTCACCCAGAGGGTGGTGGGGGTCTGGAACTCATTGCCTGAAAGGGTGGTAGAGGCAGAAACCCTCAACTCATTTAAAAAGTACTTGGATGAGCACTCAAAGTGTCGTAACCTACAGGTCTACGGACCAAGTGCTGGAAAGTGGGATTAAGCTGGATAGCTCTTTATTGGCTGGCATGGACACGATGGGACGAATGGCCTCCTTCTCTGCCGTAACTTTCTATGATCCTATGAAGGTTAAGGGGTAATATGATAGAGGTATTCAAAATTATGAGTGATTTTGATAGGGTAGACGGGGAGAAATTGTTTTCAGTGGCAGAAGGGTCGGTAATCTGAGGATACAGATTTAAGGTAATTGGCAAAAGAACCAGAGGGGAGATGAGGAAAAAAATTTACGCAATGAGTTGTTATGATCTGGAATGCACTACCTGAAAGGGTGGTAGAAGCAAATTCAATAATAACTTTCAAAAGGGAATTGGGTAAATACTTGAAGAGGAAACATTTGCAGGGCTATGGGGAAAGGACAGGGGAGTGGGACTAATTGGATAGCTGTTTCAAAGAGCCAGCACAGACACGATGGGCCGAATGGCCTCCTTCTGTGCTGTATCATTCTATGATTCTACCATTCTATATGAAGAGGATTTTAACCCGCTCTGCTTGTAGAGAATGAAGAGGCTATGCAGTTAAAATCACCTCTGAACATTTACTGTCCATTGCTGCCTGCCACCACTCTAACTGCGCCCATTTTTAGGAGGCCAGGTGTCCAATAAGCTCAGGCGGGAGTCTCATCAAATGCTGATGGCATTTTAACCTTCGACTGAGCGTGAAACTTGCTCTGTAGGAAGAAGAGGCTTTGTAATGTGTTAAACTTTCTATCGTGGGGCCAGGAGGAGCCGATTACTGGGCCTCTGTTGACCCAGGCTCCCCACTTCTCACCCACAAGACCCTCCCTAAACTCCCCCAGCGTGTTGCCTGAGTGCCAGTGGGTGGCCTCCAGCCCGCCCACTCTTCAACTGCTGGCAGTCAGCCAGCTCCCTTTTTCTGCCCGTTTTGGCCAGTGAGGTATAAATGTGGCCCATGAATTAAAATAGGCGGGGCCTGAAATTGATGATTTTGGGTGGGTTTCACGCTTGCCTCACCCCCACGTTTGCCTGAAACCCACTCCAGTTAAAATTCTCCCCATGGTGTATGCATTTTGTGTACATTGCCCTGGAGCTTGCCTTTGGTGACAGTGCATGGGGTTAATTTAAACTAACCCAATCGGTAGGAAACTGACGGGATCAGATTGGCTGTTTGTTTGATGCTCCGCCCAATTTTACTCTCCTTTGAAGTCAATCGTAAGTAAAATTGGGCAGTTGTAAAACAGGTGGCTGATCTGATCCTGTCAGTTTTCTGCTGGGTGGGTTAGGTTAAAATGACCTCCTATATGGCTCCACTTCGTCTATCATTGCAGTGACTGTAATATCTTGCTTTCCTTTTGGAATATCTATTGTTATTTGAGGGGCCGGATGTGGCATCACCCTGAAGGACAGCAGCCTCCTCTGTGTCTACACCAGCCATGTTCCTGCTGCCACGTGCTTTCTCAGCAAGTCTAGTGATTACTGTGGGTGAAATCTTGTATAATGGCTTCTTCCATTGAATCCCCCAGCACTTGAAGACAGCCTTTTGGAGAATGGGGGTTGAATTTTCCTCCGCTATCCTGCCCGAAATCTGTCCTTCAAATGGTTCCTGGATCCTGGATCCACTGCCTCTCCACACTGGTCTCCGAACCTGATCACTGGTTAATGGACTATCCTATCTGACTCCACCCTGTTCACAAGTCAACTTTGTCCTACCGCAGGACTTCGGACATTAACTTTGGACTCTCTCATTGTAAGAACACTGGGATTGGCATCCCGACAAATATATGTCAAGGAACCAGATGATTCCTTAACCCCCTCACCTTAATTCCTCACTGATGAACTGTCTGGGATTTACCAGCCAGCTTAAGTCTAGGAATGAATGATGCCTAAGTTTGGCTCACTGAACTGTCTTACATGACCCAGTTCAGATTGAATTTGAGTTCACCTTGCTAACCGCCCCCTCTTCAATTGGGATGCTCACAAGCTACTGAGTGAATGAATTAACCCATTTCACCTAGCAGTTTGAATAACAAATAATACATAGTTACAAAATGAGTAACAAGGTTGTAAAGGCAGTTCAGTGTACCACTGTAATTCAGCATTAACTAGATCACTGTTGAGATCAGCGTCTGAGACTATTGCAAATTGGTGTGATTAATTTAGGATTAACTCCTTAGATAGAGTTGACAAGTTAACAGCATTGAATAACCAGTCTATTGGATAGATTAGAGTCTATGGCCCCGATATTTACGATATTTACGGGGATGGAGCGGGGAAGCGGGGGGATTCCCGGAAATGGCAGGAACGCGGAGGTCTTACCAAATTTAACGGCAGGACCTCATTCACATTTTTTTTTCCGTTTCCTGCCTTGCAACCGGCCAAATTGACAGACTGGCCGGCTGCCGGGCGGTAAGCCAAAGGTTGAAGGCTGCATCCGGGGACCGATGGGGACAATCCCTGGCAACAGGAAATATCGCGGGTTGGGGGAGGGGGTCGGCCGATCGTGGCAGAACATTTGCTTGAGGGGCCAGGGGGAAGCACTCCTGCTCCCCCAGGCCCACAAGCAGTGCTATAAAAAGCACTTACCTGCTGGATCCGGCCGCTCCTGCCTCCCCTTTAGCTGCAAGGTTTCCTGAACCCTGGGAAACCTGGCCGGCCAATGTTAAATTTAAATGGCTGCCAAAATATCAGGGATGGAGCCTCATTAACATATTATAATGATGAGCCCGCCTCTCCAGAGTGGGTTACTCGGTTGCCCTGATTTTCACCGCGGTTAAACCGGACGGAAGCAGGCGCGATTGCGGTGGGTTTCACGTATTTGCCAATTTATCCCCCCTGACCCTCTCCCACCCATCGTGGGTGGGGGGGGGGGGTTAAAATTCCCCCCTTACTCTCTGTCCTGAATATAGTTGGCACTTGCAAAGGAACATGGGAACAACACCACCTGCACGTTCCCCTCCAAGTCACACACCATCCCGACTTGGAAATATATCGCCGTTCCTTCATTGTCGCTGGGTCAAAATCCTGGAACTCCCTACCTAACAGCACTGTGGGAGAACCGTCACCACACGGACTGCAGCGGTTCAAGAAGGCGGCTCACCACCACCTTCTCAAGGGCAATTAGGGATGGGCAATAAATGCCGGCCTTGCCAGCGACGCCCACATCCCGTGAACTAATTTAAAAAAAAGGTACCCTTCTACGTCTACTAGGTGAAGATTACTACAGGATAAAACTAGAGGACAAAGGTAGTGTTGTTCTAACTAAACAAAGAGAATAAGAGAGCTGAGCAGATCAGAAAGAAACTGAGACAATGAAGAAGGTGTTAAGATGTGTGCCAAGCCCCCTCTTATATACCTTAAACTCAAGGAAAACCTTTTTCCATTCAATTGACCAACCTGAGTAACACATGTTGGGAGGTTTCACCTCCTTTGGTGTCAGTCACTTCGAACAGCCAGGTATGTATTCTCGAAAATCTCAAGTTAATGAAGGTTGGATATCTAGGCATATCAGAGTATGCTTCAACTCCACTAACTTCTCACTCTTTTCTTCAACAAAGGGTCCTGCACAGGTCCAGATAAAGCATGACGTACTTATGTCCCATTAACGAGCTATTCCTGAGCTGAGTCTTTAATGCTGGTCTTTTATCACTGGTAAGGAATGTTTTGTTAAAATATACATCTTTATAGTCTTAATTGGTTTCGATTTCCCAGCGTTCAGTTTAACTACTGACTCCATTTTGTTGGACACCTTTATGCTGAAACTCCATTTTAAGGGCACATTTCAGGCAACTTACAGGCATTTTCTCTACATCATATTGTCTCTCACTCGTCCTCTACTTACAGCCAGTTTCTTCTAATCTCTGCAACCTGAAATCTCTCTGTTCCATTGATGTGCGCATTTTGGCTGTCACCTCCTGGCCCAAGCCCACTATTTCTATCTCCTTTTTTTTCTCTTGCTCCCCTTGGGCCCTTCTGTCCTGTCTCCTCCCCCTCCTGTCACCCAGTTATGACACCTTTCATTTCTTCCCTCTCAGGTACTCTGCCTCTCTAGATTTCCACCCCAATCCATCACTACTCCTCTGTACTGTTATTCTCCGGCTGCTTTCCCAGACTTGAATACCCCTTGTGCCTATTTTGGCATTCGCCAAAGGGCCAAATCAGGCATTTGTCACTGCCTCCTTACAAACAGTAACCCCAACTGCCCCATCCTCCTGTCTTACCATCCTTCCTGCCTGCTGGGGGATATCCTTACAAACCTCCTTCCTATCCCACTCATCCCAACTACCACTGCCCCCGGTACTCAACAATCACTGCCCCTCTCTGCATTTGCCCCCAGAATGTCTGTTCACTCGTGAACGAGGCCCTTGCCAACCACAAACTTATTGTGGATAATTGCATTGACATCCTGGCTCTGACTGAAACTTGGCTCACCAGTCATGATATTTTGCCCCTTACTGAAACCTCTCCACTTGGCTATACTTTCCACCACTTGCCCCACGCAAATTGCGGCAGTGGCCATGTCACCAAATCACACTTTGGTATCTGCCCTTACTTCTCTGGTACATTCTCCTTCTTTGAGCACCTCACCTTATTCTACCCCCCTCACCTCTCCTTTAGCATCCTTGTTGGCTAATGTCTCCCAAACACCACCCTGAGTCTCCCACCAAGATATCATAGAATCATAGAATGGTTACAGCACAGAATGAGGCCATTCGGCCCATTGAACCCATGCTGGCTCTTTGTAAGAGCAATCCAGTTAGTCCCATTCCCCTGCTTTTCCCCCGTAGCCCTACAATTTTTTTCCCTTCAAGTATTTATCATTTTCCTTTTTGAAAACCAAGATTGAATCTGCTTCCACCAACCTTTCAGGTAGCGCATTCCAGATCACAACTACTTGCTGCGTAGAAAAGTTTTTCCTTACATTGCCTTTGGTTTTTTTGCCAATCACCTTAAATCGGTGTCCTCTGGTTCTCAACCCTTCTACCAATGGGAATAGTTTCTCTTTACTTACTTTATCTAAACCCTTCATGATTTTGAACACTTCCATCAAATTTCCTCTTAACCTTCTCTTCTCTAAGGAGAACAATCCCAACTTCTCCAGTCTATTCACGTAACTGAAGTCCCTCATCCCTGGAATCATTCTAGTAAATCTTTTCTGCACCCTCTCTAGGGCCTTCACATCCTTCCTAAAGTGCTGTGCCCAGAATTGTGGCAATACTCCAGTTGTGGCCAAACCACTGTTTTATAAAGGTTCAACTTAACTTCCTTGTTTTTATACTCTATGCCTCTATTTATAAAGCCCAGGATCCCGTATGCTTTTTTTAAAACTGCTTTCTCAGCCTGTCCTGCCACCTTCAAAGATTTGTGCAAATATACCCCCAGGTCTCTCTGTTCCTGCATCCCTTTAGAATTGTACCGTCCCTCCTTTCCTCCCACACCCTCTGCTCTGAATAACTCCTCATTCTCAGTGATTTGAATCTCATCTCAAAACATCTTGCCCTTTCCTGTCCAATTTCATTGCCCTCCTGTTGTCGCTAAACATTTTCTTCCATATAAACTTTCCTACCCATATACACAGTCACTCCTTGAACTTCTCACCTTCTGCGGCCTCTTGAATGCAAACATGGCCACCTCCAACCATTTCCTTGTATCCCTCACCCCCACATCTCTCTACCCCTCCCAACTATAACTCCTTCTGCACCCGCCCCTGGATAAAACTCTCCCCCAAGTCACTTACAACAGCAGTTTCAAACTCCCAACTGTCTAACCTTTGGCCCTCCGTTTGCCATGATACTTCTGCAGTCGTCGATCTGCTCAATCACTTCCTTACCTCTGCCTTTGGCGCCCTTGTCCCCAGCAAAACATTTATTGTTTCCCATCCCCGTCATTCCCCCGGGTATCGCTCCCATCTTTGCTCCCTTAAGTCCAAGGGCTGAGTATATCTGGCACACAACTGGTTTAGCCATTCACCACTAGATCTGACTGGACCACATCAAGCGCTATTTGGCCTCATTCTCCTTTGCTCAAACCAATCATTACTCTAGGATCATGTTGGAGAGCAAAGATAACCCTCAGCTTCTTTTCTCCACTACCAATTATCTCCTTAAATGCCTCTCCCCTGCCCCTGCCCTTCCACCTCCAACAAATGCGAGGAGCTCATGGACTCCTTTGTCATTAAGATTGAGACCATCTGTTCAGGTGCCTCTGTTGCTTCCTCACATTCCCCTTGCCCATCAAGCAAAACCTCTCAACAGGTTACCCCCTGCTCTAGTTTCTCTCCTACCTTTCCTGATACCTTCTCCAAGATCATCTTGTCCACAAGATCCAAAACCTACTCCCTTGACCCCATTCCCACTAAACTGCTGACCACCCAACTTCCCTTCCTGGCCCCATGCTAACTGACATTGTAAATGGTTCCTTCTCTTCAGATACTGTCCCTCCCCTTTCAAAACTGTCTTCATCACACAACTCCACAGAAACCCACTATCAGCCCTTCTTTCCCTACAAACTACATTTCCATCTCAAACCTCTTTTTCCTCTCCAAAGTAGGCCACATTTATTGCCCATTCCTTATTGCATTGAGAGAGTGTTGATGGGCTGTAGGGCTAGAATGCATTATCACCTCCCAAATCTTTCCCACAACTCCATGTTTGAATCTCCCCAATCAGGTTTCCATTACTGCCACAGCACCAAAATGGCCTTAATCAAAGTTACAAATGTTATCCTCCATGACTGTGACCATGGTGCATAATCGCTCCTCATCCTTTCAGCAGTCTGTGACATAGACAACCACACCATTCTTTTCCAATACTTCTCCTCCATTGTGCAACTCAGTGGGACTGCTGTTGCTTGATTCCACTCTTACCAATCCAATTATAATGAGAGCATCTCCAGCAATGGCTTCTCCTCCCACCACCACACATTAACTCTGGAGTCACTCAAGGATCCGTCCTTGGCCCCCAACATTCCTCATCTACGTGCACTCCCATGGGGACATCAATCGTAAATATAGGATCAACGTCCCGATGTACACTGTCGACACCCAGCTTTAGCTCTTCACCCCATCCCTCAATTCTTCTTCTGCCTCTGTCTAACAGCCAGTCTTGGATGATCTGTACAGGCTTGAGGGGCTGAATGGCCTACTCCTGTTCCTATGTTCCTATGTGTATCGGTGTATGTTGTGCCACCAATGCCACATACTAAATGCCTGCCACTAATTTTGCATAATAAGAAGGAGGGGAAGAAAGGAAGGAGGACTGACAAACTTGCATCCTTTCTCCACTTTGTGGAGCAGGCCATCCAAACACAGAGGCAGCTCTTTGAAGAGGAAGTTGGAGATGGGGAAGTAGGAGACTCGATTCCAGCTCAGGGCTCGTATCACATTTATCCTTAAAGTAAAACTCTCCATCCTACTGAGTCAAACACTCAGATACCAAAGTGTGTATAGAACTCTGGTCTCCAATTGCCGGGACTGTCTGAAGTGGGGTTTGAATGCTGCACCTTCTGACTCAGAGATGGCAATGTTACTACTAAGCCAAAGGCTCACTCCATCACTGGGCACTGAAACAGGTTTGCAAACAATACTTCAGGCTCAATTCCATTTTTCAGGATGGACAATAAACTCTTTAAAGTATTGCATGATTACATCTGCTAATGGGTATGGGGCTAGTTTTCCTGCCTTTACACCAGGAAACACCCATTCCCCAGGTACAAAAGTTAGAAAAAAGAGATAAAGACCTGTCATGTCAGGTCCTGCCCCATTGCCACAGGAGTTTCAGGGTAGGTGGAGCTGGGCCTGCGCCTGCAATAGATTTAAATGAGGGAGGAAAGACTAATCCCAGATTCCGCTCTTTTTCCTGGACGCACAGCCATGGAGTGCCCAGAGGCAGGTACAGAGGCGCTGCAAAAAGTTGGTGTTGGACTCGAGCCAGAAATCTCCCTCAGATTGGAGAGTCTGAGGGGGCCGGCCTGCTTTGTCAAACAGAATTCTATGGCAGGTTGAAGAAAAGCCACAATGTAAATCCTAATTATTAAACTCACTCTGCAGCTTTACGAACCTTGGGTCCTTCTGCCTCCTCTGAGGCTGGCCAGGAATTCAGCAGAAGGGTGCCTGCAGTTGCAATCAAATCTCCTCCCTCTTTTGCCAGGGGCAGACCTGTGACAGTGATGCCCCATGGACCATATTAATGATCCAGGACAGGAAACACTGAGGCCTGGAAAGTTGCAGCGTACCTCAGGCGTACTGCTCATGTCCAGTGTGGAGGGATTGGGGGGGATCAGCAAAATCAGTCCCTATATCTTCTATTGTCTGTGCAGCTACAGAGAGAAAGTGAGTGAGGAAATATAGAATTCTGTTTGGCAAAGCATCTGATGTAATGCAGAGTTAGCTGATATCACAGACCTGAGTGTCATACAAAGATGATATCAACAAATTTGAAGGTTTTCATTGGATGGCAAGGCTGAGCCTGGTTCCCCACAGCCATTCTGTCCTGTATGTTGGTTATATGCCCTGACAACAGTTGTCCCAGTTTTCAGCATTTCTTAGATTATTCATCATCAGAGTGTAATCACCTTTTCATCTCTCAATCAGGTATCATGATGGGTTTCTCTTTTTCTGAAGACTAACATCCGGGCCATTCTGAAGGCCTAGGAACATAGGAACATGGAACATAGGAACAGGAGTAGGCCATTGAGACCCTCGGGCCTGTTCCGCCATTCAATTACATCGTCTAACTCCATCTACCCACCTTAGTTCAATAACCCTTGCCCAACAAAAATCTATCAATCTCAGTTTTGAAATGTTCAATTGACCAGAAGGTTAAATCTCACGGGATCCAAGGTGAGGTAGCCAATTGGATACAAAATTGGATTGACGACAGAAGACAAAGGGTGGTTGTAGAGGGTTGTTTTTCAAACTGGAGGCCTGTGTCCAGCGGTGTGCCTCAGGGATCGGTGCTGGGTCCGCTGTTATTTGTTATTTATATTAATGATTTGGATGAGAATTTAGGAGGCATGGTTAGTAAGTTTGCAGATGACACCAAGATTGGTGGCATTGTGGACAGTGAAGAAGGTTATCTAGGATTGCAATGGGATCTTGATAAATTGGGCCAGTGGGCCGATGAATGGCAGATGGAGTTTAATTTAGATAAATGTGAGGTGATGCATTTTGGTAGATCGAATCGGGCCAGGACCTACTCCGTTAATGGTAGGGCGTTGGGGAGAGTTATAGAACAAAGAGATCTAGGAGTACAGGTTCATAGCTCCTTGAAAGTGGAGTCACAGGTGGATAGGTTGGTGAAGAAGGCATTCGGCATGCTTGGTTTCATTGGTCAGAACATTGAATACAGGAGTTGGGATGTCTTGTTGAAGTTGTACAAGACATTAGTAAGGCCACACTTGGAATACTGTGTACAGTTCTGGTCACCCTATTATAGAAAGGATATTATTAAACTAGAAAGAGTGCAGAAAAGATTTACTAGGATGCTACCGGGACTTGATGATTTGACTTATAGGGAGAGGTTAGATAGACTGGGACTTTTATCCCTGGAGAGTAGGAGGTTTAGGGGTGATCTTATAGAAGTCTATAAAATAATGTGGGGCATAGATAAGGTAGATAGTCAAAATCTTTTCCCAAAGGTAGGGGAGTCGATAACGAGGGGACATAGATTTAAGGTGAGAGGGGAGAGATACAAAAGGGTCCAGAGGGGCAATTTTTTCACTCAAAGGGTGGTGAGTGTCTGGAACGAGCTGCCAGAGGCAGTAGTAGAGGCGGGTACAATTTTGTCTTTTAAAAAGCATTTGGACAGTTACATGGGTAAGATGGGTATAGAGGGATATGGGCCAAGTGCAGGGATTTGGGACTAGCTTAGTGGTATAAACTGGGCGACATGGACATGTTGGGCCGAAGGGCCTGTTTCCATGTTGTAACTTCTATGATTCTATGATTCTATGACCCCCAGCCTCAACAGCTTTTTGGGGGAGAGAGTTCCAGATTTCCACTACCCTTTGTGTGAAGAAGTGCTTCCTGATATCACCCCCGAATGACCTAGCTCTAATCTTAAGGTGATGCCCCCTTGTTCTGGACTCTCTCACCAGAGGAAATAGTTTTTCCTCTATCTACCCGATCAAATCCTTTAATCATCTTTAACACCTCAATTAAATCGCCCCTTAATCTTCTATACTCAAGGCAATACAAGCCTAGTCTATATATCCTGCCCTGATAATTTAACCCTTTTAGCCCCAGTATCATTCTGGTGAATCTGCCCTGCACCCCCTCCAAGGCCAGCATCTCCTTCCTGAGGTGCGGTGCCCAGAGCTGAATGCAGTACTCCAGACGGGGTCTTACCAGAGCTCTGTACAGCTGTAACATCACTTCCACCCCTTTGTATTCCAGTCTTCTTGAGATAAAGGCCGACATTCCATTAGCCTTATTTAAGCACTGGCACCACACTCCAACAGGCTAGAATGATAGGGAAATAGGAAATGATGTAGAAAAGGGAAAGGACACATTTGTAGCTTGAATTTGACTTTTAAAGGTTAATATTACAGGTTTGCAGAGCTTAACATGATGGGAGTGCATACAGGGAATTTGAATGTAGACGACAGCGTGTCTGATTCAGTGCTAGAATGATTGCCCTTCTACTCATTTCAGTGGATGAATAATTGTTCAGGCTGCAAATTGGGTGCCTGTTCTCCACGCACAAATTCCAAAGATGATGTGAAATAAGACAGGAATGTCTCTATTTGTCACAGTAGGTAATTCAAGAAGCTGCCATGGCACTCCTTGCCTGAGGACTTGAAAGCTTATTACTGAAGTGCTGTCACTCCCACTGTAGGAAGTGGTGCACAATCACCCATCCAAAAGGGATCACATGGCAGTGGCACACACTCTCAGGAATGCTGGGGTAAATTTTCATCTCCACCGTATGGGCCGTAAGCTGGTGGAGCGGATCGCCCGCCCATTATAGAACCTGCCTGATTTTCATTCCAACGATTTCAATGCAATGCAAATCAGGTCGGTTTCATAATGGGAGGCCGTTTCATTTCGTCAATATCCACCCATGCGGTGAAGATGAATATTTACCCCACTGTACCTTTGTTCTTGTTGAGGGGATGGGGCTAAAAAGTACACCAGTGGATTGCACGGGGGCAATTTTCATTTTGAGCATATATCGGGCGGATAGTGGGTGGGGCATCTGCTTCACCGTCGGATGCGGTGGTTGTGCCTTATTAACATTGAATCAAGAAGCTAATAGCGCGAGTCGCGCTTTTAAAAGGAAGCACGCCAATTGGGTGGGTGGGCAATCCAGTGTGGCGGCTGATCTTGATGGGCCCAAAGTAGCATCTTAAAGGGGAAGGCTGGAAGCATTGGGAGTGAAAGGGTGGAGCGGTTTATAGTGGTAGGGAAAATTTTTGCAGCACCTAGAGCAACAAGCAGATCAAACTGCAAAGGCTCTGTGGGGAAAGGCAACCGTTTAGAGCCTTCCCGCCATTGTAAACAGAGGGGATGCAATCAGGGAAAAACCCCCCTCAGGCAGAATGTAAAATTCAAATTGCTGTAATGTACCTGTAATGAATCTGTAATGTACCTGTAATGAATCTGTAAGCAATAATCTGTGTTGATTGTGATGCAATGAGGCACCCTAGAGTGTCATGAACTGTAATTATGTACAATGTGTTCACTGAACTGTACTTGATGTAACCTGCAAATTGTATAATCTGTATTGTGTATGTTTGGAATGTGATATGACAACTGTATTGTATGTTTTTTGCTACAAATTTTATGAATAAAGTATATTTTTTGAAAAAAAAAGGAGGTTCTCCCAGGACGAGGCTAGCCCATTGCACTTCGGGTGTGCTGATGCCTGCGATGTCCCCAAATGCAGGATACTCGACTGCAAAATTTGTGGTAGTGGGGGTCTGCGTTCGTGCTTTCCCCTGGCTTATGACTAAAGATAGAAATAACATGCGCTCTCAATGCGGTCAGTTTTTAATGGAGTAACTTCCAAGCTCTAATCACTGTCTATCCGAGCGATCAGCACGAACGACTTGCTGGCCAATTAATAGTGGTGTTCGTCGTTCATGTCCCGTTAGTTTTTCAGCAAAATACCTAGCAACCCTTAGATATTAAAGCATTTCCAGGACTGGGTGCTGAGATGCAGCCGCCGCAAAAGCTCGATGGGCAAAGGCCACGGTTTAGGACACTCTCGCCATCGTCGGCCAAGGGACTGGAAACCAAAAAAAAACTCCTCGTAATGAATGTGTAATGACTGTAATTACTGTAATGTAACTGTAATCTGTACTGATTGCAAGTGCAATGAGGCACCCTGGAGTGTCATGAACTGTATTTATCATGTATCACCTGTAGTTGTATTGTGATAGTTGCATTGTTCTGTTTACCTTTACAATTTTTATGAATAAAGTATATTTTTGAAATATATTAAAAAAAAACAAGCAGATCAAATATTGGAAGCTTTAAAGGCTCCAATCACACAAATGACTGCGCTAAAAATGTGTGTCGGACCTGCTTCTAGCTTTCCATTACTCCAGCTAAGGACCCCTTTAAATGCTGCTGGAAATCACTACCTCCCAATTTGTGCTGCTCATATTTTGTGGATGGGTTTAGGAACTGGTGGTAACAACATAAGTAGAGATGAAAATAGCTTTGAGCTCTTTACTGCATGCTTTGATCCTGGTTCGCATTTATTAATGAGGCCCTTGCCTGTTCCTCTGGCCTCCTAAATGGAGGTCCAGCCAAAAATCGGAGTACTGGCTATCCACTGTTGGATCAATGGATCATTTCTCCACGTGATTTTGATCCCACCATTGCCCTTTCTTAGATGTAAATGAGATGAAAATTGGTCCCCATAATTCTTTGCACCCATATAGGTGGTTACTTCACCAGTTTCCTGAAAGGAGTCGCAGATAGGTCTATGGAATATTTCATCCCCATTGTACATAGGGGAATGTATTAACATGTCTATGAAACAGGCCCTGCTGCAGCACGATCCAAAACCATTGCCATCCTTATATTGGAGAGCAAGAACTCTCAATATGAATAGATGCTCCATGAAACTTTATAGCTGTTGCACAAAACTATGTGAAACTGATGCACCAAGTAATGGCAGTGCCACACCAAGCACTGCAAACAGTGTATGGAACTGTGAGACTGCCACATCAAACTGTGAATCCTTAACTGCTGAACCAAGCTGTATAATCTTTACAACACACAGAGTTACTGTTGCACCTAAACGTAACTGCTATGCTAAACTGTTCATTTGCTACACAAACTGTGTACATCAAATTATGTAACTATGCAACTATTTGAACAAAATGTTGCAACTGATGCTCAAATTAGGGTCACAACTACATAAAATTGTGCAACAGGGTAAAGTTTACAGATGTCTACTCCCAGAGCAGAAAATTGTGAAGTGCATGTACAAGTTCCCATTATATTCTCCAGGTGGGTGAGGCTCCGCACTGAGTGTGTGCTTTGTAAAACTTACCTTAATATCTTCAGTAAGCAGTGGCACTGGTAAACCAAACTATAATAGTGCCATAGTAGACTACTGCACTAAGCTATGTAATTGGCAAATCAAGTTCTGTAATGGCTTGATAAAGATTTATAACTATTGTATCAATATGTGTTACTGATGCATCAATCTGTATAATCTGTACATGTAACTACTACTTCAACCTGTATAATTGTTGTATTAGACTGTGCAATAGCTATACAAAGCAGCACAACCACTACGTTTAACCATACAGCTATTATATCAATGCAACAACTGCACTAAATAACTGGTGTGTAAAATTTGACAATTATTTGTTCTGTTAGACGATCTAAGATGGATCAAGAGAGATGCTCCATGCAGTTATAAGCAGTTTACTACTTGAACTCAGTTTGCATGAGTTGCAGGCTACATTTTTTTTATTACCCACCCCTTGCAATGAAGGCTAACATACTATTTGCCTTCCTAATTGCTTGCTGTACCTGCATGTTAACTTTCTGTGATTCATGTACAAGGACACCCAAATCCCACTGACTACCAGCATTTCTTAGTCTCTCAGCTTTTTAAAAAATATTTTGCTTTTCTATTCTTCCTACCAAAGTGGATAAATTCACATTTCCCCACATTATACTCCATCTGCCACCTTCTCAGATGTGAAGGTGGCAGATGTCTATATCCTATCTATATACCTTTGCAGTCTCTTTGTGTCCTCCTCACAGCTTACTTTTTCACCTAGCTTTGTATCGTCAGCAAACTTGGATACATTACACTCAGTCCCCTCATCTAAGTCATTGATATGTATTGTAAACAGCTGAGGCCCAAGCACTGATCCTTGCGGCACCTCGTTGGTTACAACCTGCCAATCCGAAAATGACCCATTTATTCCTACTCTCTGTTTTCTTTTCGCTAACCAATCCTCAATCCATGCTAATATATTAGGATATTAGGGTTGTGCATGTAAGTAATTGCAGGGGAGCAGGGGAGCCATAGTGCAAAATGCCAAGTTGATCCCCTTTAACAAGAGTGTGTTGTGAAAGGTTAATGTTGCTTTAAGAGGATAAAGAGTGCGCTGGTGGCCAGGGTGGACAAGGAACAAAAGGGAAAGTGTCCAGTATGTTACCTTGCCTGCCCTGGCACCGTTTGGCAAACCTGGGGTTGAGAGGGTTGGCACTTAGTGCCAGTACCACGTCCCTCCAGGTGGCATGAGTGACATTCCTGGCAAATTTGCTGGCATGAATACCCAGCAGTTTGTGTTTCCATAATTCAATTTCCTTGAGGAGGGCTGTGGAGGTCTGAGACAGAAAAAATTCTGTATTCTTCAGCCGCAGGGGGCTTGCGCTGCTCCATGGGGCATCACAGCATTCATTTTAGGCTTATCCTTGCTGCCCCAGGAATTCTGAAGGATCATGCCCTTGGTGCCAGTGCAGTGCAACTTTAAAAGTTGAAGCAAAGCAGGTGCACAGAATTTGGAACTGGCTTTAATTCCATTTTGGCTGCCCTTTTGATGAGATTAGTCTAGTTTTTAGATTCTTGTCATTTCACCTTTGCTTGATTCTTTATATTCAGATCTTTATTTGTTCTCTTTTTTTTGGTTTCAAGCTCACTCTTCAACCCCACTATTCAAAACAAAATGCCTGACCCCAGACATTAGTCCCCTGCCTCATCTCACTGCAAAACATAGCAAAAAGTGCAGTTTCATAATTTGCTACCAACAGGAAGTGCAGGTGCCACTTTAAGATGCTGACCCAGTACATTACAGCTCCTACCCAGGAAATCTGGACTCCTGTTCTCCCAGTGCATGACTCAAATCTCACTCAGAGCATCCCAGATGAACTTAAATGAGCGGAAATTGAAGTTCACTCTCTGGACCTGCAGTGCAAAATGCGCTAGTGCCATCAATGCGGCCCTAGCTGAACTTAGCCCTGGTATTCCACCTGTTGCCTAACTAGTAATTGGTTTAGCTTTGGCATAAGGTTTATTTTTCATTTATTAGTTATCTGGGCAAGTGAAAGCACACTAGGGAGCAAGGGATTACCAATGAGAGTAATCTGAAACTAAAAGCCTAAAACATCTAGGGGGTTAAATTCGATAACCCCCAAATCCGGGCACGGGGGTCGCAATTAACCCAAGCCTGGTTGTTGAGATGCAGGCAGCATGTGAGATTCGTGCTGCCTGGTCATTTACCTGATATCTGTGAGCAGCCGGGCCTGGCTGCACTGTTGAATGGCTGCTCACCAGCAGGAGGCCCCGATATCACGTGAGTGGCTCTCATCACGTAAAGGCAGCCTGCACCTCTTATTTGCAAAATATAAGATGCGGATCCGCATGGAGTCTGAATGGTCCGCATGGAGTCTGCTGTCTGCACAGAGTCTGAACGGAGATCAGACATCGCACACATAAAACACAGATGCAGGTCCCGTCCCTATGTTTACACACTGTTGAGTTATGTTAAAACATTGAATAAACGTTGCGCACTACTAAATCCCACATCCTCCAATCTGCATGCCAGACCTCACCATTCTGCCGATCTGAGTTTGTACAAGGCCTGCGAGAGAGCGTGCACCAAGGTTCTCTAATGATGCACTAGAGGCCTTGGTGTAAGAGGTGGACAGAAGGAGGGACATCCTATATCTGCAAGGGAGCAAGAGGCCCTCCAGGCTCAAGAGGCAGTGGGAGGCAGTAGGGGATGAAGCCAATGCCAGGCGCGTAGCACCATGCAAATGGATGCAGTGCAGGAAGAAGTTCAATGCTTTGACGCAAGTGGTCAATGTGAGTGAGGTTAACTGTCAAGTGGCATCTCCTACTAACTGCACCACTAGCCGCATCCACTGGTCCACTCACTACACCCCCATCACCCACATACCAATAAACTCTTTCAATCAGTACTCAACTCTTCCAATCAGATGCTTCCTCTCACCCTCACACATTACTACCGTTGCAAACCGCACACCCACAACTCACAGGCCACAAATGCTGGCAGCTATTCAGCCATGACAGGTACATCACCCAAACATCTTGCAGGACACTCACCGACACACGTCCCTCTTTCTTGCAGGAGAAGGTGGCGCATAACAGGAGGCAGCAAGTGACAGTGGCTCCATGGGACATGAGCCTGCTGTCCTTTCTCAGGATGACAGCATTCCTGCTCCCACCCCTGCCACTTTGCCAGTGCCCTTGCTGTTGCCTGTCAGACAGCTAGCCCACTCTCTGTAGAGTATTGAAACTTTATGAAAGGAACATAGGAAGATAGGAACAGGAGTAGGCTATTTAGCCCCTCAAGCCTTTTCTGCCATTCAGTGAGATCATGTTTGATCTGTGGTCTAATTCCATATACCCACCTTAGTCCCATATCCCTTAATACCTTTGATTAATAAAAATCCATCAATCTCAGATTTAAAATTAACAATTGAGCTAGCATCAATGGCCGTTTGCAGGTGGGCGTTCCAAACTTCTATCACTCTTTGCAAGTAGAAGCATTTCCTAACTTCACTCCTGAAAGTTCTGGCTCTAATTTTTAGGCTATGTCCCCTAGTCCTAGTATTCAATTACAGGAGACCTCCAAAAACAGGTACAAATGCATCAGCAGCCAGAAGCAATAATCCAGCAACTAACCTGTAAATCCTGCATGATCCTTTTAAATATTGCTGGTGAGGGGTCCTCCATGCTGTTTACAGCCTGCTTAGCTGTGCGAGGTTAAGACAGTGCGTTGGCTGGAGCATGAATTTCAAAATCGTATCTGTCCCTTTAAATCAGCATTGCACACTGATCTAATGCATATTCTCCTTACTTTACATGCTGCTGGTGTATCTTATCTGCTCGTGCGCAAACGCCTTTACCAAGATGGCGTCTGGCGCACGTCACGCTAGAAGCATGCGCATGCATTCCGGACGGCATTTTGGATCTTTAGGAGGCCGTGTAGCGCCTGAAAAATGGGCCTATGCGGCCCAATTTCTACCCCCAGGTTTAAAAAAAGAAGCCCAAAAACGTAACAATACCTTCTCAAAAATTCCTTAATGTCTCAATCACCTAGCCAACTTTATTTCTTAAGGAATATGGTTTGGGTGTGTTTAATAACATCACATTCTTCCTTTTACAATGAAAAATTCCATTTCTGGATTAGTAAGTCTGTAAAAATGATGTTCACTACCTGCTTGCATTCTAAGATTCTTCTGTTTCCATTAAACATTTATCGAGAGACCATCATTCAAAGCTGGTAATGTGCAGTTCCTCAATTATAGAATCTTATAACACAGGAGGCCATTTGGCCCATCGTGCCTGTGCCGCCCCTGTGAAAGACCTATCCAATTTTTCCCACTCCCCTGTTCTTCCCCCATAGCCCTGCAATTTTTTCATTTTCAGTATATATCCAATTCCCTTTTGAAAGTTACTATTGAATCTGCTTCCACCACCCTTTGAGACAGTGCATTTCAGATCATAACAACTCGCAGCGTAAAAAAATGTCTCCTGATCTCCTCCCTGGTTCTTTTGCCAATTATCTTAAATCTATGTCCTCTAGTTATTACTCTCCTGCCAGTGGAAACAGTTTCTCCCTATCTACTCCATCAAAACCCCTCATAATTTTGAATAATTACGTATACATTTTCTCTGTTTTACATTGTAATGTCATGTTTGGGACATTCTGCAGGATCCTCACATAATCCTCTCAAGTCATCCTTGGAAAATACAAACCTGTAGAATTCGAATGTAGCTTTTTTGAACTCACATTTGATATAGGTAGTCTCTGGAACATTATTCTTCGAGATTTATTGGGGCTTAATTTCCTTTTCTATGCGCCTGGGGATTGCTCAGTTCCGAGGTGCAAAGGAGAGGTAAATTCTTTCCTGGGGGAGGGGGTGAAGTGCCTACAGCTACAACAGGTGCAAGCAAATTGTAGCCATGCTAATGAAGCAGCGGTGAACGTTTCCAGTCTTCCTACCTCATTTTCCCCCCATCTCTCTGGAAGAATGTTGATTTTGACAGCTTTAAACTCTGTGCTCAGCAGTTTTACAATTGGAGGATCAGAGAGGGGCTGACACCAGAGACCAGAGCATCCATGGTCAGTCCCTTTTTTCTTTCAGGGACGTGAAT
The DNA here is from genome assembly GCF_035084215.1 of Heptranchias perlo. Taxonomy (NCBI): domain Eukaryota; kingdom Metazoa; phylum Chordata; class Chondrichthyes; order Hexanchiformes; family Hexanchidae; genus Heptranchias; species Heptranchias perlo. Next base: position 37,411,899 of record NC_090326.1, on the reverse strand, counting down.
CAGTGCTGGAGATCTACTGACTGTTGTTTTTGAACAGCAGCCAGAAGGCCCTGACACCATCAGCCATTTCTGCTGCTGCAGGCCTCTCAGGACTCGAGCAGCAATTGACATTCCTCCCCTACTTCCACACACTGGGCCCTGTCAAAGGTGGAACAGTGCCGGGGGCCTGTCAGGGAAATGATTCAGGCATTTCAAGTGCAATCCAATAGCCTAGTACCCAAGCACAAGAGGGACAGGAAAATCATTCCTTTATGGTCAGTGGTATCATAGAAGCTCATCAGCTTTCTTTTGACTCTAAGTATGTCATGAAATGCTTTTTGGATAGTGCTTTGGAATACTACAATCTCAGAGGAAATCCTGATGTTTAGCTGCTATATAAGACTGAGCGCTGAAAAGACGGGGGCTCCATTTAAGTCATGTGCTCTATTGTCAACTGTAGAGTTTTCATTTTCTCTGATCATACACTGGTTAACACATTCATGTAAAATTCCTCTGTGTGCTATTTAACATATTTATTTCAAATATTTTAACAACAGCATTAAAATAGCACACCAAGGAATTCATGTGAGTGCTCTAAGCAGTAAAGCTACCAAATGAAATTTAAACTCCCAAGTAATCAAGATCCTTCAAGTGCCTCCGTGGCCTCACCGCACTCTGCCTCATTGAGGTCCTTCAGCTTTATGCCTGCTTTGTTCCTCTGACACTGTTCTACTCCTTGTCCCCCCTCCTTCAGTAGGCTTTTGATAGCAGAAAGGAAGGAGGTAAGATGGAGGAATTTAGGGAGGGAGTTCGATAGGGCAGGGCCATGTGGCTGAGTATTTTCAAGGACTCTGCTCCTATTGCAAAGACTCACTCGAAAGGGCATGGACTGGAGAACTGCGTGTAGAGATCTCCACGCTTGATTCATATTACTCCCAATTTTGCAGCTAGTTAATTTCCTGTGCAAAGATTGGAGTCTCTGAAAACTAACCAGAGAAGTGACTTAGAATGACAACATCTTGAAAAGTGGGTTTGCTTGTAAAGCTATCAATATTGTTCTGCTCTGGCAAGGTGGAAGATGCTTGTTTGTCTCCATTGATAGCCACCTCCCGTTTATTGCTTATTGATGCTATTTATTCCTTTTTGTCCTTTTGCATTTGATGTATTATGGTACTGGCTAAGTGTTTCTTGATACAGTTACAATGTGATGCCTATTCTGTACCCTTTGACTACAATTCTGATATTTCAACTCCTTGACCTGCAATCAGGAAGTTTTTCATTGTGAGGCTTAAGTGGCTCAGTGCCAACCATCTAAGGAGGAAGGAGGTGCAAACTCCAGCTAATTTGTGCTATCCTTACCCCAAATGCAAATTCAGACGTAGCAGCTAATTATTAAAATTGTATATGATGTGCCCAGCATGTATGATTTTTTAACTTGTCTCAGTATGCAGGTTTCGTACCCTAATATAATCAGGACATGCTCAAACTTTTTAAAATGCTACCTGCATCTAACTACAAGTGAATATGGGTCAGTATGTGTGTTAAACTCAGAAAATGATGGAAATAATTGTACTGCTGTAACTCTCTTTTGGGTGTCAGCAATGGCTTAGTGGCAGCACTCTCACCTCTGAGTCAGAAGGTTCTGGATTCAAGTCCCAATCCAGAGATTTGAGCACATAATCTAGGCTGGTACTTCAATGCAGTACTGAGGGAGTGCTGCACTGTCGGAGTGTTTCGAATGAGACATTAGCCCAAGGCCCCATCTGCCCTCTCAGGTTAGGAACTTTGGAACAGGAGTAGATCATTTAGCCCCTCGAGCCTGTTCTGCCATTCTATGAGATCATGGCTGATCTGTGACCTAAATCCATATATCCACCTTAGCCCCATATCCCTTAATACCTTTGACTAACAAAAGTCTATTTAAATCAGATTTAAAAGTAACAATTGAGCTAGCATCAACTGCCGTTTGCGGAAGAGAGTTCCAAACTTCTACAATCCATGGCATGTAGAAATGTTTCCTTACTTCATTCCAGAAAGTCCTGGCTCTAATTTTTAGGCTATGTCCCCTAGTCCTAGACTCCCCAACCAGCGGAAATAGTTTCTCTCTATCCACCCTGTCAGTTCCCCATTGTATCTTGAAAACTTCGATCAAATCACCCCTCAATCTTCTAAACTCCAGGGAATACAACCCTAGTTTGTGTACTCTCTCCTTGTATCTTAACCCTTGGAGTCCAGGTATCAGTCTAGTAAATCTATGCTGCACTCCCTCCGAGGCCAATATATCCTTCCTAAGGTGCGGTGCCCAGGACTGAACTCAGTACTCCAGGTGTGGTCTAACCATGTGGACGTAAAAGATCCCATGGCACTATTCGAAGAAGAGCATGGGAGTTATCCTGATGTCCTGGCTACTGTTTATCTCTCAACCAACACCTAAAACAGACGATCTAGTTATTTATTTCATTGCTATTGAAATGTAGCCACAAGCTTAAAGCTGAAGCATTATGATCATTGAAGTTTTCATATACAAGATGTAAGGGGCTGTGTCAGTATATCCTATGTTCCATCAATGATGCTGCACCATGTTCAGGGCATTCTGGTTGTTGCATGCATATGATGGGCCTTGGCCTGAGAATTTCTGCTCATCTGCTGCCACAAACTATGGAGGCTCTACCACCTGCCATGCATGCTACACAGCAGCGCACAGAGGAGGGTTCACCTTTGCCCCAAATATGAGTAATCTCTGCTGTTGCACATATTGTAGCAAAATATTCAGCATTTCATCATTAAAAAGGGCATTTCTTCCTGATGATCTTCCGCTCCTGCTGGTTCAATTTTAATGGTGCAGCAGCCCTTTAAGAGTCGCTGCCCTCCTCACTCTCGATCACTTTCATTCCTAGCACTCTCTGGGGGGTAATTTTGACATTATGCGATAAAACGAGTGATAGCGAATCAGCAGCCTGTATTACATCTCTCCTGATTTTTATTTCCATTGAAATCTGTGCTTGCTAGAAATGTGCTGGGAAGACACGCTAGTTATTTGAATGAAGTGATCTTATTGAATCCAGCGAGGTCAGGGCCCCACTCCCCATTTGCGTACCATCATGCTCGTGTGGTGATCCATGCTCCATTTTTGCCAATTGGCATGGTAAGCAGCTCAAATCAACATAAAATATGCATTGCCACCAACCTCCTGACCACAGCATGAGGCGTGCCCCATACCCCATTCAATTTTGGTTCCATGAGTTGGAGGTGCAGAACTTCAGCTGCAACCGTTTGTCTCACTGCCACCCAGTCCTGGTGGGCAATGAACCCTGGATATCATAGAGTCATAGAAAGGTTACTGCACGGAAGGAGGCCATTTGGCCCATTGAGCCCGTGCCAGCTCTAAGCAAGAGCAATCCAGCTAGTCCTATTCCCCCGCCCTATCCCCGTAGCCTTTCAAGTACTTATCCAGTTCCCTTTTGAAGGCCATGATTGAATCTGCCTCCACCCCCCTCCTCACCCCCCCAGGAAGTGCATTCTAACCATGTGTGAAAAAGTTTTTCCTCATGTCACCTTTGGTTCTTTTGCCAATCACCTTAAATCTATGTCTTCTGGTTCTTGACCCTTCTGCCAATGGGAACAGTTTCTCTCTATCTACTCTGTCTAGACCCTTCATGATTTTGAACACCTCTATCAAATCTCCTCTCAACCTTCTCTGTTGCAAAGAGAACAACCCCAGCTTTTCCAGTCTATCCACGTAACTAAAGTCCTTCATCCCTGGAATCATTCTAGTAAATCTCTTCTGTACCCTCTTTAAGGCCTTAACATCTTTCCTAAAGTGCAGTGCCCAGAACTGGACCCAATACTCCAGTTGTGGCTGAATCAGTGTTTTATCAAGGTTCATCATGACTTCCTTGCTTTTGCACTCTATGCCTCGATTTATAAAGCCCAGGATCCCGTATGCTTTTTAACTGCTTTCTCAACCTACACTGCCACTTCAACGATTTGTGCACACATACCCCCAGATCTCTCTGTTCCTGTACCCCTTTTAGAATTGTGCCCTTTAGTTTATATTGCCTCTCCTCATTCGTCCTACCGATATGTATCATCTTGCATTTCATCTGCCATGTGTCCACCCATGCCATCAGCCTGTCTATATCCTCTTGAAGTCTATCACTATCCTCCCCACTGTTCACTACACTTACAAGTTTTGTGTCATTTACAAATTTGGAAATTGTGCCCTCTACACTCAAGTCCAAATCATTAATATATATCAAGAAAAGCAGTGGTCCCAGCACCGACCCCTGGGGAACACCACTGTACACCTCCCTCCAGTCCGAGAAACAACCGTTCATCACTACTCTCTGCTTCCTGTTACTTAGCCAATTCTGTATCCATGCTGCTACTGCCCATTTTGTTCCATGGGCTTGAATCTTGATGACAAGCTACCATGCGGCACTTTATCAAACGCCATTTGAAAGTCCATATACACCACATCAACTGCATTGCCCTTATCGACCCACTCTGTTATCTCATCAAAAAACTCTATCAAGTTAGTTAAACACGATTTGCTTTCAACAAATCAATGCTGGCTTTCCCTAATCAATCCACATTTGTCCAAGTGACTGTTAATTCTGTCCCAGATTATCATTTCTAAAAGTTTCCCCACCACCAAGTTAAACTGACTGGTCTATAGTTGCTGGGTTTATCCTTACACCCTTTTTTGAATAAGGGTGTAACATTTGCAATTCTCCAGTCCTCTGGCACCACCCCCATATCTAAGGATGATTGGAAGACTATGGCCAGTACCTCTGCAATTTCCACCCTTACTTCCCTCAGCGACCTAGGATGCATCCCATCCGGACCTTTCTAATACCTCGTTTTTATCAATTTTTATCAATATATGAGCACGTGGTTTCATACCCAGCCTCTAGGTAGCACCTTCCAACAGTTATCAGGCCAAGTCTCAGAGTTTCCAGGTCAGGGACTAATGGAAAGCTGATGGCATAATGGATGTCCAAATCAAATGCTGAATATCAGGCTTACTCATCATCATCTGTTTAATCCAGGAGCTTACGTGAAGAGCTTTGGCAAAGAGACATGCCTGCTATGAGATCAGGTCCCTTCCAGGATGCTAAATGGCAGGTTGGTGCAGACCAGAGCCCTCCTTCCTCATTTGTTTCTTCTTTTTGCCACAAGTCCACCTCACAACTTGGTCCTGGATTTCACAAATGGGGTGGGAGAGACCCTTCCTGGTGAGGAACTACTTGACAAGCCCAATGGACCCGATTTTCAAATCAAATTGCGGGTGCTTTGGGGGCAGGAGGGTCTGCGAAAATCGGGAAAATCCTGAGTGGGTGAGGAAGCCAGCTCCAACCCGCTGACTTCCGGGCTTCCCACAGAATGCCGAAGTCCCGCCGACAATTAAAGCTGGTGGGATGATAGTTAAGAACCAAATGTACCTCAATGAGGTGCTTAATGTATTTTATTTCTGATGTGGAGATGCCGGTGATGGACTGGGGTTGACAATTGTAAACAATTTTACAACACCAAGTTATAGTCCAGCAATTTTATTTTAAATTCACAAGCTTTCGGAGGCTTCCTCCTTCGTCAGGTGAACGATGTGAAAATGAAATCCTCGAAATGAAATCGCATTTATAAATCACAGAACAATGCTTGGTGAGTACAGACAGTTTTTTCAACTGCCCGTTGCCAAGGCAATCAGTGTGCAGACAGACAGGTGTTACCTGCCAGGTCTCACAGAATATACAAATCACCAAAAAAAAACAACAAACAAAAAAAAACAGAGATAGAGAGGTAGAAACATAGAAAAGACAGCAACTGACCCGTTATATTAAAAACAGATAACATTTGTTCGCTGGTGGGATAACGTGTAGCGTGACATGAACCCAAGATCCTGGTTGAGGCCGTCCTCATGGGTGCGGAACTTGGCTATCAATTTCTGCTCGACGATTTTGCGTTGTCGTGTGTCTCGAAGGCCGCCTTGGAGTACGCTTACCCGAAGGTCGGTGGATGAATGTCCATAACTGCTGAAGTGTTCCCCGACTGGGAGGGAACCCTCCTGTTTGGCGATTGTTGCGCGGTGTCCGTTCATCCGTTGTCGCAGCGTCTGCATGGTCTCGCCAATGTACCATGCTCTGGGGCATCCTTTCCTGCAACGTATGAGGTAGACAACGTTGGCCGAGTCACAGGAGTATGAACCATGCACCTGGTGGGTGGTGTCCTCTCGTGTGAGGGTGGTATCTGTGTCGATGATCTGGCATGTCTTGCAGAGGTTACCGTGGCAGGGTTGTGTGGTGTCGTGGACGCTGTTCTCTTGAAAGCTAGGTAATTTGCTGCGAACGATGGTCTGTTTGAGGTTGGGTGGCTGTTTAAAGGCGAGTAGTGGAGGTGTGGGGATGGCTGCGGAGAACATGGCGTAGTTTCTCCGCTCCGGGGAAGTACTGGACGACAAAGGGTACTCTGTTGGTTGCGTCCCGTGTTAGTCTCCTGAGGAGGTCTATGCGATTTTTTGCTGTGGCCCGTCGGAACTGTCGATCGATGAGTCGAGCGTCATATCCCGTTCTTACTAGGGCGTCTTTCAGCGTCTGTAGGTGTCCATCGCGTTCCTCCTCGTCTGAGCAGACCCTGTGTATTCACAGGGCCTGTCCATAGGGGATGGCCTCTTTGACGTGGTTAGGGTGGAAGCTGGAAAAGTGGAGCATCGTGAGGTTGTCCGTGGGCTTGCGGTAGAGTGAGGTGCTGAGGTGCCCGTCTTTGATGGAGATTCGTGTGTCCAAGAAAGAAACTGATTCTGAGGAGTAGTCCATGGTGAGCTTGATGGTGGGATGGAACTTGTTGATGTTATCGTGTAGTCTCTTTAGTGATTCCTTGCCGTGGGTCCATAGAAAGAAAATGTCGTCGATGTATCTGGTGTATAGTGTTGGTTGGAGGTCTTGTGCAGTGAAGAAGTCCTGCTCGAACTTGTGCATGAAAATGTTGGCGTATTGGGGTGCGCATTTGGTCCCCATGGCTGTTCCGTGTGTTTGGGTAAAGAACTGGTTATTGAAGGTGAAGACATTGTGATCCAGGATGAAGCGGATGAGTTGTAGGATGGCGTCCGGAGATTGGCTGTTGTTGGTGTTGAGTATTGATGCTGTCGCAGCGATGCCATCATCGTGGGGGATACTGGTGTATAGTGCCGAGACGTCCATCATGGTGAGAAGTGTTCCTGGTTCAACTGGTCCGTGGGTACTGAGTTTTTGTAGGATGTCTGTAGTGTCACGACAGAAGCTGGGGGTTCCCTGTACGATGGGTTTCAGGATGCCCTCGATGTATCCAGAGAGGTTCTCACACAGGGTTCCGTTGCCTGATACGATAGGACGTCCGGGTGTGTTGGCTTTGTGTATCTTTGGGAGGTAGTAGAAGTCTCCCACGCGGGGAGTACGTGGGATGAGAGTGCGTAGGATGTTTTGAAGGTCTGGATCGAAGGTCTTGATCAGTTTGTTGAGCTGGTGGGTGTGTTCTTTGGTCGGATCTGCGGGTAACCGTCTGTAGTGTTCCTGGTTGTCCAGTTGTCAGTATGCTTCTTTGCAATAGTCCGTTGTGTTCTGTATGACAATGGCTACTCCTTTGTCCGCTGGTTTGATGACGATGTTGCGGTTGGTCTTGAGAGTGTTGATGGCGTTGCGTTGTGCTCGGGTGACATTCTGGACTGTCTTCTGAGTGCGGCTGATGAATCTGGCATTGACGCATTTCCTGACAGCTTGAGCATACATGTCCAGCTGAGGGCAGCGACCCTCCGGAGGAGTCCAGTTTGACTCTTTCCTCTTCGGTTGCTGTACCGCGGATCCCTCTGTCTGCTGTTCCGGATCGTCGATTGTCTCATTGGGTTCGCTGCTGAAATCTTGGGGTTTGTGGTAGAATTCCCGGAGCTTCATTCTCCTGATGAATTCCTCTGTGTCCGCCGCGAGACTAGTGGGGTCCATTTTGGTAGTGGGGCAGAAATTGAGCCCTCGGCTGAGAACTTCGATTTCGTCTGGTTGAAGGGTGTGGTCGGACAAATTGACAATAGACTTCCCTGTGGTTGCAACCGTGGTACCAGGGGAAGCTTGGTCGATGCTGGTGGTGATGCCGAGTTTCTCAAGCTTCCTGCTCTTGGTTTTCCTGTAGGCAGCGTAGTTCCGTTGCCTCGTCTGTTTGGCGGTATAACGTAGCTGGTCTGCTGTGTCCTGAGTACAGGTTGAGAGTATGGACTCTATCTTGGTTAACAAATGTTATCTGTTTTTAATATAACGGTCAGTTGCTGTCTTTTCTATGTTTCTACCTCTCTATCTCTGTTTTTTTTTGTTTGTTGTTTTTTTTTGGTGATTTGTATATTCTGAGACCTGGCAGGTAACACCTGTCTGTCTGCACACTGATTGCCTTGGCAACGGGCAGTTGAAAAAACTGTCTGTACTCACCAAGCATTGTTCTGTGATTTATAAATGCGTTTTCATTTCGAGGATTTCATTTTCACATCGTTCACCTGACGAAGGAAGAAGCCTCCGAAAGCTTGTGAATTTAAAATAAAATTGCTGGACTATAACTTGGTGTTGTAAAATTGTTTACAATTATTTTATTTCTGACATGGTAGATAGTTAAAACGATTTTGGACTTACCTGGGCGACTTTCCCAAGGCTTCTGATTCACGCCTGGTGAAACCAGGTGTGAAGGGTCGGATCAGGGAAAAATCAACTAAATAAATTAAATAACAAACCATTGCACAAAGTTAAAAAACAAAATCAACCTACCTTTCCACCGATGTCACCTACACCCCCCTGCTCTGATGTCCGATGTCTCCCTCTACAATGTCTCTCTCAGCCCCCGATGTCCCTCCCAGGCCCCAATGTCTGCCTCTCCGATGTTCCCCCTACCTCTGAACTCCCGCTCGCCCCGCGATTTCCCTTTTCCCCCCCAATCTCCCCCTCTCCCCCCCTTCCCCTCTCCCTTCCAGTTCTCCTCCTCTCCCCGCCGATCTCCCCCGCCGATAGCCCTGATCTACCCCTCTCACCCCCCCGATCTCCTCTTCTCCCACTGATCTTCCCCTCTACCCCCCTGATCTTGTCCTCTACCCCAATCTTCCTCTCCCCCCGATCTCGCCCTCTCCCCCGATCTTCCCCTATCCCCCCCGATCTTCCCCTCTCCCCCGATCTCTCACCCCGATCTTTCCCTCTCCCCCCAATCTTCCCCTCACTCCCGATCTTCCCCTTTCCCCCCCAGATCTCCTGCTCTCCCCCCGATCTCCCCCTCCCCCACCCTGATCTTCCCCTCCCCGCCGATCTTCCCCTCTTCCCGCGCAATTTTCTCCTCTCCCCCGCGATCTTCAGCCCTCTCCACTCTCTGTTCCAGCGCCGGATGATGTCTCTCTTTCTCTTTCTCTCCCCATCCCCCTCGGCATTTTTTTTTATTCCTTCATGGGATGTGGGCCTCGCTGGCAAGGCCAGCATTTATTGCCCATCCATAATTGCCCTTGAGAAGGTGGTTGTGAGCCGTCTTCTTGAACCGCTGCAGTCCATGTGGTGAAGGTTCTCCCACAGTGCTGTTAGGAAGGGAGTTCCAGGATTTTGACCCAGCGATGATGAAGGAACGGCGATATATTTCCAAGTCAGGATGGTGTGTGACTTGGAGGGGAACATGCAGGTGGTATTGTTCCCCATGTGCCTGCTGCCCTTATCCTTCTAGGTGGTAGAGGTCACGGGTTTGGGAGGTGCGGTCGAAGAAGCCTTGGCGAGTTGCTGCAGAGCATCCTGTGGATGGTACACACTGCAGCCACTGTGCACCGGTGGTGAAGGGAGTGAATGTTTAGAGTGGTGCATGGGGTGTCAATCAAGCTGGCTGCTTTGTCCTAGATGGTGTTGAGCTTCTTGAGTGTTGTTGGAGTTGCACTCATCCAGGCAAGTGGAGAATATTCCATCACACTCCTGACTTGTGCCTTGTAGATGGTGGAAAGGCTTTTGGGAGTCAGCATGTGAGTCACTCGCCGCAGAATACCCAGCCTCTGACCTGCTCTCGTAGCCACAGTATTTATGTGGGCTGGTCCAATTAAGCTTCTGGTCAATGGTGTCCCCCAGGATGTTGATGGTGGGGGATTCGGCGATGGTAATGCCGTTGAATGTCAAGGGGAGGTGGTTAGACTCTCTCTTGTTGGAGATGGTCATTGCCTGGCACTTGTCTGGCACGAATGTTACTTGCCACTTATCAGCCCAAGCCTGGATGTTGTCCAGGTATTGCTGCATGCGGGCATGGACTGTTTCATTATTTGAGGGGTTGCGAATGGAACTGAACACTGTGCAGTCATCAGCGAACATTCCCATTTCTGACCTTATGATGGAGGGAAGGTCATTGATGAAGCAGCTGAAGATGGTTGTGCCTCGGACACTGCCCTGAGGAACTCCTGCAGCAATGTCCTGGGGCTGAGATGATTGTCCTCCAACAACCACTAACATCTTCCTTTGTGCTAGGTATGACTACAGCCACTGGACAGATTTCCCCCTGATTCCCATTGACTTCAATTTTACTAGGGCTCCTTGGTGCCACACTCGGTCAAATGCTGCCTTGATGTCAAGGGCTGTCACTCTCACCTCACCTCTGGAATTCAGCTCTTTTGTCCAAGTTTGGACCAAGGCTGTAATGAGGTCTGGAGCCGAGTGGTCCTGGCGGAACCCAAACTGAGCATCGGTGAGCAGATTATTGGTGAGTAAGTGCCGCTTGATAGCACAGTCAATGACACCTTCCATCACTTTGCTGATGATTGAGAGTAGACTGATGGGGCGGTAATTGGCCGGATTGGATTTGTCCTGCTTTTTGTGGACAGGACATACCTGGGCAATTTTCCACATTTTCGGGTAGATGCCAGTATTGTAGCTGTACTGGAACAGCACTACAGCCAGGATGTTGTCGGGGCCCGTAGCCTTTGCTGTATCCAGTGCACTCAGCCGTTTCTTGATATCACGTGGAGTGAATCGAATTGGCTAAAGACTGGCTTCTGTGATGGTGGGGATATCGGGAGGAGGCCGAGATGGATCATCCACTCGGCACTTCTGGTTGAAGATGGTTGCCAACGCTTCAGCCTTGTCTTTTGCACTCATGTGCTGGACTCCGCCATCATTGAGGATGGGGATGTTTGCAGAGCCTCCTCCTCCCGTTAGTTATTTAATTGTCCACCACCATTCACGACTGGATGTGGCAGGACTGCAGAGCTTTGATCTGATCTGTTGATTGTGGAATCAGTTAGCTCTGTCTATAGCATGTTGCTTTCGCTGTTTAGCATGCATGTAGTCCTCTGTTGTACCTTCACCAGGTTGGCACCTCATTTTTAGGTACGCCTGGTGCTGCTCCTGGCATGCTCTTCTACACTCCTCATTGAACCAGGGTTGATCCCCTTGCTTGTGGGTAATGATAGAGTGAGGAAATTGCCGGGCCATGAGGTTACAGATTGTGCTGGAATACAATTCTGATGCTGCTGATAGCCCACAGCGCCTCATGGATGCCTGGTTTTGAGCTGCTATATCTGTTCTGACTCTATCCCATTTAGCACGGTGGTAGTGCCACACAACTCGTTGGATGGTGTCCTCAGTGCGAAGACGGGACTTCGTCTCCACGAGGACTGTGCGGTGGTCACTCCTGCCAATACTGTCATGGACAGATGCATCTGCGACTGATAAATTGGTGAGGACGAGGTCAAGTCAGTTTTTCCTCGTGTTGATTCACTCACCACCTGCCGCAGGCCCAGTCTAGCAGATATGTCCTTCAGGACTTGGCCAGCTCGGTCACTAGTTGGTGTTACCGAGCCGCTCTTGGTGATGGACATTGAAGTCCCCCACCCAGAGTACATTCTGTGCCCTTGCTCCCCTCAGTGCACGTGGTGTTCAACAGGGAGGAGGACTGATTCATCAGCTGAGGGAGGGCAGTAGGTGGCAATCAGCATGAGGTTTCCTTGCCCATGTTTGACCTGATGCCATGAGATTCGGAGTCAACGTTGAGGACTCCCAAGGCCATTCCCTCCTGACTGTACCACCACCTCTGGTGGGTCTGTCCTGCCGGTGGGACAGGACATACCCAGGGATGGTGATGGAAGAGTCTGGGACGTTGGCTGAAAGGTATGATTCTGTGAGTATGGCTATGTCAGGCTGTTGCTTGACTAGTCTGTGGGACAGCGCTCCCAATTTTGGCACAAGTCCCCAGATGTTAGTGAGGAGAACTTTGCAGGGTTGACTGGGCTTGGTTTGCCTTTGTCGTGTCCGGTGCCTAATGGTCCAGCCGGTTTTATTCTTATTATGACTTTTTGAAGCGAGATTGTACAACTGAGTGGCTTGCTAGGCCATTTCAGAGGGCGATTAAGAATCAACCACATTGCCGTGGGTCTAGAGTCACATATGGGCCAAACCGGGTAAGGAGGGCAGGTTTCCTTCCCTAAAGGACATTAGTGAACCAGATGGGCTTTTACAACAATCCGGTACTTTCATGGCCATCATTACTGATACTAGTTTTTGTTTTATTCCAGATTTTATTTAATTAATTGAATTTAAATTCCCCAGCTGCCGTGGCAGGATTTGAATTCATAACTCTGTGATTGTTAATCCAGGCCTCTGGATTATTGGTCCAGTGACATAACCACTATGCTACCGAATCATGCTGGCTGTCTGGCACGAAACGCGGCAATAACTTTAATCACCATCAATTAAATCGCGATCGCGTTGGAAAAGGTAAGTTTTTTTTATTCGGGTTTGCCGTGCGCACCTTGATCCCCGCCCCACCCACTGCCATCCCGCCACCATTTCAAAGTTGAGCCCAATGTGTCTCACATGTATTCACTCTTATAAAGAAAAATGAGAATTCTAAGAAGAAGATTATGCTTTATTGCATCCAACAACTTCATCTCTACCCAAAGGAGGTTAGTTTACTTGTTAACTTTATCATCAACATTAGTGTTGTAATCATTCACACTACTTATTTAGTACTGCTGCAAGTGGTTTTGAATAAACTTGTGGAATGTAAACCTGGCCCTGTGCGGGTTCTCATGTTCTCCTGCGGTAACGTTGGCAGCAGACTGGCGCAACCCACAGAGAAATGGCAGAATGGCTGCTTTTTCCGTTTCTCAGGGGGTTCTGCTGGTTACCTGATAAAGTTATGCCAAGAAACTGGCAGAACCCCAGTGAATTTCAGGGCCTTTTCCAGGGTATCTCAGTCTGCTTCATTCTGAAAAATTAGAACAGGCCTCGATTCCAGATTCAGAATGTATTTACACCATAACTGCTTCACACCAATGCTACAGTTGTGGTATAAATACACCATAAGCAAGAGATTTCTTGAGGAATAGAATTCAAAAGCAAAGAAGTTATGTTAAACTTACGTTTAACTCTGGAAAAGGGACTACTGAGTGGTGACCTAATAGAGGTCTTTAAAATTATGATGGGGTTTGATAGGGTAGACGTAAAGAAGAGGTTTCCACTTGTTGTGGGGGTGGGGGGGGGTCCAAAGCTAGGGGACATAAATATAAAATAGTCACCAATAAATCCATTAGGGAATTCAGGAGAAACTTCTTTACCCAAAGGGTGGTTAGAATGTGGAACTCGCTCCCACAAGGTGTAGTTGAGGTGAATAGCATAGATGCATTTAAGGGGAAGCTAGATTCAAACATGAGGGAGAAAAGAACAGAAGGATATGCTGATAGGGCTAAATGAAGAAGGGCGGGAGGAGGCTCATGTGGAGCATAAATGTCGGCATAGACCATTTGGGCCGAATGGCCTGTTTCTGTGCTGTAAATTCTGGGTAATTCTATATAGAACCTAGGTTATATCACACTTAGAGTACTGTGCACAGTTCTGGTCTCCATATTACAAAAAGGATATAGAAGCACTGGAGAAAGAGTAAAAAATATTTACTGGGATGATACCAGAATGGGAGGATACAACTATCAGGAAAGATTGAACAGGCTGGGCCTCTTATCTCTAGAAAAGAAAAGACTGAGAGGTGACTTGATACAGGTCTTTAAAATTATGAAGGAGTTTGATAGGGTAGACGTAGAGAAGATGTTTCCACTTGTGGGGGAGTCTAAAACTAGGGGCCATAAATATAAGATAGTCACTGATAAATCTACTAAGGGATTCAGGAGAAACTTCTTTACTTAGAGAGTGATGAGGATGTGGTTGAGGTGATTAGCATAGATGCATTTAAGGGGAACCTTGATAAAAATATGAAGGAGAAAGGAGTAGAAGGATATGTTGATAGGGTGAGATGAAATAAGATGGGAGGAGACTTGTGTGAAGCATAAACACCGGCTTTGACCAGTTGGGCCAAATGGCCTGTTTCTGTGCTGTAAAATTCTATGTAATCCTATGTAGATACTGACGTAAGGTGTTCCATTCCCTTCTGCCTTACACCGGTTCTTGGACCTTGGAATTAGAAGAACAAAATTGCACACGACAAACAGACTTTGGCTCAACCCAAACTTGTTAGTTTATTAGACCAACAAAACCCCAGTACAAACCCTTCTATGAAGGTGCAGCAGGTGATCAAGAAAGCCAACGGAATGTTGGCTTTTATTGCTAGGGGGATAGAATATAAAAACAAGGAGGTATTGCTGCAGTTATATAAGGTATTGGTGAGACCGCACCTGGAATGCTGCATACAGTTTTGGTCTCCATACTTAAGAAAAGACATACTTGCTCTCGAGGCAGTACAAAGAAGGTTCACTCGGTTAATCCCGGGGATGAGGGGGCGGACATATGAGGAGAGGTTGAGTAGATTGGGACTCTACTCATTGGAGTTCAGAAGAATGAGAGGCGATCTTATTGAAACTGAGATGAGGAGAAACTTCTTCACTCAGAGGGTGGTAGGTCTGTGGAATTTGCTGCCCCAGGAAGCTGTGGAAGCTACATCATTAGATAAATTTAAAACAGAAATAGACAGTTTCCTAGAAGTAAAGGGAATTAGGGGTTATGGGGAGCGGGCAGGAAATTGGACATGAAGCTGAGTTCGGATCGGTCAATGCCCTGTGGGTGGCGGAGAGGGCCCAGGGGCTATGTGGCCGGGTCCTGCTCCGACTTCTTGTGTTCTTTAGATTTGTGGTTGGGATCAGATCAGCCATGATCTTATTGAATGGCGGAGCAGGCTCGAGGGGCCGATTGGCCTACTCCTGCTCCAATTTCTTATGTTCTTATGTTCTTATGATTTGATTGAAACTTACAATCATCCATGCGGCCAGTCGTTACCGATGCTGATCGTAGGCCTGGACCTGGAAATGACCAGTTTCCGTCCTTCTTCCCTTGACTGCAGCCTCCGCAGTGCAAACCCCTTAGTGGTTTGCCTGGAACTTACAATCACCCACATGGCTGGTCGTTACCGATGTTGATTGTAGGCCTGGATCTGGAGGTGACTGGTCTCCGTCTATCTTCACCTGACTGCAGCCTCCACGTGCTGCTGTTGTACCTTCATATAGTATTCCAGTCATCCAGTCAAGCCTCATCTGTGGTTTCAGCTATCAATCTGTTGGATTGCTTGACATTCACATCTCTTCACCTGGGCATCTCGGTGATTCAAAACTCCTTAGATGTGCAGAGCTGTGAGGTCGAGAAACGACTCCTTATCTCCTCCCCGCTCCCTGCACAGCAACAGGACAATGCGGTATTCCTCACTGTGATGGGCCCTTGGCTCACAGCATTGTTTAGGTGTGAAAGGCCTTCCGTTCTTGTCCGGGACTGAGCATGGCTCAGAGGCTCAGTTTGATTATACATTGTCTCGATGGTAATGTGTCTTCGCCAGGGGATCATTGTTTGATGTAAATGAGTCTCCGAAACTGATCATGGGCTGGAATCTCTTTGACTGGCACCTGGGGTTAACTGTTTCATATCTCGCAGCCTATTGCATGCCTTGCAGTTTTACAGTGTTTTTACAGTATTTTCCATATTTGTAGTCTTAAGCTGATAGTAGATTGTTTTTTGAAATATTGTCTCTCTCTCTGTCTATATCTATCACTCTATCTATCTACAAGCCTTGTGTCTGGCTCACATCCATTGAATAAAATGTGCGTAGGGTGTGAAATGCCTGCATAATAAGAAATCCTCATTGTCTCAATGTGGCATTGATAAGAAAATAGTGAATCATGTACTGGCCTAGATTTTCCTCGGGGTTTCTGCCTGTTTTTGAGTGCTGGTCTTGAGGCAGCCAACCAAGGGAAATGGGACAGAGAGGTCTGCCACCGAATCCCTGACCAACAAAACTGCTGCCCTTCCCCCACCATTGAGGCGGACCACACCACTCACCGTTTGTCCGTCCCACCTGATGTAAATGATGGAGAGTGGGTGTTGCTCCGTGCTGCGTCCCATTTGCTTCCCCTCCTGCCCAGTGGCTGCCAGTGGTATAGAATGCCTCAGGAAAAGAGGCATCGAGGCCTGCTTGTGGCAGCAGACCAGAGGAGAAGAGTGCTTGAAAGCAGCAGGGGGTGGCACAAGGGATATATATTCACTACACTCCAATCTTCAAACCTCTTTCTTGACTTTACTTTAGCACCATGTTTAGTTACAGTGCCTTCTTTCTACATGGCGGTTGTTCACTTTCATCAAATTAGATAGTATGAACTGGAGTGTCTGAAGGAGAATATTGCAAGGTGCTTTTGTTTTAAGTGAACCCAATCTGCTTTAATCGATGTTACGACGAAAAGCTTGCGGCAACAAATTAGAATCAGTACTGTTTTCCCACAGTGTAAGTATGGCATTGTCAGATTGTGTCTGCATAATTGTTGTACTTAAAATTGCTAGTGCTGCAGGATCTGATGCCATTTACCCTAGGGTGCCTAGGTATTTGGAGGAGGTTGCATGGAAGCTATTGTCTCCTATATTCAACACCTCATTGATATCCTCTTTGGTTCCCATGGATTGGAAATATGGTCAAAGTGGTCCTATTATTTAAGAAAGGGAAGAAATTAGAATTTGGACATTAGAGGCCTGTGAGCTTGACTTCAGTAGTAGGGAATGTGTTGGAAAATAATATATGGGATGTGAAACATGGTCACTTAGAGAGTTACGATGATTCTCATGGATATCCAGCATGGCTTTAAGAAACGTAGCTCCTGCTTCACTAAATTGATTGAGTTCTTTGACAAAGTGATCAGAAGATAGTTTACGTTGTTTACCTTGAATTCTAAAAAACATTTGATAATGCTCCGGCCGCTCAGCAGTAGGCCCGGGGGAACATTGCCGCGACCACTGGACAGTTGGTCATTCCTCACCATGTTCGCAGTGTTACTGCCCTGTTTCCACAAGGTGAGACGCCTCAAATTTCAGCCCAAAATGCTAGATACACACAGCAGGTCAGTCAGAATCTGTAAAAAGAAAAAACACATTAATATTTTTGTTGTAAGACCCTTCCTCAGAACTGAAAACTCACATGATGTTCCATTCTGATGAATGATTTTATCTGAAACATGAAATTGTATTTTTCTTCATGGATGCTGTGCATCCAACATTTTAGAGTTTTGTTCCTGAAACTTTATGCAATATATTTAAATAGTTGAACACAAAATGGTGTTGCGCTTTTGGACTGAAAAATAGCTGCTGGTTTGATGCATTTTATTAAAATATATTGCATATGTTCGCTCTATTTATTTTTAATTGTAACTGCCAATATCTTTTTAAATTATCTGTGATAGAAAGCTATGCGCTGTGCAATGGTACAACTTCAACCAGATTTGAATGTGTACATTAATTATGTACCAGGAACTGAAAAGTTCTGAGTGCTTATTGCTAAGTAGTGAAGAAGAAAGTTTTGTTACATTACCATTGAAACGATAAGCAATTAGCCTTCACAAATAAGTTCTGATCGCCCTATGGTTTCTCTTCCCACCCTCACACTGTTACCTCCCCATCCCGGCCACTGTGTCAGGTTGCAGCAGAGTGTTCTCAACCTTAGGGTCCTATTTGACCCTGAGCTGAGCTTGCAATTCCATGTCTTCTCTTTCACAAAGACCACCTACTTTCACATCGGTAACATCTCCTGTCTCCCCCCTACCTTGCTCCAGCTTATCTGTTTCTGAAACCCTATGTAATGCCGTTGTTACCTAAAAGCTCGACTATTCCAATGCTCTCCATCTTCCACCCTTTGTAAACTTCAACTCATCAAAAATTCTGCTTCCAGTATCTTATCCTGCACCAAGTCCCACTCAACCATCACCCCTATGTTCGCTGACCTACATTGGCTCCTGGTCCCTCAACAACTTCAATTTAAAATTCTCATCCTCATGTTTAAATCCTTTCATGCCTTCATCCCTCCCTATTTCTGTAACCTCCTCCAGCCCTACAATCCTCCGAGATCTCTGCGTTCCTCCAACTCTGGCATCTTGTGCATCTCCCACTTCCTTTGTCCCACCATTTGCTGCTGTGCCTTCAGTTGTCTAGGCCCAAACCTATGGAATCCCCAGCCTAAACCTCTCCCCTCTCTCCTTCTTTAAGACCCTCCTTAAACCCCCCCCTACTATCTCCTTCTTTGGCTAAGTGTTAATTTTGTCTGATTATGCTTCTATGAAGGGCTTTGGAATGTTTTTCTACGTTAAAGATCTTGGGCTGGAATTTGCTAGAGCAGGGCATTTCACGTTTGGTGCCAGTCCCACATCACTGATATTTCAAAAGTTTGTTTTTGTCATGGAAGATCAAAGATTTCAAGGGTAGATAATCAAGGGGCAAAGGGGAGGGAGGAACTATAAACAATCACTATCACTAGAGAAAAAGTACTAGGTAAAATAATGGGTCTAAAGGCTGACAAGTCTCCTGGACATGATAGCTTCCATCCGAGGTTCTTAAAGGAAGTGGCTACAGAGATAGTGGATGCATTGGTTGTAATCTTCCAGAATTCACTAGATTCTGGAAAGGTCCCAGCGGATTGGAAAACTGCAAATGTAACACCCCTATTAAGAAAGGAAATGAGACAAGTAACTATAGACCAGTTAGCCTAACATCTGTCATTGGGAAAATGCTAGAATCCATTATTAAGGAAGTAGTAGCAGGACATTTGGAGACTCATAATGCAATCAAGGAGAGTCAACATGGTTTTATGGAGGGGAAATCACGTCTGACAAATTTATTAGAGTTCTTTGAGGAAGTAATGGGCAGGGTGGATAAAGGGGAACCAATGGATGCAGTATATTTGGATTTCCAAAAGGCATTCGATAAGGTACCACATAAAAGGTAAGAGCTCATGGTGTTGGGGGTAATATACTGGCATGGATAGAGGATTGGCTAACTAACAGAAAACAAAGAGTCGGGATAAAAGGGTCATTTTTAAAATGGCGATCTGTAACTAGTGGGGTGCCGCAAGGATCAGTGCCGGGGCCTCAACTATTTACAATATATATCAATGACTTGGATGAAGGAACAGAGTTCTTGTGGCCAAGTTTGCTGATGATACAAAGATAGGTGCAAAAGCAAGTTGCGATGAGGACACAAAGTGTCTGCAAAGGATTATTGACAGGTTAAGCGAATTGGTAAAAATTTGGCAGATGGAATATAATGTGAGAAAATGTGAAGTCATCCACTTTGGGAGGAAAAATTAAAAAGCATAATATTATTTGAATGGAGAAATAATGCAAAATGCTGCAGTACAGAGGGATCTGGGTGTCCTCATACATGAAACACAAAAAGTCAACATACAGGTGCAGCAGGTAATCCGGAAGGCAAACGGAATATTGGCCTTTATTTCTAGGGGGATGGAGTATAAAAGCAGGGAAGTCATGCTACAACTGTACAAGGTGCTGGTGAAACCACATCTGGAACTGTGTACAGTTCTGGTGCCCTTATTTAAGGAAGGATATACTTGCATTGGAGGCAGTTCAGAGAAGGTTCACTAGGTTGATTCCGGGTATGGAAGGGTTGTCTTATGAGGAAAGATTGAACAGGTTGGCCCTATACTCATTGGAGTATAGAAGAATGAGAGGAAATCTTATTGAAACATACAAGATTCTCAGGGGACTCGATAGGGTAAATGCTGAGAGGATGTTACCCTTCATGGGGGAATCTAAAACTAGGGGGCATAGTCTCAGAATAAGGGGTCACCCGTTTAAGACGGAAATGAGGGACATTTCTTCAGCCATGATCTGATTAAATGGTGGGGCAGGTTCGAGGGGCCAAATAGCCTGCTCCTGCTCCTATCTCTTATGGTCTTATGGTCTTAAACCCCCCCCCCATTTGCCTAATCAGGTGGATGTAAAAGATCCCATGGCACGACTTGTAGAAGATCGATGAGTTATCTTGGCCAACATTCCTTCCTCAACGGACAACACCAAAATATATTGGCCTAGAACAATCCCTGCACCTGAACATGTAGGCCTGGTGAGACTGGCGAGCTGAGGTCACCTGAAGGCAGCTAGCCAGTGAAAAAGCTTTGAATTTTGGGCTGCTGCTGTCCCTTTAAGGACCGCTGGCTAGGCTGTTCAAGACCCCAAACATCTGGGCATGTGTGGCACAAGCCTATTTGCTCACCAATTTCGATTGGGGTAATATATTAGGACCCTGATTTTCATATGAAATACACTTCTCTTCTGTATCCTGTATGTTGTAAATGTACTTGGTGTTTGTCCTGCCCACGTGTATGACACTGCTTTAACTATGTTAAATGCCATTTGCCAATTCCCCCATTGCATCAAGATCCAGTAGATTATTCTCATCCACATTTCCAACACTCTTCACCGTGGTTGTTGTCATCATCATCTGGGAATTTCGTTGAGGCTTCTCCTGCTCTGCTGCCATAACTTCGGTGGATTCTCCATTAATGTGCGGAAATGGTGATTCTGCCTAAGTTATGATTGTGCAGTAGGAGATGCTGCAATGAAATCCCTGGCAATCACCATCATGAACAACAACTTGCATTTATATAGCATAGTGCTTCTCACTTGCAGATATCTTCATTTGGATGCGGAACAAATATTCACTTAAAAATAAAGATAAAATAATTAACACAACATTCACATATATGTTACAAAGAATCCCAAATATAGAGAAATAAAGACAGACTAGATTGAATTACCCTGCACAGTTTGCTGCTGGACTAAAGGGATTAGACATCTCTTACTGTGAACAACCGGGGAAAGTGGTTGCATGTTTCCAGTCGATTTCAAGAGCACAGGGCTCCAAAAATCTATGGAGAGGCATATCTTGGCTTAAGTGCTATGTTTTGCCCACCCTGAACCTCCACTGTTGACCCTGCAAAAGTTTGTGGGGTCCGGGAGAACTTCCATGATGTGAATGCCTTTGTGGGGGTTAGTGGCACAACTATGTCATCCCTCACCAAAGAGGTTGGAAATCTGGCTGCAGAGTCCTGGGCTGGTGGGTGCCAAGTCCCTCTGGAAGTAACTTTTAGGTGGCTCCTGCAGCATTCTTACAAAGAGGGCTGCCTTAAAACTTGCAAAAATAATTTTTCCTAATAAATGCCTGGACCTCCGGGTGGGCCCGACATCTTCACCTTGATCAGCCAGAATGCCTGGTCTCACTAGGGTTACTAGTACTGACTATATGCTGGGTCCCAGAGAAGGCCTGGGACCTGGAAACCTGGTTTGGAGTCTCCGTCCTCTTAAGTCAATGGCCATGTAAGTGGTAGGTGGAAGCTATATCCCCATAAGGCCACTTTGGCACTAAACCGGGACTGATGTAACTGGCTTTTCTGGAGGACCCCCACCAGAACAGCTGTGGATTTTGGGAGAGTAGGTGATTACCAGGTAAATAAGAAGATTGCAAGATCAAAAACAAGAACTCCCTATGGGGAAAAAGCAGGAGGTAGGACTGGAGTAGACAGTTCCTGTTGAAGAACTAGCACCACCATAGGCACAATGGGCCGAATGGTTTCCTTCTGTGCTGGAAACTCTAGATTGTATGCTTAATCCAAAATCAAGCAACAGCCACTCATCCACTATGACAGTGGTATACTGGTAGTGGTACGTCTCCTTTGATCTGCATCACCATTTTGTGTTTGAGGGATAGTTCAACCTGAACATTAATTGACCTGAACTGGGCAAAATTTGGACATTTATATGAAAGAGTCTAAATAAAGTCATTCTCCGTTCTGAATTCAGTTCAGTCCGAGATAACATCGTGACTCCTGTCATTATTTTGGATGAGAAATGTAGTCTAGTTAGAGGCTGTGCTTGTCACACATTTACCAACAATGTGTCAAGCTAATAATACTGGTGTGATTTCTTTTTGTCATTACTCCTGAGCAAAATAAAGGCAATCGGCAGGGAGCCTCATGTGCAGACTGTGCATATCGGGCGCATAGCTCACGATTTCCTGATATGTGCAGTTGTTGTGTGAGGTTGCCTGCCATCAACGCACATTGGTAAAATGGACCCATACTATCTACATACTAATAACCATGATGATTGACTATACTAAAACTCTCATTTTAATGCTACTAACAATCTTGATTTATTGAGAGACAAAGCCTTCAGCAAACCACTTCACAAAAAGAATGAATGTCAAAACGTTACACAATCTGATCTCGTGTAATGTCTGCATTTGTCAAACTTGACAACAGCATACTGCAGAGACATGACTCTACCCATCACTAATGCAGAACGTGCAATTCTACATATAATATGTATTGTATATACATTGTGTAAAGGACAGACACTGCTGACTTGGTTGGAGGTATCTTTTACTCTCTATTACATTGTACTCTATTCACTATTGTCTAGGGATTGCAATAAGAATATGCTAATGCTTCAGGGCACAAACCTGTTTAATGTTTTTGTGGGCTCCATTAACACTGTATCTGAAAATTGACTCAACATTTGGAAAATGAACAAGACCTGTATGGGAAATTGTCAGGGTAGATTTTATATCCTAGCATTCCTGCTGCAGACCTTCATGCAATTGGAGCCCATATTGGGAATTCAGGATTCTTGGGCATCACAATTTTCTGTCCAATTGGACGGAAAATTGTGCGGGTCACCATTCAGGTGTCCTGATCTCAGTGCCTGACTTCCCCAAGTGTGCTGCCATTACACGAACCCTGCAGCAGGAGCGCTAGATCGCAAAATTTACACTGTGGAGCAATTTGTATAAAATTAAAAGTGAGGAAAGTGCTGAACCGTGTTTCATGTGATGCTATCAACATTCATGTAAAAAGTATACGGGACAATCAGCATATCTTAGAAGCAGTTGGCCATGTCTCATGAATGTATTCAAATTCTTTTTGGAGGTAACCTTTTTGGTTAAATTTTGTCAAGGCGGGGGATAACCATATTAAGCATTCCCAGGTCAGGCATAACAGGGGTTAAATGTTCCCTCTTCAACCCCCTCCCCCCACTAGCAAGATGCCTTAACATCAGCTTCAGAAAAGCACTCTTGCTGCACCAGTGTGACATTTCAAATTCCCCACTCCAATCCTTGTGACCTCTCTGAATGAGGTTGCCTATTTGGTGCCAATCTGTCCAAATGAGGGGCAGTTTTATGCCTAGTACTTCAGCTGTAGATAGAGAAGGCTTTTATCCAATCAGTCTGGGCTTGAACTGAATTCACGGATCAGAGGCAGAAGGACCACAGTGCCACCGTGCTCAAGCAAGTAGCTAGTTGGATTTCCATATGGCATTTGATAAAAGTTTGTGCACAAGATTTGTGCACATTTTTGTGCAAAAACAAATGGAATACATGGTAATTTATCTGGTGGGATTCAAAATTAGATTGGAAGGCCTGATGGTGGAGAGTGACTAGATCTCTTCAAATGTAAAGAATCTTACAACACCAGGTTATAGTCCAACAGCTTTATTTGAAATCACAAGCTTTCGGAGGCTTCCTCCTTACCTGACGAAGGAGGAAGCCTCCGAAAGCTTGTGATTTCAAATAAAGCTGTTGGACTATAACCTGGTGTTGTAAGACTCCTTACATTTGTCCACCCCAGTCCATCACCGGCATCTCCACATCAGATCTCTTCAAGGTTACAATGTTCAAAGGGGATATGGAGGAGGGCACTGCTTGTAATCTGGCTATTATCTATGATATAATTTTTTTTTCAAAAAATATACTTTATTCATAAAATTTGCAGCAATACATACAATACAGTTGTCATATCACATTCCAAACATACACAATACAGATCATACAATTTGCAGGTTACATCAAGTACAGTTCAATGAACACATTGGACATAATTACAGTTCATGACACGCTAGGGTGCCTCATTGCATTACACTCAATACAGATTATTGATAACAGGTATGTTACAGATTCTTTACAGGTTCATTACAGATTCATTGCAGTTACATGACATCAATTAGAATTTTACATTCTGCCCAAGGGGGTTTTTCTTGATTGCAGCCCTATATGGTTGCCTTTCCCCACAGAGCCTTTGCGGCGGCCGCACCTAGCTTCAGTGCATCCCTGAGCACGTAGTCCTGGACCTTGGAATGTGCCAGTCTGCAACACTCGGTCGAGGACAGCTCCTTGCACTGGAAGACCAGCAAGTTTCGGGCAGACCAAAGGGCGTCTTTCACCGAGTTGATGGTCTTCCAGCAGCAGTTGATGTCCATCTCAGTGTGCGTCCCCGGGAACAGCCCGTAGAGCACAGAATCCTGTGTTACGGAACTGCTCGGGATGAACCTGGACAGATACCACTGCATCTCTCTCCAGACCTTCTTTGCAAAGGCACATTCCAGAAGGAGGTGGCTGACGGTCTCGTCTCCAGTGCAGCCTCCTCGGGGACAGCGCGCGGTGGGGCTGAGAGTCCGGGAGTGCATGATGGATCTGACAGGAAGGGCCCTTCTCACCACCAGCCAAGCTAGGTCTTGGTGCTTGTTTGAAAGCTCTGGTGATGAGGCGTTCTGCCAAATGACATTGACAGTCTGCTCGGGGAACCAACCGACAGGATCCACCATCTCCTTTTCCCGCAGGGTCTCGAGGACGTTACGTGCGGACCATTTGCTGATCGCCTTGTGGTCAAAGGTGTTTTTCTGCACAAACTTTTCCACGAAGGACAGGTGGGGTGGAACGGTCCAACTGGACGGAGTGTTCCGTGGCAGCGTGGCCAGGCCCATCCTTCTCAACACCGGGGACAGGTAGAACCTCAGCACGTAGTGACACTTTGTGTTTGCGTACCGAGGGTCTATGCACAGCTCGATGCAGCCGCACACAAAGGTGGCCATCAGGATGAGGGCCACGTTGGGCACACCTTTCCCCCCTTTCTCTGGAGATTTGTACATCGTGACCCTGCGGACACGGTCCATTTTTGATCTCCAGACAAAGTGGAAGATGGCTCGGGTGACTGTAGCGGCGCAGGAGCGAGGTATGGGCCAGACCTGCGCCACGTACAGCAACACCGAGAGCACCTCGCACCAGCTGAGAGGAGCCGAGCCGAGCGGAGGGAGCGTCCGATAAAAGGCGGGATTTCAGAGCGCTGAGAGGAGCCGAGCGGAGGGAGCGTCCGATAAAAGGCGGGATTTCAGAGCGCTGAGAACAGCTGAGAGGAGCCGAGCCGAGCGGAGGGAGCGTCCGATAAAAGGCGGGATTTCAGAGCGCTGAGAACAGCTGAGAGGAGCCGAGCCGAGCGGAGGGAGCGTCCGATAAAAGGCGGGATTTCAGAGCGCTGAGAACAGCTGAGAGGAGCCGAGCCGAGCGGAGGGAGCGTCCGATAAAAGGCGGGATTTCAGAGCGCTGAGAACAGCTGAGAGGAGCCGAGCGGAGCTGCGACTGAGTTCGAAGTGACGTCAGGAATCAGATCGGGACGCGACACAGGGGAGGCACCTGATTGGTGAGTAGGTTCAGGTGAGTATTTCTCCTTATCTGCAGTAACTGAAGTAAAAGGAAAGGGAAGGTCTGCAGGTCTTATAGGAAGTAGCGTTTATTTTTTAGTGAATCAAGGTCCCTAGTGTAGTTAACATTCTCTAAATTGAGAACAATTTAAAGGAGTAAACTCCTTAAAGGGAGTGGTAAGTAGTTTTTCTTTCCTTTTTTTTTCTCTTGACATTGTAGTTGTTCTTAAGCTAATTTAAGGGTTAAGTCATGGCAGGAGATCCCAGCGCCGTGTCATGTTCCTCTTGTGGGATGTGGGAATTCAGGGCTCCTTCCTGCATCCCTGATTCCTTCACCTGCGGGAAGTGTGTCCAGCTGCAGCTATTGTTTGACCGCTTGACGGCTCTGGAGCTGCGGATGGACTCACTTTGGAGCATCCGCGATGCTGAGAAAGTCGTGGATAGCACGTTCAGTGAGTTGGTCACACCGCAGATAAAAATTACTGAGGGAGATAGTGAATGGGTGACCAACAGACAGAGGAAGAGTAGGAAGGCAGTGCAGGGGTCCCCTGCGGTCATCTCCCTCCAAAACAGGTATACCGTTTTGGATACTGTTGGCGGAGATGGCTCACCAGGGGAAGGTGGCAGTGGCCAGGTTCATGGCACCGTGGCTGGCTCTGCTGCACAGGAGGGCAGGAAAAAGAGTGGCAGAGCTATAGTGATAGGGGACTCGATTGTAAGGGGAATAGACAGGCGTTTCTGCGGACGCAACCGAGACTCCAGGATGGTATGTTGCCTCCCTGGTGCAAGGGTCAAGGATGTCTCGGAGCGGCTGCAGGACATTCTGGAGGGGGAGGGTGAACAGCCAGTTGTCGTGGTGCATATAGGCACCAACGATATAGGTAAAAAACAGGATGAGGTCCTACAAGCTGAATTTAGGGAGTTAGGAGTTAAACTAAAGAGTAGGACCTCAAAGGTAGTAATCTCAGGATTGCTACCAGTGCCACGGGCTAGTCAGAGTAGGAATGACAGGATAGCTAAGATGAATACGTGGCTTGAGAGATGGTGCAAGAGGGAGGGATTCAAATTCCTGGGCCATTGGAACCGGTTCTGGGGGAGGTGGGACCAGTACAAATTGGACGGTCTGCATCTGGGCAGGACTGGAACCAATGTCCTAGGGGGAGTGTTTGCTAGTGCTGTTGGGGAGGGTTTAAACTAATGTGGCAGGGGGATGGGAACCGATGCAGGAAGTCAGTGGGAAATAAAGTGGTGACAGAAACAAAAGGCAGTAAGGGAGAGTGTACAGAACATGACCGGACAGATGATCTGAGAAAGCAGGGCAAAGACCAAGGGAAGACTAGATTAAACTGCATTTATTTCAATGCAAGAAGTCTGATGGGCAAGGCAGATGAACTCAGGGCATGGATGGGTACATGGGACTGGGATGTTATAGCTATTACTGAAACATGGCTAAGGGAGGGGCAGGACTGGCAGCTCAATGTTCCAGGGTACAGATGCTATAGGAAAGATAGAGCAGGAGGTAAGAGAGGAGGGGGAGTTGCGTTCTTGATTAGGGAGAACATCACGGCAGTAGTGAGAGGGGATATATCCGAGGGTTCGCCCACTGAGTCCATATGGGTAGAACTGAAAAATAAGAAGGGAGAGATCACTTTGATAGGATTGTACTACAGACCCCCAAATAGTCAACGGGAAATTGAGGAGCAAATATGTAAGGAACTTACAGACAGCTGCAAGAAAAATAGGGTGGTAATAGTAGGGGACTTTAACTTTCCCAACATTGACTGGGACAGCCATAGCATTAGGGGCTTGGATGGAGAGAAATTTGTTGAGTGTATTCAGGAGGAATTTCTCATTCAGTATGTGGATGGCCCGACTAGAGAGGGGGCAAAACTTGACCTCCTCTTGGGAAATAAGGAAGGGCAGGTGACAGAAGTGTTAGTGAGGGATCACTTTGGGACCAGTGATCATAATTCCATTAGTTTTAAGATAGCTATGGAGAAGGATAGGTCTGGCCCAAAAGTTAAAATTCTAAATTGGGGAAAGGCCAATTTTGATGGTATTAGACAGGAACTTTCAGAAGTTGATTGGGAGAGTCTGTTGGCAGGCAAAGGGACGTCTGGTAAGTGGGAGGCTTTCAAAAGTGTGTTAACCAGGGTTCAGTGTAAGCACATTCCTTATAAAGTGAAGGGCAAGGCTGGTAGAAGTAGGGAACCTTGGATGACTCGGGAGATTGAGGCACTAGTCAAAAATAAGAAGGAGGCATATGACATGCATAGGCAGCTGGGATCAAGTGGATCCCTTGAAGAGTATAGAGATTGCCGGAGTAGAGTTAAGAGAGAAATCAGGAGGGCAAAAAGGGGATATGAGATTGCTTTGGCAGATCAGGCAAAGGTGAATCCAAAGAGCTTCTACAAATACATAAAGGGCAAAAGGGTAACTAGGGAGAGAGTAGGGCCTCTTAAGGATCAACAAGGTCATCTATGTGCGGAACCACAAGAGATGGGTGAGATCCTGAATGAATATTTCACATCGGTATTTACGGTTGAGAAAGGCATGGATGTTAGGGAACTTGGGGAAATAAATAGTGATGTCTTGAGGAGTGTACATATTACAGAGAGGGAGGTGCTGGAAGTCTTAACGCGCATCAAGGTAGATAAATCTCCGGGACCTGATGAAATGTATCCCAGGACGTTATGGGAGGTTAGGGAGGAAATTGCGGGTCCCCTAGCAGAGATATTTGAATCATCCACCGCTACAGGTGAGGTGCCTGAAGATTGGAGGGTAGCAAATGTTGTGCCTTTGTTTAAGAAGGGCGGCAGGGAAAAGCCTGGGAACTACAGACCAGTGAGCCTGACATCTGTAGTGGGGAAGTTGTTAGAGGGTATTCTGAGGGACAGAATCTACAGGCATTTGGAGAGGCAGGGACTAATTAGGAACAGTCAGCATGGTTTTGTGAGAGGAAAATCATGTCTCACGAATTTGATTGAGTTTTTTGAAGGGGTAACCAAGAAGATAGATGAGGGCTGTGCAGTAGACGTGGTCTACATGGACTTCAGCAAAGCATTTGACAAGGTACCGCATGGTAGGTTGTTACATAAGGTTAAATCTCATGGGATCCAAGGTGAGGTAGCCAATTGGATACAAAATTGGCTTGACGACAGAAGACAGAGGGTGGTTGTCGAGGGTTGTTTTTCAAACTGGATGCCTGTGTCCAGCGGTGTGCCTCAGGGATCGGTGCTGGGTCCGCTGTTATTTGTTATTTATATTAATGATTTGGATGAGAATTTAGGAGGCATGGTTAGTAAGTTTGCAGATGACACCAAGATTGGTGGCATTGTGGACAGTGAAGAAGGTTATCTAGGATTGCAACGGGATCTTGATAAATTGGGCCAGTGGGCCGATGAATGGCAGATGGAGTTTAATTTAGATAAATGTGAGGTGATGCATTTTGGTAGATCGAATCGGGCCAGGACCTACTCCGTTAATGGTAGGGCGTTGGGGAGAGTTATAGAACAAAGAGATCTAGGAGTACAGATTCATAGCTCCTTGAAAGTGGAGTCACAGGTGGATAGGGTGGTGAAGAAGGCATTCAGCATGCTTGGTTTCATTGGTCAGAACATTGAATGCAGGAGTTGGGATGTCTTGTTGAAGTTGTACAGGGCATTGGTGAGGCCACACTTGGAGTACTGTGTACAGTTCTGGTCACCCTATTATAGAAAGGATATTATTAAACTAGAAAGAGTGCAGAAAAGATTTACTAGGATGCTACCGGGACTTGATGGTTTGACTTACAGGGAGAGGTTAGACAGACTGGGACTTTATTCCCTGGAGAGTAGGAGGTTAAGGGGTGATCTTATAGAAGTCTATAAAATAATGAGGGGCATAGATAAGGTCGATAGTCAAAATCTTTTCCCAAAGGTAGGGGAGTCTATAACGAGGGGGCACAGATTTAAGGTGAGAGGGGAGAGATACAAAAGGATCCAGAGGGGCAATTTTTTCACTCAAAGGGTGGTGAGTGTCTGGAACGAGCTGCCAGAGGCAGTAGTAGAGGCGGGTACAATTTTGTCTTTTAAAAAGCATTTGGACAGTTACATGGGGAAGATGGGTATCGAGGGATATGGGCCAAGTGCAGGCAATTGGGACTAGCTTAGTGGTATAAACTGGGCGACATGGACATGTTGGGCCGAAGGGCCTGTTTCCATGTTGTAACTTCTATGATTCTATGATTCTATGATTCTTGCCCACGATCGAGAGAGGTCGTCGATCCCACAGTCCCAGTTTCTGCTTAACCTTGGAAATACGCTCCTCCCAGTTTTTGGTGCACGCCCCGGCCCCCCCGAACCAGATCCCCAGCACCTTCAGGTAATCCGACCTGATGGTGAAGGGGACAAAGGATCGGTCGGTCCAGTTCCCAAAGAACATGGCCTCGCTGTTGCTACGATTTACCCTGGCCCCCGAGGCCAGTTCGAACTGGTCGCAGATGCTCATCAATCTGCGGACCGACAGCTGATCCGAGCAAAAGACGGCGACGTCGTCCATGTACCGGGAGGCCTTGACCTGAGTGCCTCCGCTGCCTGGGATCGTCACCCCTCTTATGCCCGCATCCCTCCTGATGGACTCAGCAAAGGGTTCGATGCAACACACGAACAAGACGGAGGAGAGAGGACAGCCCTGCCTGACTCCAGATTTGATCGGAAAGCTTTCTGATTCCCACCCGTTGATTGAAACTGTGCTACTGATATTTGTGTAGAGCAGTTGGATCCAATTGCGGATTCCCTCCCCAAACCCCATTTTGGACAGCACGTCCATCATGTACGTGTGGGATATTCTGTCAAAGGCCTTCTCCTGGTCCAGGCTGATCAGGCAGGTGTTCACCCCCCTGTCCTGTACGTAGGCGATCGTATCCCTGAGTAGCGCCAGGCTATCAGAGATCTTCCTGCCGGGTACGGCGCAGGTTTGATCGGGGTGGATCACCACCTCCAGGACTGACTTGACCCGATTGGAGATGACCTTGGACAGAATTTTGTAGTCCACGTTAAGTAGTGAGATGGGTCGCCAATTTTTGATTTCTTCCCTCTCCCCCTTCCGCTTGTAGATGAGGGTGATGATGCCTTTCATAAGAACATAAGAAATAGGAGCAGGAGTAGGCCAATCAGCCCCTCGAGCCTGCTCCGCCATTCAATAAGATCATGGCTGATCTGATCCCAACCACAAAACTAAAGAATACACGAAGTAGGAGCAGGACCCGGCCACTCAGCCCCTGGGCCCTCTCCGCCACCTACAGGGCATTGACCGATCTGAACTCAGCTTCATGTCCAATTTCCTGCCCGCTCCCCATAACCCCTAATTCCCTTTACTTCTAGAAAACTGTGTATTTCTGTTTTAAATTTATCTAGTGATGTAGCTTCCACAGCTTCCTGGGGCAGTAAATTCCACAGACCTACCACCCTCTGAGTGAAGAAGTTTCTCCTCATCTCAGTTTTGAAAGAGCAGCCCCTTATTCTAAGATTATGCCCCCTCGTTCTAGTTTCACCCATCTTTGGGAACATCCTTACTGCATCCACCCGATCAAGCCCCTTCACAATCTTATATGTTTCAATAAGATCGCCTCTCATTCTTCTGAACTCCAATGAGTAGAGTCCCAATCTACTCAACCTCTCCTCATATGTCCACCCCCTCATCCCCGGGATTAACCGAGTGAACCTTCTTTGTACTGCCTCGAGAGCAAGTATGTCTTTTCTTAAGTATGGAGACCAAAACTGTATGCAGTATTCCAGGTGCGGTCTCACCAATACCCTATATAACTGCAGCAATACCTCCCTGTTTTTATATTCTATCCCCCTAGCAATAAAAGCCAACATTCCGTTGGCCTTCTTGATCACCTGCTGCACCTGCATACCAACTTTTTGATTTTCTTGCACTCGGACCCCCAGATCCCTTTGTACTGCAGTACTTTCTAGTCTCTCGCCATTAAGATAATAACTTGCTCTCTGATTTTTCCTGCCAAAGTGCATAACCTCACATTTTCCAATATTATATTGCATCTGCCAAATCTCCGCCCACTCACCCAGCCTGTCTATATCCCCTTGCAGGTTTTTTATGTCCTCCTCACTCTCTACTTTCCCTCCCATCTTTGTATCATCTGCAAATTTTGATATGTTGCACTCGGTCCCCTCCTCCAAATCGTTAATATAGATTGTAAAGAGTTGGGGACCCAGCACTGACCCCTGTGGAACACCACTGTTTACTGGTTGCCAGTTTGAGAATGAACCATTTATCCCAACTCTCTGCCTCCTGTTCGATAACCAATCCTCCACCCATGCCAGAATATTACCCCCAATCCCGTGATTTTTTATCTTAAGTAATAATCTTTTATGTGGCACCTTGTCGAATGCCTTCTGGAAGTCTAAATACACTACGTCCACTGGTTCCCCTTTATCCACCCTGTACGTTATGTCCTCAAAGAACTCAAGCAAATTTGTCAGACATGACTTCCCCTTCATAAAGCCATGCTGACTCTGTCCTATTAAATTATGCTTATCTAAATGTTCCGTTACTGTCTCCTTAATAATAGACTCCAAAATTTTACCCACCACAGATGTTAGGCTAACTGGCCTATAATTTCCAGCCTTCTGCCTAATACCCTTTTTAAATAACGGTGTTACATTAGCAGTTTTCCAATCTGCCGGGACCTCTCCTGAGTCCAGGGAATTTTGGAAAACTATCACCAAAGCATCCACAATCCCTACTGCCACTTCCCTCAAGACCCTAGGATGTAAGCCATCAGGTCCAGGGGATTTATCCGCTTTGAGTCCCATTATTTTACTGAGTACCATCTCCTGAGTGATTTTAATCGTATTTAGCTCCTCCCCCCGTAGAGCCCCCTGTTTGTCCAGTGTTGGGATATTCTTAGTGTCCTCTACCATAAAGACTGAAACAAAATATTTGTTCAGCATTTTTGCCATCTCCATGTTTCCCACCATTAATTTCCCGGTCTCATCCTCTAAGGGACCTATGTTTGCCTTAGCCACCCTTTTTCTTTTTATATAACTATAGAAACTCTTGCTATCTGTTTTTATATTTTTTGCTAATTTCTTTTCATAATCTATCTTCCCTTTCTTAATCAATCCTTTAGTTACTTTTTGCTGTCTTTTGAAGACTTCCCAATCTTCTATCCTCCCACTATGTTTGGCTACCTTATATGTCCTTGTTTTTAGTCGGATACTATCCTTGATTTCTTTACTTAGCCACGGATGGCTGTCATTTCTTTTACACCCTTTTTTCCTCAGTGGAATATATTTATTTTGAAAGTTGTAAAATAACTCCCTAAATGAACACCACTGCTCATGTACCGTCTTACCCTTTAATCTATTTTCCCAGTCCACTTTAATCAATTCCGCTCTCATACCATCATAGTCTCCTTTATTCAAGCTCAGTACGCTTGTTTGAGTCCTCATGGAGTCTGACATGCTGCCTGCCAGGAGCATACCCCTGTACACTTCCAGCAGGTCTGGGCCTATCCAGTCCCACAGAGCCGAGTACAACTCCACCGGTAAGCCGTCGCTTTTGGGAGTCTTACTCTTCTCGAAGGAACGGACGGCCTTTGTCAGTTCGTCCAGAGTTAGCGGGTGATCCAGACTCTCCCGCTTGCTGTCGTCTAGAACCTCCGTGATGGATGACAAGAAGGACTGGGAGGCCGCGCTGTCTGTGGGCTTCGCGTCGTACAGTCCGGCATAAAAAGATTTGCAGATCCTCAGTATGTCGGGCTGCGAGGACGTGACCGAGCCGTCCTCTTCCTTCAGGCTGCTGATCACAGAGCTCTCTCTGTGCACCTTTTGGAAGAAGAAGTGCGAGCAAGTCTCGTCCTGCTCCACGGAGCGGACTCTGGACCGGAAGATGATCTTGGAGGCCTCGGAGGCAAAGAGCGAGGCTTGCTGGTCCTTCACCTCTCTGAGTTCCTCCCCGACATCGATCCCCATCGACTGCAGCAGGAGAAGATTCTGCATGCTTTTCTGGAGTCGGGACGTTTCCCTCTGCCTCTCTCTCGCCTTCTGAACACCTTTGAGGATGAAGAACCTCTTGATGTTCGCCTTGATGGCTTTCCACCAGTGCACTAGTGAATCAAAGAGGGGCTTTACCGTTCTCCAACCTTTGTAATCCCTCTTCAGTTCCTCAATGTTTCCCGGGGTCAACAGTTTCACGTTCAGCTTCCATGTCCCCCTGCCCACTCTCTGATCGTCCTGTAGGTGACAGTTGGCCAGGAGGAGGCAGTGGTCAGAGAAGAATACCGGTGTGACCTTGGTGGATCTGACCTTGAGCTTCGGGGACACAAACAGGAAGTCTATCCTGGAACGGACAGACCCGTCTGGTCTGGATCAGGTGTGTTGACGCGCCGCTCTGTCTGCAGGGTTGCTGAAGACGTCGCACAGCTTGGTGTCTTTCACCGCTTCCATCAGGAGTTTGGACGTTGTGTCCAGTTTGTTGTCGGCTCTGCCGGATCGTCCAGCCGCATCGATGATGCAGTTGAAGTCACCGCTGAGAACGACCGGCCTGGACTTCGCCAGCTGCAGAGGGAGCTGCTGGAAGACGGCCAGTCGCTCGCTCTTCAGAGCCGGGGCGTACACGTTGATCAGCTGGAGCGGAGCGTTTTTGTACATTACGTCTGCTACGAGGAGACGACCCCCCACCACCTCCTTTACTTCGGTGATGGTGAAGTTGCCTCCCCGCAGCAGAATCCCCAGGCCGGAGGCACGGCTATCGTTGCCTCCCGACCAGATCGACGGCCCGTGGGCCCACCGCTGCGACCATTGCCGGTAATTGCTGAGGTGCGGCAGGGCACTCCTGTAAGAACAGCAGGTCGCTCTTGACCTTGGCCAGGTAGTCCAAGATCAACACACATCGCGTAGTGCATTTAACGCTATGCACGTTAATGGATGCGACTTTCAGACCCATTTTAACAACAGTTTAAAGTCTCACCCGACAGTCCGTTTGCTGTTTCCAGCTCTTGGCCGTGTCCCTGCATCCAAGTGATCTGTGCAAAGTGTTCCACGCTCCCTGAGCTGAGGTACGAGTTCTGTTCTGCCTCAGAGAGGGGGTCGTCGTTCCGCCGGGGTGACATCAGTGGCGTGGTGTCGGGTGAAGAGTCCGTGCGATCCTCGATCGGTTGGGGCTCCTCGTTGTTGTTGCTCCTAGTTTCCCGGAGCCGTTCTTCGCTCTCTGTGGTGCTGCTCCTGGTGTCCCGGAGCTGGTGTGCGCTGGGCACTACGATGCTGCCGGCATCCCGGAGCTGGAGGGTGCTGGAGGCGTTGTCGCTCCCAGTGTTCTGGCGATGTGGGCTGCCGAACGCGTCGGTGTCGCCTTGGACGTTTTGCCACTTTCGGTGGGACGTCTGACCGCTTTGCACCTGTCGTCCCTCCTCGTCAGACACGGGGTAGTCGCTGCAGTCCGACTGCGACTCGAGTGCTCTTTTACCCCTGGTTGTAGTGTCGGCAGGGGCTCGTTTCCTTTCCTCTGGCTTCCTCTTTCTGTTTTTCTTGCTCACCAGCTGCCATTCTTCCTCTGCTGCCTCCTCGTCCATGGACTCTGTCGTCTGGTGGGGAGGCTCGGAGCTGGGTGTCAGGGTCTGGCAGTTTTCGGCTTGACCCTTTCCTCGCTCCTTGTCATCCTGGGCCAGGGACTTCTCAGAGGGGGTCGCGGCCAGGCGAGGACTCTCGGCCTTCTTTGGGACAGCCTTGCTTGTTGCCCCCTCCTCCTCCGCTGGCTCTTGGCCGCCTGGGCGTAGCTGAAGCTGCGTTTGAGGCAGGCCCTGTAGAGATGGCCTTCTCCCCGCACAGGTTGCAGTGCTTGCTCTCCTTGCAGTTCTTAGTCTGGTGTCCTTCCTGCTTGCAGTTCTTGCAGACGGTTGCAGTGCAGGAGGCCGCCACGTGGCCGGATATCCCGCAGGTGCGACAGACTCTGGGTTGCCCCACGTACATGATGTACCCTCGACTTCCTCCGATGGCGAAGCTGGAGGGGGGGTGGAGGATGTTGCCGTGGTCGTCCACTCTCAACGTTGCCGTGACCTCCCTCTTGCTGGTCCAGATCCCGAACTGGTCGGTGACGTCAATGCTGTTCTCCGCCCCGTTGATGTATCTGGCGAGGAACGTCAGCACATCGACGACTGGGACGTGTGGGTTGTACATGTGTACAATCAGCTTCCGATTCCTCTGCGTTGGGAGAGTGAAGAGCGGCTCCGCAGTGAGAATTGCCAGCGGTCCTTCGCTCCCCTTCTCCTCGAAGACCTGAAGAAGCTTCTGGCATCCAGCGGCGGTCTTAAAGATGACGTCAAAATATCCGCTTCGAGGGAAATCCTGTAGGCAGAAGATGTCCGTTGCTTTGAATCCACAGTAGTCGACCAAAACTCGTCTGACGAAAAACGCACGATCCATCGGCATAATGCTTTCAACTGTCTTTACCGTCACCCTGACGGTGTTTGGCACACCATGGCCGAGTGCCCGGGTGCCCTTCCCTGCCATTGCAGTATTGATGTGGTCCCTATGCAAATTTAGGGGTGGAGCCAGCACACGAATCAACCAATCGCAGCAAAGTCCGCACTTTGCGAGCGCATGAGGTCGCAGCCAGCGTTCCAATCCGCTCAGATCCAAATAAGCCCGAATAGGAACACACTTGATCTTAGCCAAAAGGGCTATTATCTATGATATAATAGAAGTCTTGCATACAGCACATACTTCCTGTAAGTGTCACATTTACTTCCTGTAATATATGCCCCCTCAAATTTTCCCATCCCACTTTTCAAGTCACACTTGGCTGACTGGCTCAGGATAAAGCAGCAGCAACTCAAAATGAAGAGATAGGAAATGTATTAAATAGAATCGAGGAAAGCAGCTGCTAATGAAAAATATCACTGACATATGAAAACAAAAAATCCTGAATGACTAGTCAGGAGAACCTACCAATAAAAGAAATGAGAAGGGGAACCAATTGAATCACTCAAAATACTTTTTGAAAAAAGAAACATCCATTTTTTTCTCAGCAACTAAAATTTCATTAAACTAAAATAAAGATTTAAACAAAATAAAGATTACCTAGTTCCAAAGAACATGATTAAATTTACCCATTTAATGTTCTTTTGTGTATTTTAATACCTTCATTAAAATGTTTACTTCAAGGCCTTAGCCTGCCTCAAAAGTCCAGGTTTCAATGGATACTTTCCCTCCAGAACAGTTAAAGGAAGTCACCAACCACATCTGTGCATTCTGAGCATTTGCAGTTTGCAGAAATTCAAACAAACTTTAAAACAAATTGGAGTTTGAATCCTGATAGTTTCATTTCAGGAAAGTTTTGCATTTAAAATATTAAAAATTGCTGCTTTTCTATTATGAACTGTTCACTTTTTAACTCACAGATAATTAGACAACACTTGTGATTAAAAGCACCTGTAGTTTCTTTTGCTGATGGTAGAACACAAAACAAAGATTATTCGCAACAATGGATTTCTTTTTCTGATCAGTTTTTCAGTTTGTTTTTCTGAGTGATTTAAACCCAGCTGGAAAATAAACTTGAATTATTGGACTCCCCCTGATTGTTGACCATATCGATCATGGCAAGCCTCCCTCTTCATTTAGCTCCAAATTCAATTAAACAATCTTCCTTCTGAGAAAGTGAACCATATTTGGAGTTTTAAGGTAGTATTTTGTATACAAACTTGGAAGCTGCATTAACATTAAGCTTTGGAACATTTTATGAGGTAAGTTATTTTTTTCCTATGGAAATTCATGCTTATTGAAGACTATTAGAAGTTGGCTCGCTCACTAATGGTGCATTAAGTGCTTTAATACAGGAGCTGAAAAGCAGGAAATG
The DNA here is from genome assembly GCF_035084215.1 of Heptranchias perlo. NCBI lineage: Eukaryota > Metazoa > Chordata > Chondrichthyes > Hexanchiformes > Hexanchidae > Heptranchias > Heptranchias perlo. The sequence continues at coordinate 37,374,311 of NC_090326.1, read as the reverse complement.
GCTAACAATGGGGTATATGATCGGTGTGTCTGATGGTACAAAACGGGACTAAAGTAATTTGGGTCTCATTCTCCTGGGTCCCCTTTGCCCTAAAGGCTACAAGACACTGCACCCCAATACTGTTTGACCTTGGCTTTCCAAGACTCTTCATCCCTCGTCCTCCTGGATCCCTGTGCTCCCAGAATCCCTTTTATTGGTGCTCTTTTACCGTGGGGTCCCTCTTCCAGAGTTTCCTGATCTGAGGGAGCCCCTCAAAGTACTGCTATGCTGTGGTCTAAGTGCTTGATGCAGACAGAGTAGAAGCATTCTTTTACTGTGAGTAGCCACCTTGACACTCTTCTTAAATTCTTAGAACTTTTTGTACACTGGTTTCCATAACTTACAGCTTTTAGAGACTACATTCACTCTGTGTGTGACTTCTTGCCATGTCTACTGCAAAATAACACTATCAGGAGGGTTCCCTTCTGCCCAAAAATGACCACTTGCTTCTGCACAACCTTCTCCAGCAGGACCTACAGGCTCTCTTCAGTAATGGGACAGTTCTCTGTGTTCCTCTTTACCCAGCAGGAAGCCTCTGCCCAAAACTGTGCAGCACGCCTTTACATGCAGCAGTCCTTTAAGAGCTGCTGAATTTTAGATTCTCCAACCCTTTCTCAAGCGACTCAGTGCTCACTGGTAAATTATTCAAATTGTCGGCATCTGGCAGGATTGAGCCTCCATGTAAATAGCACCAGTGTGCATGTGAGCACCAGGAGCACGGGGTATTTTTGGCACAACTCTGGAACTGGCTCCTTAGTTGCTTTAGTGTAGGATTTTCCACTTTGGCAGAAACTTGGCATGAGGTCATCATGGTGGGTTTTGCACCAGTCCAACTTTCCTGCCTCTGACCGAAGTGAATTTACCAGGGCCAGACTCATTTCCAGAAATGGGCTCTTGCTGGGATTCCCACCTGTCCTGGGGAGCTGACCTGAGCGTGGGAGTGCAATTGATTGCTTCATGGTAGATTACACTCCTTTAGGGGCCCTTTTCAATGTTCACTGTCACTTCCAATGAAATCTCCAAAAATGTGCCCGCCCCCAAAATGGTGCATGTTTGCAAATGACAGGATAATGAGGCCAAAAGCTGTCGTCACAGAAATTCCACCGCTAACACCAAAATTGCACTTGAATTAAGTTAAGCCTGTTGGAAAGAGGGGTAAATGACCTGCATGGCTTGTCTAACCAGGACGTGGTTGAGATCGTAGGCTTTGGTTGTCCACAAATTTTGTCTGAAACATCAACTTTGACTGAAGCAATTAGAAAATTATTTTTTTCAGCTGTGTAACTAAGAACAGATTCTGTAAACTGCCTTTCAGCAGTTTCGGGCAGGAAAATCTTTTACTTCCCATCCTTCCATCATGGAGCCCTTATCTTTGCCATTCCCATATATATCCTTATAATAGAGACAAAATAGGAACAGGAGGGAGAAGAAATGACAGAAGGATGCAGGATCAGGCTAGCCAAAGGGGAAGAAGGCAAAATGGCAGAAACCTTTCCACCAGAATCCACAGACCACATTGCTCAATTGAAAATGCCTCAGAAGTGGTCCGCTTAAGGAGGCAATGGTTCAGTAAGGTGGTATAGAAGGAACTCTGGGAGGGAGAAAAATTGGATAAGAGTCCGCTCTGGGCGATGGTAGCACACCACCCCGTGCCCGACGGACCCTATGCAGGTAGCACGTGAACTTCGTGCTGCCTACTACTCACCATGAAATCTCCGTGCAGCAAGCCCAGTCCTCGCTGCTGAGAGGCTGCACGGAGAATGAGGAAGTTGGAAATGGGGCGTGCACAGCGCATGTCATCAGCAGCCTGCGCTACTTAAAAGTGCAGGCACATTTCCAATGGCAGAAAATACACAGCCAAGTAGGAGAAGGGAGAATGGCATCATGAGTAGCTGCACTGGCAAGAGAGAGGGCTCCACGATTCTCGGATGATGCTCTGGAGGCCCTGGTGGACCAAAGGAGGGCAGGCATGTACCCGCAGGGTGGCCGGAGACCCTCTAGACTACAGCTGAATAGGCATTGGCAGGCTGTGGCGCAGGAGGTGAATGCTAGGAGCATGGCACCACACACGTGGTTGCAGTGCCGGAAGAAGTTTAATGATTTGACATGAGTGGTCAAGGTGAGTGAATGCAAGTGTCAAGTGGCACATCCTACCAACTGCACCAATATTCCATGCATGATACCTCCCGTCACCCACCCACCCACCAACAAACACTGCCCATCCATATGCAATGTTGCATCTCACCCGCATATAGTATCACACTTGCAGGCCACACGACCACCACTCACAAGTCACACAAGCTGGCAGCTATTCGACCATGACAGGCACATCACCCACACACCTTGCAGCACACTCACTGACACAATGTCCTCTGTCTTACAGGAGAAGGTGGCGTATAACACCTGGCAGCAGGAGGGACCTGAGGCTGGACGGGCACGTCTGCACGTCCTCACCCCACTTAGGGGAGACGGTGCTGCAGATCATTGGGCGGGCCATCGTTGCAGCCGTCACAACATGCCACACTGGAGGTCCCGGTCAAGGGGGTCTCTGCATATCTAATGCACCTTCTCCTTTTCCACATTTCCCTCCTCCCATAATCTTTTCTGACTCACGTGCTGCATATGCTGTCAGCACACACCTCTTACTTGCTCCTCTCCCCACTCCACAACTCAACCTGTTTCCCTTTGTCATTGCAGATACCCAACAACATGCGACGGCACCTGAGGAGGAGGAGGGGGACACTGAAGCCACACCATCACTCGATCTGACACTTTATTCCACCAGCTCAGAGACTGACACTGCGCGTCCTTTAGAGGTTAGGTTAGAGGAGAGATCTGCATGGGGTGAGACACTGAGCACAAGTGCACAGGAGCCGGGGCGTAGAAATTCAGCGCCATGGTGACCTTCACAGCCATAGGCAATGCCCTGCTCTGAGGCTGAGGTTGTGGCCGCACCAGTTGACAGATCTCGGTGACAGATCTTGGTGAACCTCAGGCGATGGATGGAATCCTCCTCGGTCATGTTGAGGTAAAAGAATTGATCCCGAAAGGCCCTCATTGAGTAGGGCCTCCTGCTCAGTGCTCTGCGCCTCCTCGTCCTCTGTCTCCTCGCAGCTTGACCTGCTGGGTGTGGCCTCTCTGCATGCTCCCAGTCGTGCTCAATGCCCAACGGGAGCCCTAGCAGACCACCCGTGGTTGGCAGGAATGTTGTTCCACCAGGGTTGTAACTTTTCGACCTGTAAGGCAATACTTGCCAAAGCACTCTCAAAAGTAGTGTAGGAACTCTCAATAAGAATAGGGAGCTTCAAAAAACACTTCCCACTTCTCCCGCAGCCAGAAGCAATAATCCAGCAACTAACCTGCAACACCTGCATGGCCCTTTAAATAACGCTGGCGGGGGGCACTGTAAGAAACGTTTAGATGGTCGGGGATAAGACTGTGCATTGAGTTGAGCGTTAAGGTTGAAAATGGTGTGTATCACTTTAAATCAGCGTTGCACACTGATTGCAGCCATTTTCTCCCTACTTTACATGCTTCCAGCATCCAGTATTAGCGCATGCGCTAACTCCTACACCAAGATGGCGTCTGGCGCACGTCACACTGGAAACGCGCGTGCGCATCCAAGACGCCATCTTGGATGTTGGATAGGCCATGTAGCGCCTAAACAACCGGTGCTACACGGCCCAATTTAGCGTCCTCTGTCGCTTGTTGCAAAATGACCGCCGAACATCCTCCTAAACACACAAAAACAAAGAATAGACTTGCTTCAGAACACTGGACTCTATAGCACGAAATGGTTTTACTGTGCACATATTTATTTACAGAAAATGCTTATTACTACTGTTCCTACCTGCGGTGCCTCTCTGTGCTGTTCTTAAACATATTCTGGTGATACCTGAGGGCCAGGGACTCCAATGGTGCTTGGCAAAGCTGTGGTGTCACAGGCCTCTTGGGACCGAGATGACCCTTGTCTCAGAGCTTCTGAGTCCTAGGAGGACTTTTCAGCAAGCTGTGTTACCACTGCAGATGGATGGGCAACCTGGGCTTCTATCCTAACACCTACACATGCAGGCATCAGAGGGTGTTGGCTAGAAAGGTCACGAGCTGTCACAAAGAGTGAGGAAGGTATCATGAAGGTGGATTCTAGTCATGCGTTTTGTGCTGGGTCCTGGATCTCACTGCTTACTGATCAACGGAACGGCAGACCCTGAAACATGTCACCTTGAAGCTCTTGGAAACTGCTTTTCTTGGTTCTTTCCAAACGGTCCCCCAAGGCCCGAACACCAAAGGCCAAAGTATCCAGTTTTGATGTGTTGGCTGTTTTGGAGGCCTCTCTATCAGGAGGGATGGATGCAGATGTTCTTGGTGCCAACAGCCACTCCAGGTAGCGCTGCATTGTGTGGAATCTATCTCGGATATTGGCATTAGGGATGGCATTGGACTCTGCTGCGACCCCTGCCATCTGTCTCAGATCGTCTGAGATGGTCCTCCGTACCACCATGTAAGTGCGATGCTCATCCAGCATCCTTTTTAGAGCAAAGCTCCAGAGATCTGAGTCTGCAGGTTCCAGAGACAGGGACTAACTTCTGAGGCAACTCCATTCCCCATGTCAGACTCCACTTCTACCTCTGAATCCTTTGGCACCACAATTTTACTTGTTCAGGCACTATAAATGAATGCTTGATGATAATATGTTGTGTGTGAGATAGCATAAGTCCCTTGTTGGTATAAAAAACATAGGCCTTTAAATCCTGTGTCGGCTCTACAGGTCTTCTGCTGTAATTCCAGTTGGAGACCTGAGAAAGCCTCAGGGAAACTGTGAATTGCTGAAAATGGCCATTTACCTCACTTCTCTGAAGGTTCTGCTGGAGTTACAGCAACAGACCAGTAGAAAACCCATGGAATTTCAAGGCCATAATCTTCAATTCACTATGAGGACACATGAGTGATCAGACAGTGCCTCATGCTTTTAATAGTTGTCCAGTGTTTATATATTATCCTTTTGCCTTTTGATCATGAGATCATAATATAAACTTTGTGGAGTTTATACTAATCTTTCTTTTTATTTAGCTTACAACAATATCTTTTGATTTTATTGATGGTTATGATGAACACAGCATAAAAACTGAATAATTTACATGACAAAGAAACAATCCAAACAAGAGTCATTCATATTAGATGTCAACCTTGGCTCAGTGTTAGCACTCTCATCTCTGAGTCAGAAGGTTCAAGTCCCACTCCAGAGAGTTGAGCACAAAATCTAGACTGATACTTCAGTGCAGTACTGATGGAGTGCTGCACTGTTGGAGGGGCCGTCTTTCAGATGAGACATTAAACCAAAGCGCCGTTTGCCCTCTCAGGTGGAGGTAAAAGATGCTATGACACTATTCGAAGGAGAGCTGGTGCACTGGCCAATATTTATCTTTCAACCAACATCACTAAGTAAATAGGCTAACCTTAACTCCATTTACCCGCCTTGGTTCCATAATCCTTATTACCCTTGCCCAACAAAAATCTATCAATCTCAGTTTTGAAATTTTCAATTGACCTCGCCTTTTGGGGAAGAGAGTTCCAGATTTCCACCACCCTTTGTGTGAAGAAGTGCTTTCTGACATCACCCCTCAATTTTAAGGTTATGCCCCCTTGTTCTGGACTCTCCCACCAGAGGAAATAATTACTCTCTATCTATCCTATCAAATTATTTAATCATCTTAAACACCTCAATTGGATTACCCCTTAATCTTCTATACTCAAGGTGATACAAGCCTAGTCTATGTGACCTGTCCTCTTGGCCATTATCTCATTGCTGTTTGTGGAACCTTGCTGTGTGAAAATTGACTGCTGCATTTCTCTACATTACAACGGTGACTACACTTCAAAAAGTACTTCATTGATTGTAAAGCACTTTGGGATATTCTGAGGTCGTGAAAGGTGCTATATACATGCAAGTCCTTTCCCTTCCTTTCCATATAGAATTTTTAACTCCAAGACACAGCACAGAGGAGAAATGAATGCCGAGCAGCAGTGGGAGAATCTAGAGGGTGACCGAAAGCATGGTCAAAATGTTAGGGGGCAGGGGTTTGGGGAGGGAGTTCAATAGAATAGTACCACGATAGCTGAAAGTCATATAAGGTGAGGAAGTAAGAACATAGGAACATAGGAACAGGAGTAGGCCATTCAGCCCCTCGAGCCTGTTCCGCCATTCAATTAGATCATGGTTTATCTGTACCTTAACCCCATCTACCCGCCTTGGTTCCATAACCCTTAATACCCTTGACTAACAAAAATCTATCAATCTCAGTTTTGAAATTTTCAATTGACCCCCAGCCTTAACAGCTTTTTGGGAGAGAGTGTTCCAGATTTCCACTACCGTTTGTGTGAAGAAGTGCTTTCTGACATTACCCCTGAACGGCCTATCTCTAATTTTAAGGTTATGCCTCCTTGTTCTGGACTCTCCCACCAGATGAAATAGTTTTTCTCTATCTGCCCTATCAAATCCTTTAATCATCTTAAACACCTCAATTAAATCACCCCTTAATCTTCTCTACTCAAGGGGATACAAGCCTAGTCTATGTGATCTGTCCTCATAATGTAACCCTAAAGATATAGAGATTAAAATGAAACAGAAAAAGGAGGCTTATGACAAATGTAAGGTTCATAATACATTAGAGAACCAGGCTGAATACAGGAAGTACAGAGGAGATCTAAAAAAGGGCATAAGAAGGGCAAAGAGAGAATATGAGAATAGATTAGCAGCTACGTTAAAGGGAACCCAAAAGTTTTTCATAAACATATAAATAGTAAAAGGCTAGTCAAAGGAAGGGTGGGACCGATTAGGACAAAAAAGGAAATATTCTTGTGGTAGCAAAGGGCACGGCTGAGGTACTAAATGAATACTTCGCATCTGTCTTCACTAGAGAAGAGGATGCTGCCAATGTAGCAGTAAAGGAGGAGGTAGTGGCGATATTGGATGGGATAAAAATAGATAAAGAGGAGGTACTTAAAAGATTGGCAATACTCAAAGCAGAAAAGTCCCCCGGTCCAGATGGAATGCATCCTAGGTTACTGAGGGAAGTAAGGGTGGAAATTATGGAGGCTCTGGCCACAATCTTCTAATCCTCCTTAGATATGGGGCAGTACCGGAGGACTGGAGGATTGCAAATGTTACAGCATTGTTCAAAAAAGGGGAAAGGGATAAACCCGGCAATTACAGGCCAGTCAGCCTAACGTCGGTGGTGGGTAAACTTTTAGAGACAATAATCCGGGACAAAGTTAATTGGCACTTGGAAAAGTATAGGCTAATAAATGAAAATCAGCATGGATTTGTTAAAGGAAAATCGTGTTTGACTAACTTGATTGAGTTCTTTGGTGAGGTAACGGTGAGGCTTGAAGAGGGTAGTGCAGTTGATGTTGTGTATATGGACTTTCAAAAGGCATTCGATAAAATACCACATAATAGATTTGTTAGCAAAATGAAAACCCATAGGATTAAAGGGACATTGGCAGCGTGGATACTAAATTGGCGAGGGAAGTCCGAACAATTATAGGCCGGTCAGTCTTGCCTCGGTGGTGGGCAAACTAGTAGAATCAATACTGAGAGATAGGATAAACTGTCACTTGGAAAGGCATGGTTTAATCAGGGATTTGTTCAGGGAAGATCATGCCTTACACATCTGATTGAATTCTTTAAGGAAGTAACAAGGAGGATTGATGAGAGTAGTGCAGTGGATGTTGTCTGCATGGATTTTAGTAAGGAATTTGACAAGGTCCCACATGGCAGACTGGTCAGAAAGGTAAAAGCCCATGTGATACAGGGAAATGTGGCAAATTGGATACAAAATTGGCTCAGAAACAGGAAACAAAGGGTAAAAGTTGATGGATGTCTTTGCGAATGGAAATCCGTTTCCAGTGGTGTGCCACAGGGCTCAGTGTTGGGTCCCTTGCTGTTTGTGGTATATATTAATGATTTGGACTTGAATGTATGGGGCATGATTGGCAAATTTGCAGACGACACAAAAATTGGCCATGTAGTTGATAGTGAGGAGGATAGCTGTAGACTCCAAGAAGATATCAATGGGTTGGTGGAGTGAGCGGAAAAGTGGCAAATGGAGTTCAACCTGGAGAAGTGTGAGGTAATGCACTTAGGGAGGGCAAACAGTAAAAGGGAATACGCAGTAAACGGGAATATATTGAGAGGGGTAGAGGAAGTGAGAGACCTTGGAGTGCATGTGCACAGGTCCCTGAAGGTGGCAGTACAGGTAGATAAGATTGTGAAGAAGGCATACGGAATGCTCTCCGTTATTAGCTGAGGTATAGAATACAAAAGCAGGGATGTAATGATGGAATTGTATAAAACGCTGGAGTATTGTGCGAATTCTGGTCACCACATTACAGAAAGGATGTAATTGCTCTGGAGAGAGTGCAGAGAAGATTTACAAGAATGTTGCCAAGGTTTGAAAATTGCAGCTACGAGGAGAGATTGGATAGGCTGGGGTTGTTTTCCTTGGAGCAGAGGAGGCTGAGGGGAGACTTGATTGAGGTGTACAAAATTATGAGGGTCCCAGATAGAGTAGACAGGAAGTACCTGTTTCCCCTAGCGGAGAGTTCAAGAACTAGAGGGCATAGATTTAAGCTGATTGGTGGAAGGATTAGAGGGGACATGAGGAAAACCTTTTTTGCCCAGAGGGTGGTGGGAGTATGGAATTCGCTGCCCGAATTGGTGGTAGAGGCAAGGACCCTCAACTCTTTTAAAAAAGTACCTGGACCTGCACCTAAAGTGCTGTAAGCTGCAGGGCTATGGACCGGGTGCTGGAAGGTGGGATTAGAATGGGCACCTGGTTGTTCTTCATGTCGTTGCGGAAACGATGGGCCGAATGGCCCCCTTCTGTGCCTTGTCTTTTCTATGGTTCTATGGGACAGAAAGCAGAGAGTAGTGGTGAACGGTTGTTTTCTAGACTGGAGGGAAGTGTACAGTGGTGTTCCCCAGGGGTCAGTATTAGGAATACTGCTCTTTTTGGTATATATTAATGACCTGGACTTGGGTATAAAGTGTATAATTTCAAAGTTTGCAGATGAGATGAAACTCAAGAATGTAATAAAAATGTGGAGGATAGTAACAGGCTTCAGGAGGACATAGACAGACTGGAGAAATGGGCAGACACATGGCAGATGAAATTTAACACAGGGAAATGTGAAGTGATGAATTTTGGTAGGAAGAATGATGAGAGACAATATATACTAAACGGTACAATTTCAAAGGGGGTGCAGGAACAGAGAGACCTGGGGATGTATGTACACAAATCTTTGAAGGTGGCGGGATAAGTTGAAAAGGCTGTTAAAAAAGCATATGGATCCTTGGCTTTCTTAATAGAGGCGTAGAGTACAAAAACAAGAAAGTTATGCTAACCCTTTATAAAACACTGGTTCAGCCTAGGCTGGACTATTGTGTTCAATTCTGGGCACCACACTTTAGGAAGAATGTCGATACCTTAGAGATGGTGCAGAGGAGATTTACTAGAATGGTACCAGGGATGAGGGACTTCAGCTATGTGGAGAGACTGGAGAAGTTGGGTTTGTTCTCTTTAGAACAGAGAAGGTTAAAGGGAAATTTGATAAAGTTCAAGATCATGAATGGTTTTGATAGGGTAAATAAGGAGAAACTGTTTCCAGTGGCAGATGGGTTGATAACCAATGGACGCAGATTTAAGGTGATGGGCAAAAGTGCCAGAGGAGACATGAAGAAACATTTTTTTACGCAGCGAGTTGTTATGATCTGGAATGCACTGCCTGAAAGGGTGGTGGAAGCAGATTCAACAGTAACTTTCAGAAGGAAATTGGATAAATACTTGAAAGGGAAAATTCTGCAGGGCTATGGGGAAAGAGCAGGGAAATGGGACTAATTGGATAGCTCTTTCAAAGAGCCAGCACAGGCACGATGGGCCAAATGGCCTCCTTCTGTGCTGTACCTACTATGATACCAATATTCAAATTGAGAGAAAAATGCGTAAAACTCAAGCCAGCCTTTATTGTTTCGAATGCAATGCATTCTCATCATGTTGGACAATTTACACTGACCATAGTTGCCAGTAATTTCAATGGGGTTCTCCTGATCTCCTGTCATAACTTCAGTGAAAGATCAGCATAAACCCTGGAGAAACAGGAGAACTGGAATAAGCAGCGAAATCTCTGCCAATCGTCCATGAAAGTTACAGCGAGACATCAGGGACCACCCCCCCCCCATAAAATTCTACCCCGGTGTTTTCATATTTATGCTGTCGACAACCAGATCTATCCCACCACTCTTGACTCCATGACCATATCTGACACAGCTTCAGATGTTGATCAATGATAAAGTCCAAGGATTGTTCCAGTCCCATGATGGCCAGTGGGGAGTTGCTGCAAAGAGGTGCAGAGGTGGAACAAAGGTTTGGAACCTTTATAATGCAACTGGTCAGAGCTACAGTCATATGCTGTAAAGTTAGATTAGTATTCTGGAGCTGTGCTTGACGGTCAGGGTTAAATTTCATCAAGCTTTCTCTTCTGGGAGTTTCACGACTGGTCAGTTGCCTCCCTGAGGAATCTGAGTGGAGTGGGTAGCATCCATAATAGGAGAAATTGTAAAAGATCTGTGAAGGGGATGGAGAGTCTTGAACAAGCTATCTTATGTTATTCGAGTCAAACCTTTTGCCTTGCTACATAGTCACTCAGCATCTTTCTCCAATGTAGAAGGACAGAAATTTTATTTTACACTTTTTAGCACTTGTGATAGAACGATCTTGGTTAAAATTAGCAATGCCTAAACTTTCAGATTAAATAGTTTTACTCTAAAAAATGCAAATATTTGGGTTTGGCGGCTGTACATGTTCTATTTATATATGTGGCCAGAATTTGCTGGAACAGGGCATCTCGTGGCATGCCTGTTTAGTTAGACTTTTTCCTGCACCCTTCAGCTCAAAAATTATTGCCCTGTAAGTTACTGGAAGTGCGAGCTGATAACGGCATGGAGAGGGAAACGGGGCATCTGGAACCATAGTGAACGGCAGGACCAACAATGTGTCTCCTTAAAACATTGAGATTAAAGGATTGAGAAATAAACAGAGGAAGGACTGAGAAGGAGGGTGAATTAAGAGGGCGAATTCAATGTCAAATCAGGTAAAAAAGAGAAATAAAGAGAGGGAATGAAAGATTGGATTACGAGAGAGAGAAAAAAGAGACAGAAAGAAAAAGTAAGAAAAAAAATGTAAATATTTAAAATTTGACATTTTTAAAGTCTCCAACAACAATTCACACCCTGAAGGAATGAGACTCCACACTTTTAATTGTTCACTTTCTGGGCAGGAGTGGTTTATTGCCAGTCATTAACAATTATCATGTCATTAAAAGGGTCCTTAAGCTATTAATTACTAGACTTAACTTTCTGTGGCGAGTTTAATGGGCAATTAATGTACAGATGCAGCAATTCATGAAACTCACGGGGAGGTTAAGGGCAAGATGTCGTTTTCACAAAGTTAATGGTGGAGCAGTGCAAATCGTCCAGCAACTTTGGCGAATCACAATTTATGGGGTATCTCTTCCTTGCCACAAGTTGCTGGCCATTTTGCATATTAATAACGGCATGCATCGTTCACACACACACCGTTATTTTCTCAGCAAATTCCGGCCTGTTATTTATTCATATATTCAAGGTCACTATGAACCAATGGCCCAGTGTTTGTAAAGTGTTCTGATAGTCAATAAGAAGAAGAGGACACTGGTATTGCAGTTTAGGTGCATGAAAGAAAATGGAAAAGCATGGACTTATTGATCAGAGATTTATTTTCTATGCAGTTTGCATTAATTCCTAAACACTGAGTTCAAATATTCTCATAACTTCACAACTGTTTCTTATACGGTACTTGTATGAATGGAAGACAATGCAAACTGCAGGCTTTTATCAATCAACCTGTTGTGTTGGTACTGACAGAAAGTTGATTATTTCTGGTAATGATCCATTTGGCCCTGAATGAAGTGATTTGGAGGAGGAAAGTAAGACATCTATCGATGGTATAGCAATAGAACTTGAAATTCTTTTGCTTGGACAATGTATTGGTTACCGTGGAAACTGTCATTCGCCTTATTTGTGCTTTGTTTCTACAAAATGAATTGCTGCGTAACAGGCCACCAGAGCAGATATTGTCTCTGCTACATCGTAAATTAAAGCTCAGTAAGAACAGAAGCATTGAATATGAGATCAGGACTCAACATTGGGCATTTGATTATCCTGATTTCTGGGAATCATTCACCTGTGGTATTTTTGTAAGATTTTCAATTTCCTTATGAAAGTCCGACTTACTTTCCTGTGCACAAACAAAAAAAAATGACATAAGTACAATGTGTTAGAATTTCAGTCAAAATATGGCCCTAGATAAGTAGAAACTGAAGGAATTTTCTCCCGAAATAACGGAGGAGCTCAATAACACTCTCTGTTTTTAGTGGTAAATTGAAGGAGCAAGTTCCCGCTTTCGCACAGGTGCAGAGAAATGTGGACATCGTGAACTTACTCCTAGTGGTTTGCCGGCGATATGACAGCTTCGAATTAAAGGGACATCGCACGTTGCAATCAGAGAAATCATTGAATAAGGGCCAACTTGCTTATCTGCCCAGCTGGAAAGTAAGTAACTCCGTCACCAAACAGGTACGCTTAAAATTACTAGGTCTGAACTAAGCGCGGATAGTCTTAATGACTGCCAAACAACTAAAAATGAAGTTTTAAAAATATGGAGTCTCATATTACTCCTCATTATTATGAGAGCTGGACAAGGAAAATGTCAAAGCCCAGAACTGGTTCCAAATTTAATGGCCCTCAGCAGATTCTATTCAAATCTGAACCAGGGCTGATTCACTCAGTGCAGATGTTCACCTCAAGGTAGAGAGGAATTGGCTCTTTGCTCAGGGTTGAAACCCTTTATTTTTGGAAGCAAGTAGCCATTTCCCCACCTCCACAACTCCCTTTCCATGTGGCATTCCCCTTTACCTCTGTTTTTAGGAGGAGGAAGAGGAGGATCAGGAGGAAGTACCGAGGAATGCTAGACTGGTCAGGCTGCAAAAGTGTTGGTTGGTCCCCACCTGCTAATAGGCACTGCTGCCCTGAACAACTGCTGCCCCGATTTAAAATCAGCGCTTAGGTTTGAGACTAGAGACAGAGAGCAGGATTAATAAAGCCATTGGAATGGAAACAGAAGGCTTAGCTGAAGTAAAGAGCGAGAAAATACTATCGGAGGAGAAAGCGACAGAAAGAGACTTCAAGGTAGTGCGAGTTGAAAACACTGCTGTAGTCGGGGCAAGGGACATCAAAGAGTTAAATGAGAAAACCCGAAAGAAGAATAAGGGTCAACATTTCAAAAATTGGAGCCAATTGAGTGGTATGTTTGTGAATGCACAAAGCACTCAAAACAAAATTGGTGAGTTAGAAATATTAATAACTACGGAGGGATATGATACAGCCTCAAATTTACTTACTATTTTTGGTGAATTTGGGATTCAAAAGCAGCATATTGGAAATGTTGTGGGTAGATTCTTGCATTTCCACTGGAGTAAGAGTAATTAATGATGAAATCAAAGAGGCGTACCTATTGCCAGCATCAGCTGAAACTGATAGAAATGCTTTACCTTGGAGCCTGAAGCCAGGAGAAACTTTGCTAGAGTTGCAAAAGAACTTTTACAGCATTTTTATTGGTCTTGCAAAAGCTGAACTTACCTCTGATAGACTGAGGACATGTGAAACCTCCAGGATATTTTTGTCCCCACCCACAGTAAGAGGTTTTGAGTACCATGTATGGGTTCCACAATGGGCATTCCCTTATTTGCAAATTTTAATGAAGCAGGAGGAGGAACAGTACAGGACGAAAGAAAGGAGAGTGAAGCAGGATGTGCCCTAGGAGATATTCCTGCACACCCCCCACGTAAAGAATTACCAAAGTGTTGACTGACAGCACTATGTCACACCAATGAGTTGCACTGTATCAGCCAATGATTTGAAGGCAGAGCAAGACTTATGACAGGACTTACAGCAAACAGTCTATTTTACAGCAAACAAAGTCTATTCAAAAAGGGTCTCCACAAACGACAGCAAACAGAACTCATGACTGAAACTACAGCAACGTCACCTGATAAAAGCACCTTAATTTTAATGCCACAGTGTAATGTTACCTTGGTGTTGTCCAGCATGCAATCATCAGACAACTGACACAATCTTTAGGAGAGCCAAGGAATCATCCAGTTTTATCACATTGCTAAGTTCCCACCTTTTGCTAATAGGCACACTTTACCTCTGTACACATGCTTCATGTGTCCTGTTCTAATATGCATTATTTTACATTTATCTACATTAAAATCCACTTGCTACTCCTCAGCTCATTTGCTTAATTGGTTCAAGTCCTCTTTCTCCCTTTTATTGCCATCTGGCCAAACAGCTTGATATTGTTAATAAATTTAATAGCATTACAAGTACTCTCCTCCGAATAGTTTATGAATCAACTGAAGACCAGAAGCAGTACCCTACAGAGCTCCAGTAGTCATTAACATCCAGTCAAAGCTCCTGCCTGTTTCTGTTCATTGTCAAAGTGGAATGTGCCGATGGCTACAACTTGCCCTTACAGCACTTCCTTGACTGTGATCCAACAGGCATTATTGTCTCAACAAATTTTAAGTTATGCTGTCAGACATCTAAGACTTGACTCACAAGAAGGAGACATAGAGGACATTCAGCAAGCAGCTGGCTGCATATCAAACATCCAGTGCAAAGCCTCCAGGATGCACAAGATGCAGCAAGCAATCAGACCCCAAAATCCACAGGTCACAGGAGGATGAATGCGTTTTGATGATGTGGTCATAATTTACACAGTTGGATATTTATGGAAGTAGTTTCTAATCTGTTATTTATCCATTCCCAGCTGGAGTATTTTTCAGATTTCTTTTCTACCAAATAGCATGTCCTTACATCTGCAATGAGTGAATCAGCCCTGGTTCAGATTTGAATAGAATCTGCTGAGCGCCATTAAATTTGGAACCAGTTCTGGGCTTTGACATTTTCCTTGTCCAGCTCTCATAATAATGTCATTACAGCCATTGTTAAGTGCCTCAATGATATTACATGAATATATAGTATAGGTTTAACACTATCTCCTTTATCATATCATACATTAATATCCCTTGGTTAAGTCTTCCAATTGCGTGCTCCTGAAGCCTTGCCCATCAGGAACGCACATTGGAAAATCGTGCATGCTCAGCTATTAATTTTCTGTCCATTGGATTATGCAATTGGAAGATGGACCCATATAGCTGGTCCCTGTCAGATACAGCGTTCGGAATCCAAACAGGGGATTTTAACTCCCTCTGCCCAGCAGAAACTAGATGGTGCGGGAGTTAAAATCCAGGCGGTACACTTACTGCTCTTATACCGCTCTGTGGCCATTTAACACCACTGTTATTTGAGCAGTGGAGGCGTCTGCCTGACTCAGGAGGGAACCTCATGAATACTTGTAAATCGGGGTCCTGTATAGGACCACTAAGCCATTTTAACGACCTACTGGGTGGGGCGTCCGCTGTGCTCCTGCTGAATAAAACCTAGCGGGCAAGAAACTGAGGCCTTTACAGGTAAGTATTATGAATAGAGATGAAGGGATACCTTTTATTAGATCACTGTCTTTATTTAGGCAGCACTTTTAAAAAATAACACCCACTTGTCTCTCAGCTGAGAGCTTATCAAATCAGTAACAACATTAACTCCATGATTGGCTCCCTATGGAGGATGCTCATGAATTGACATAATACAATTTTAATCCTGCTGATTAGTCTTGTACTTGGTCATTTACTTTTGAGGCAAAATAGACAATATACTTGCATGTGTGTGTGTGTGAGTATGTGTGTGTGAGTATGTCTGTGTACGAGTGAGCATGTATGTGTGTGTATAATTATATCTGTGCACACTTCCTGTCTTCAAAGCCATGCTTCGTGTTGTTAGATATCACCCTCCTTCCAGCTACTGTAGCACCCCAGTTTTGCATCTCCCGGTTCCTCAGCCTGTACTGTAGAGAAACTCCATACTCCAACCAACTTTATCAGCTGCCATATGTTTTGTAACCTAATCATATATCTAATATCTGATTTAAAATTTTATATTAGCATGCACTTTCTGTCTACAAAACCTTACTTCCTGTAGTCATTCTTTTTGTCACACTTTAAGTTAACTTTTTTCCATTATAAATATCTATGTCCACATTTTATAATGGAAATAGCCTGTGTAAACTTGTCAACCTTAAATTGATAATCTGGTCATGGGAGGAAGAATTGGAACTCCCGGGCAGTCAGCCTGGCAGAAAGGGTGAGGGGAATATACAAAGGTTGAGCAGCTAGGTCACATGGAAAGAGTAAGGGTAGCGATGGGAGTGAGGAGATGATAGAAAAGTACTGGGATGGTGTATGGGTAGGGTATATGATGGGAGTGAGGGGGTGGGAGGAAGCATGAGTGATTGAGGGAGGGGATGGGAAGGGAGCTAAGGAGAGCATTATCTTTTACACATGCTCCACCTGCAGATGTTGATGGCTCCTTCCCCACCACACCACGCCATACCACCCACCACCTCCCACCACACCACACCATACCACCCACCACCTCCCACCACACCACGCCATACCACCCACCACCTCCCACCACACCACGCCATACCACCCACCACCTCCCACCACACCACGCCATACCACCCACCACCTCCCACCACACCACGCCATACCACCCACCACCTCCCACCACACCACGCCATACCACCCACCACCTCCCACCACACCACGCCATACCACCCACCACCTCCCACCACACCACGCCATACCACCCACCACCTCCCACCACACCACGCCATACCACCCACCACCTCCCACCACACCACGCCATACCACCCACCACCTCCCACCACACCACGCCATACCACCCACCACCTCCCACCACACCACGCCATACCACCCACCACCTCCCACCACACCACGCCATACCACCCACCACCTCCCACCACACCACGCCATACCACCCACCACCTCCCACCACACCACGCCATACCACCCACCACCTCCCACCACACCACGCCATACCACCCACCACCTCCCACCACACCACGCCATACCACCCACCACCTCCCACCACACCACGCCATACCACCCACCACCTCCCACCACACCACACCATACCACCCACCACCTCCCACCACACCACGCCATACCACCCACCACCTCCCACCACACCACGCCATACCACCCACCACCTCCCACCACACCACGCCATACCACCCACCACCTCCCACCACACCACGCCATACCACCCACCACCTCCCACCACACCACGCCATACCACCCACCACCTCCCACCACACCACACCATACCACCCACCACCTCCCACCACACCACGCCATACCACCCACCACCTCCCACCACACCACGCCATACCACCCACCACCTCCCACCACACCACGCCATACCACCCACCACCTCCCACCACACCACGCCATACCACCCACCACCTCCCACCACACCACGCCATACCACCCACCACCTCCCACCACACCACACCATACCACCCACCACCTCCCACCACACCACACCATACCACCCACCACCTCCCACCACACCACACCATACCACCCACCACCTCCCACCCAAAAGGAAAGAAGAAAAGAAGAGAAACACAGTGGGAGAATCAGAAGAGGACAGAGTGAGAAGTAAAAGTACAGTTAGGGAGAGAGAAGCAGAAGAGAAAAGAGAGATAGAAGCATAAGAAGAGAGCCAGAGAGAGAAACACGGCAACCTAAATACAACAGCGGCAGCTTCAGCAACCAGCACAAGCAGCAGCAGGTGAGGGGAGAGGGGAGGGGGTGCTCGTAGGAGGTCATACCCATGTTGGCTAGAGGCTGCAGAAGACTGCTGAGCTGAATTCAAAGTGCTAACAAAGACACTGACCTTTTGAACTGAGGTGACCTGGAGTTCAGTCACTGGTCTGAACTGGCCAGAACCGGTTTGAATTCGTTCCGCTTCTTACAGAGACAAAGAAACGGTGTGCTACCTGAGCCCTTGGAACAGAGCCAATCAGGGGATGACATCGGTCACTCCAGCAACTTTGAGCCAACCGGAGAAGACAGCATCGTTCGAAAAGACAGACTTGGGGAATAAAAACTGAGGAGTTGCTGGCTTGGGCTCAGTGTGTGTCTTTGTTTGTTTGTGAGCAAGAGAGAGAGTGTGTGTGTGTGTTTTTGTTGGTGTGTCTTTGTTTGTGAAGGAGACTCTGGGAGACTCTGGAAACTAACCCTCGTGGAAGTAGGAACCCTGCGTCAAGGACGTGGAGACGACGTCGGGAGTAAGAGGGAGAATTGCCTGGCCAGCAGCGTCTCTCCTTTCCGGGTAATATAATATCCTTTCTATTCTGGGACCACTCTGGGAGTGTCGTCAGGAAACCTAGTGGGTGTGCGTTTAAAGCCTGATACTCGGGGAGTATTAATAGGAAACCTAGTGGGTGTGCGTTTAAAGCCTGATACTCGGGGAGTATTAATAGGAAACCTAGTGGGTGTGCGTTTAAAGCCTGATACTCGGGGAGTATTAATAGAGAAACCTAGTGGGTGTGCGTTTAAATCCTAGTTTGAGTATAAACCTGTATAACCTGCTGTAAACTACATGCCTATATCTAACTAGACGTATAAGCGGTATATACATGATCTAATAACGTTAATAAAGCGAATTGAGAATTAAGAGAGAATTGACTCTTCCTCTGTGTACTAAGCTAAAACCGTTAACCGGTGACTTCCGGTCAACATATTTGGCGTCCCTGGGTGGGCCCGAGGATAAATCTCTCCGTTGCGTCAGTGGGAGCCTCGAGGCGAACCGAATTTGGCAAAGTATACAGAGAACAGGAGTTTGAGTTAATTCATAGTTAATAACGTAAGATGACGAATAAAGGGAAATCACCAAGCCCTGGGGACTTGGACTGTTTTGATTGGAAGGGACTCCTTCAAAAATACGTAATAGGGAAGTGGCCGCAATACGGGGATTATGCGGGTCACATTGGAGACAAGGGAACGCCTGTTGGGGAGGTCCTTTGGAAAATTGCGCAAACAAAGATGTCAGATAGGAAATTTAAAAAGATACAAAAGTCCGTAGCGATCGGATGTTTACTTGAGGAATGGATAGAATGCCGACAGCAGGCTAGGAGAGAGAAAGAAGAGACTCAGAAAATCCAAGATGAATTAGGGGAAGAGAATGAAAAACTCCGTGAGGAGATAGCCCGCCTTAGTGAGAAGGTAACTGATCTACAGGGACAGAGAAGTGCAGATTTGATGCACATGAACCAATATCAGTTACAGTGCGAAAAATTGACTAATGAAAAGAATAAGAGAGAGGGAGAAGCCCAAGCAGCTAAAGCTGAGGTGGAGAGATGGAAACAACAATGTAGTGATTTAAAAACTGCTATGAATGTGATTCACAGAGCAGCTCAGGAGAAGAGGAGTAGTACTGGTGATCACACAACGTGTCAGAAAGTGATAGGGAGGCTGCAAGATCAGCTAGCCGCACAGAGGGGCATATTGTGTGCTTTTGCACCCGGGAGAGGTGAAGAAAGTGGTTTAGGGGATGTAGATTGGGATGATTTAGCAGACAAGGTGGATAGATACAGCAGCGGTGATAGGGAACCTCCACTAGGGGACCCACCGCCAGCATATGCTCCAGAGCAGAAAAAACCGTCTGCCCCAATGGCCCCCCTGGTAACTACTAGAGCACAGATGGGGGAACATGGTCAGGATATGACATATTCCACCCCACTTGGGGTACAGGAACTGAGGGTTATTGCGAAAGATATTGGAACGTGTGCACCTGGGGATGATCCTAGGGAGTTGTTCCTAGCGGTCAGGCAACAGAGAGCGATACACGGCTTAGATGATGCTGAGGAAAGGAAATTAATTCTAATGTGCCTACACCCACATATACACTCCGCCCTACCGGAGGAACAAAAACTTGGTAGAGGCACAAATGAAGCCTTAAAGGACCATGGGCGATAACAGAGGGGATCCAGTGGAGGCGCTAATGAGATGCTATCAAAGGAAAGGTGAACACCCCACTGTATTTTCGGCTCGCATTTGGGCGGTGTTTCAGGGGGTCTATGGTACAGACTTAGACAGGGATAATTTACAGCGGGAGGTTAGGAACCGATGGCTGAGAACACTAGTGTCGCATGGCACTGAGGAGTCGAGGAAGGCACTAGATCAGTTTGACCCCGCTGATGACACACATACGGAACCCTGGATAATTAGGAAGATGGTTAGAGTATGGGAAAGGGAAATACCCAAACGATCCAAGGCATCCGGGGACAGAGCAATGCCTGTTAAAGATCAGGTGATAATTTGGAGAAATGAAGGGAGGGGACCTACTAAGGGGGATCCCCCTCCAGCTTATCAGACAGTGGGAAGAGGTAGAGGCAAAGGAAACTTCTCAGGAACGGGGAGAACTCAAGGCGAGGTGTCCAAATGCTATAACTGTGGCCAAGAGGGACACTTCGCAAGGGACTGCCCGAACCCAAGACGAGAGAGTGCAGGTCGGGGAAGAAATCAGAGCCTACCCATGGAAGGGCCGAATAGACCAAGTCCTCAGTGTGATTCGATAGAAATATCACCGAGTTCCGGGTTGTACCCTGAACTGCAATGACGGTGTCAGGCCTCTCCGTTATGGGTGTGTGACGCGCGGTTGGATGACATGGGGAGACCCCTAGTGAATGGTAGGGTCGGAGGCCGCCCTCTTACATTTCTTTGGGACACAGGGGGATCTCGAACCACCGTTAACACCACTCAGATCAATGACACAGATTGGAAAATTCAAAACAAAATTATTCCCAGTGGATTCACAGGGCATTCACAAGTGGGATATGTGAGTGTACCATTGGAAGTCGGTGTGGGAGACATATTGATTGGGCATTCAGTGGTCCTTATTAAATTACCTAGAGAACAAGAACATATATTAGGGAGTGACTAAATGGCCAAAGCGAGATTTTGCTTTGACCCCGTTAATTGTATGATTTGGCAAATGCCTTTGGGCATGGGCAGTATAAATCACACACTCGTCCCGGTGGGGGAATATCAGGATAGGATATGCACGATCGGGGAAATGTGGATAGAACCAGGAGAAATGAGTAACGATCGTGAAGTACAACAGATTATTGTACAAAACTCAATAGTATTTGCCCGACATAAACATGATTGTGGGAAAATGACCGGGAGTGTGTGTATACAAGGTCCAGACCCCAAACCACAGAAGCAGTATGGTTTCCCAAAACAAGCAGAAGAAGAGATAGAGAAGGTGATACAGAGTCTGCTGCAGCAAAGGGTATTAAGACCAATAGCTTCTACTAATAACGCACCTATTTGGCCAGTGAGGAAACCCGACGGTAGCTGGCGACTAACGATAGACGACAGAGAATTAAATAAAGTCACACCGTTAACAGCCCCTACTGTAGCAACTAGCCCAGAGACAGTAGTTCATCAAAATGAGGATGCGCAGTGGTTTACGGTTTTGGACATAAGTAACGGTTTTTGGTCTATTCCACTGGAGAAAGAATGTCAATATAAATTTGCATTTACTTTCCAAGGACAGCAATATACATGGACCGCCCTGCCGCAGGGGTTTCACAATTCCCCGTCCATATTTCACCAACGACTGAGGGAAGGGTTAAAAGGATTCTCGAGGCCTGAATGTCGAGTGCAATATGTAGACGACTTACTCCTACAAACTGAAACCAAGAAGGAACATTATCAACTGCTAAGTGAATTACTGCAGTTGTTACATGACTTGGGATTAAAGATTAACCCTAAAAAAGCGCAGATCATGAAACAAAAAGTTATTTACTTGGGAGTGATTCTGACGCCGGGACAAAGGGACATTGACAAGCGAAGGGTAGAGACAGTTGGCAGACTCCCTGTTCCGCGGGATGTGAAAGGGTTAAGGTCCTTCTTAGGGTTGGTGGGATATTGCAGGGACCATATTGATGGATTCGCCACAAAGGCGGCCCCGCTGATGGAATTATTAAAAAAGAATGTGGCCTGGGAGTGGAAAACAGAACACAGCCAGGCCATGACTGATTTAAAGCAAGCACTAGCTGTTGCGCCTGCTTTAAAAACCCCAAATCAAACTGAGCCGTTTTCATTGGAGGTGGCTACCACAGACACCACCCTCTCGGCAGTTCTGTTACAGGAGACACACGGGAAATTACGACCAGTAGCGTACGCCTCACGTATGCTCTCACCAGTAGAGCAGGGGTATACGGTATGCGAAAGACACTTGCTAGCTGTCTTTTGGGCAGTGCAGCATTTTACTTATATAGTGGGACTAAATCCACTTACAATATTAACAGAACACACCCCAGTACAGTTACTGTTAGATGGAAGGATTAAGGATGGTTCAGTTAGCCAAAATAGAATTGCTAGATGGACATTGTTGCTGCAAGGGAGAAATATAACCGTAAAGGGGGTAAAAACCACCACTATGTTAGCAGACAACTTAGTTTATCAGGGAGAAAAACATGAGTGTCAATTGATGATAGCAAATGACCCCAAGGGCCCATTTGTATCAAAACAAAAAGGAGGGGGTAAGACGGGGCCTGAAAGCAGAAAGACAAAGGAAACAGGAAAGGAAGAACCCTCTTTTAAAATTTTTGTGGATGGCTCTTCATCAGTACAGGATGGGGAAAGGAGAACTGGCTGTGGGATATAGATAGAGTTGAGCCCTGGACAGAGAGTAATGATTAGAATATACCAGCCCACCTCATTCTTGAGTCCAAAGTTTGCCGGTCCCTATGAGATAGTAGACAAAGCTAGTCCATCTGTATACAGGATATTAACGGCACCAGATAAGAGTGGCTGGTACCACATTAATCAGCTAAAGTTGGTAGGAGAAAAACAAGATAATCATCATTGGCATGTGCTGCTCGATGCTAACGATGTTCTGAATCCTGAAGGTCAGGGAGATCACGAACTGGACCAGTTACAGGTCCAAGAGGAGGTGATTGAAAACAAATTTGACACTGTCCGTTCGCATGCAGAGGCGAATCCAGGAACAAAACGAAAGGAACATAAAAGAAAAAGGGGGAGTAAGTGGGATCGAAGAAACGGACGGTTAGAATCTGAAACAAATTGGGAACAGGATTTGGACGGTCTGGCTCAGTATATGGAGAGACTGGACTTATGATAGTACCTAAAAGAAACTGTACATAAGAGCAGAAATTATGCTTGTTTATTCCAGGTCCAGCCTAGAATGAAGGGGATGATGCATTTTGTTGCTATCGGATTGATCGTCATCAGAACTGTGGTTGAACCTGCCTCGGAGCCGTCACGATGAATGAACGTGCCTGAAGCAGTGTCGACGACGGAGGGATATCCCGAGACCAGGGACAACTTTGCTCTGCAGAATAAGACAGTCCGAACCAAAGGGAAAAGAGGGGATTTAAATTTGTATTATATGGGAGTGAATGGGTTAGCGTGTGTAGGAAAGACTTTGGGTATACCGGAGGGAGCGGGAGTACGGTTTTCATGTAACACAGTTCTAGAGGTGACATTGTCGGTAATCCCAGAGGGAAATATTATTAATCAATTTGTGGGTCCATTTATGGAGTGACCATCGGGGAGCGACGGTCGAGGTAAAATTATGGTCCACTGGGACCACACCTATGTAAATACTGACTGGAGTAGTGACTCATACAGGGAAATATTACGTTGGGGCGGTGTTTCATATTCCCCGGCACGGAAGCAATTTGACCTATCCGTTAAAAAGAGTTCATAACGTGGGCAAGTATCATGAGGGTACTTGGATCTCTTTGAGCAATCCACCATCTCATGCTATTGTAATGGACGGTAAAGGGGTAGATTTGTCAAAGTGTCACCAAGGAGGGAATCACTGGGCCTGTCCAGAAGAGATAACGAGACAGAGACTGACTAATTGTGGGTTCAGTACTTATGAAAATTGTTCATTGTCCATTTTGCCAGTTAACAACCAGTCCTTTTTACAATACGCCCTTGTGGGACAAACTTATTACATAGCCACAGCGGCTATGAGCTATAACAAAGGATGGAAACAGTGCCCTCTGGAGGGACACAATGTGGCCATTAACAACATGAACTCAGACTTGGTTGTCGGTGGACATGTTCTGCCTAAGCCATTAATGAGGATGGTAATAAACGAAAACCTCACAGTCCAACGTACCGATATAGACCAAGATCTGTGGAAATATGTTCCTACCGAACTACCACCCATTCCGCACCTGACTGCAGATTGGACGCAAATAGCGGAGGAAGCTAATGAGATAATTCATCAATGGACTAAACACACTAAAATAATTAAAACGCATGCTGATAAAGCAGGTGAACTGTTACGGGACCCCGGGTTCTGGAATAAGTTTTGGAATTGGGGATCTAATGTTCAAATACATCCATGGGTCAGGATTTTATCACATGCTGCTGTAATTGTGATTTTATGTGCATTAATACTTGTCATATTTAATGTATATCAGCTTAGAAGGTGGAAAAATGAAATTTTGCAACAATTGAATGTTAGTGCTATAATGAAACAGAAGAAGCGATTATCAACATAAGGACAGTGTGTGAAGTATATTTTATACGCTTCCTTTTTGTATTGTTTATATAACCATTTAAATATTTTTTCTATAATCATATGAAATCGCGGATGTAACATACCCATTGGGGGACAATGACGGCCTCAGGAGTGGTACCCAGAAAGGGAGAATAATGATCCTAAGATAGGCATCTTTGGATCAAAAGGGGGGAGATGTTGGCTAGAGGCTGCAGAAGACTGCTGAGCTGAATTCAAAGTGCTAACAAAGACACTGACCTTTTGAACTGAGGTGACCTGGAGTTCAGTCACTGGTCTGAACTGGCCAGAACCGGTTTGAATTCGTTCCGCTTCTTACAGAGACAAAGAAACGGTGATGCTACCTGAGCCCTTGGAACAGAGCCAATCAGGGGATGACATCGGTCACTCCAGCAACTTTGAGCCAACCGGAGAAGACAGCATCGTTCGAAAAGACAGACTTGGGGAATAAAAACTGAGGAGTTGCTGGCTTGGGCTCAGTGTGTGTCTTTGTTTGTTTGTGAACAAGAGAGAGAGTGTGTGTGTGTGTTTTTGTTGGTGTGTCTTTGTTTGTGAAGGAGACTCTGGGAGACTCTGGAAACTAACCCTCGTGGAAGTAGGAACCCTGCGTCAAGGACGTGGAGACGACGTCGGGAGTAAGAAGGAGAATTGCCTGGCCAGCAGCATCTCTCCTTTTCGGGTAATATAATATCCTTTCTATTCTGGGACCACTCTGGGAGTGTCGTCAGGAAACCTAGTGGGTGTGCGTTTAAAGCCTGATACTCGGGGAGTATTAATAGAGAAACCTAGTGGGTGTGCGTTTAAATCCTAGTTTGAGTATAAACCTGTATAACCTGCTGTAAACTACATGCCTATATCTAACTAGACGTATAAGCGGTATGTACATGATCTAATAACGTTAATAAAGCGAATTGAGAATTAAGAGAGAATTGACTCTTCCTCTGTGTACTAAGCTAAAACCGTTAACCGGTGACTTCCGGTCAACACCCAGCACACAGGGTATACAGGACAACAGTCACTTTCTTGGACCAATCTGAAAGAGCAGTGCCTCAGGAGGCTGCATTTCTCCAGGCAGACTGTCGCAGGCCTCTGCAGCCTCCTACAACAGGACCTGCTGCCTGCTGGACCAGTCATGTTTGCTGGTGGTTGTCAAAGTCACCTTAACTACTTTGCCACTGGCTACTTCCAGTCTTTTACAGGAGATATCACTCACATCTCCCAGTCTGCAGTGCACAGCTGTATTAAGCAGGCCACCAATGCCTTGTTCGCCAGTGCTGACCAGTACATCACCTTCCCCATCAACAGTGAACAGGAGACAGCTCGGTGATTTGTAGCAGTGGCTGGCTTCACTTGCAACCAGGGCATCACACGTGTTGCCATCGGGGCACCAGAACACTAACCAGCAGCATTGTGAATATGAAATTGTACCACTCAATTAATGTTCAGTTAGTGTCCGATCACAGAAACAGGATCATGCTAGTTTGTACAAGGTACCCAGGCAGCAGCCACGATACATTCATCTGGCAACATCAACCATCGCACCAATATTCGATCTTTCCAGGAACATGATAGGATGGCTGCTGGGGTACAAGCGATACTCCCCACACACGTGGCTCATGACACCCCTCCTCAACCTCACCATGCCTGAGCAACACAGGCATAATCAAAGTCATGGGACTACCAGGATGATCACTGAGCCCACCGTGGGTCTGCTGAAGTAAAGGTTCAGGTGTCTGGACAGGTCTTCCTACAATATGCCCCACAAAGAGTCTCCCGCACCATACTGGCGTGCTGCATTCACCACAACCTTGCCATACAGAGGAGGCAGAGCAACAGCAGTCCACTTTGGACGAGGGAGACAAAGGTGGTAGCAGAAAGCCGCCACCTCAACGCCTTGAAGCAAGAGATGCGAGGGAGGTGTTAATTGAGCAGCGATTCCGCTGACCAGCTCATTCCCCTGCCCTCAAAGCTCACACAATGCCCCTGTGCATTAACAGTCCTTATTACATGTTACATCCTTCACACTACATTAAAGGACATTGAAAACATTGAGCCACTGTCCATACCAATGACATACTGAGAACGCAGACTCAGAAGCTGCTACAATAGCACACTGCAGACCAAAGTACAAAATGTGATAAAAGTGATGAATTCATTTCTCACCCAAGTGTAAACCCATGGTGCCTTTCTTATAAAGAAGTTTTTAGGTCTACTACTCTAATGAGGGGCTCCCCTAGTGGCCTCAGCAAAACTATTTGCATGTTGCTCATGTTGGGATCCTCGTAGCCGGCAATTTCTTGCTGCTTGAGTGTTTGAGGGCCGGGCTGCAGGCTGCAGTACCTCGGCTGCTGCCAGGGCAGTCTGGCCCAGCTGACTTCCTGGCACTGTGGCAGATATTGGTTGAGGGGATGGCGACGGAGTTGATGTGCTGAGATCCTGAGAGAGAGACAAACACGTACTGCCGCCATAGCACCACTGCCAATTCTGTGGGGCTGAGGATCACCAGAATAGACTGCAGAGGATGACTGACTTCTTGAAAGCCCCTGTATATTCGGTCCACCAATCTGTCCAAAGTGGACACCTGTCTCTCCAATCTGGAGCCCAGAGCCTGCATGGCAGCTGTTTGAACTTCCACCAAAGCTGCAAAGATTGGTGACATTGACTCCTTTTGTGAGAGCCCAGGGTTCAACGTTTCTGGAGGTGGTCACACTCCAAGGTAGAGCAGAGTGCTGATGCCATGCGAGATGACACCACTGAGGCTGGAAGCGGATTCCTCCATAATTTCAGCCACGGTGCTGAAACCCCTTGGCAGATCTTCCAATCTCTGGAATAACTGTTTGTGAGAAGCATGCGGTTTTCTTCTGACAGCTGGGCCCTTGGAGTCCTCATCATTGTCCTGCTTAGCAAATCTGGAAGAGACCCTTGCCCTCCCACAAGCTCTCCCCTGGGCTGTCCCTGCCACCAGTACCTACTGCTGTTTATTCACACTGGGTGTTTCACCACGTTCAGACTGCTCTAGCACACTGTCTAACCCACTCAGAGTGCCAATGTCAGTGCTGGTGTTAGGGAGGGATGGAGTGTATGATGGTGTATCGTCAATTATTCCTCACCTCTTCGTCTGCAGTGTCCAGGTGTTGAGAAGCACCTAGAGGTGAGAGAAAAGGGACAAGAGTTAGGACGGCACTGAGAGGCTGGACATTAGCAGGTGACAGTCTTGAGAATGCAGCTTGCAGTTGTGAAGCTTGCTGCATATTTGCTGAGGTGGCTGAAGAGTTACAAGTGCCTGTTGAAAAGATAGGTGGGGATGTGTAGGGCTTATGCATATAGTGCATCTGCTGAGAGCTGGAGAAGAAGAAAAATGGAATGAGGATGGGGAGGTGATGAACGTAAAGGACGTGTGTGTCATGTGAAGTGAGGAAACAGTCCTGGGAGGAGTTGCTGTTTGTGCAGGTGCTAGGAGGTGAGAAGAAAATGCTGTTAGTGTGTGATGTGAAGGGGGGGAAAGAGGTGAGTGTGTTTGGAATGAGAAAGAGAGGTGTTGCAGTGTGCCCTTCTGATTGTATGCCGAAGGATGTGATGGAGGGGAGGGAATTGTTGAGATTGGTGGGGGAGGGGGTGAAAGGAGTGTTGTCAGGGGCTGTTGAGAGAGGTGGAGAGGTGAAGAGTTGTACTCACCCTAGCTGCTCTTGTGAAGTCATTAAACCTTTTCCTACATTGAGCCTAAGTACTGAGGGTGATGTGGGTGGGACTGACCATCTCAGACACCTCTGTCCAGGCCTGCTGGATAGTGGCCTTGTGTATGCTCCTGCAGGTGCTAGGAAACAATGCCTCCCTCCTTGTCCTGGCCTCCTCCACCAGCACCTCCAAGGAGGCATCAGGAAACCTAGAGGTAGTTTGGAGACTCATTCTCCTACTTTATCCTTCTCCCAGCATTGTAACAAGCAAAACAGGCAGATGAGAATGCAACCTCGCTTTAAGAGGTAGATTCCTGCTTTAAACAGACTTTGGCGGCACACTGGATATTGTGCTACTTAAATAGTTGGGCTGCCCGTTACACGAGGTGATCAGAAGGGAAAGCCATCAATCATATTAAAATGAAGCCTGGGAGTTAAAATAATTCAGGCTTCACGCTGCCACCTTCATGGCGGTTTCCCGCACACCCCACCTGCGGCCCAAACGATCCACGCCCCGAGTTAAAACCAGCCCTTAACTGTCTCAGTTGCTATGTTCAAATAGCTAACAAGTAACAACGGCCAGCTTAGATCATAGGGTAATTTTATGAGTCTGCACTGCCAGAAAGGAGCCTTGCCTGATGGGGTGTAAATTGGAAATTTGGACATGCATTGCCCACAATTTAACCAAGAATGGGCAGGAAAGCTTGGGCATTGCAGACAAATTTTAGATTTGTATTGCTGCCGGCAAGCAGACTTGTAAAATTACTCCTCTAAAGCAAGAACAGTACTTTTGGGTTTGGCCAGATTCATTAACTTCTCAAGTTTCACTCTGATGCTTTATGGCATCATTAATACTCTTGATTGTACTAGTCTTGTGACACTCTTCAAGTCACATGCGGCTCTCTGTATAATGTAATGTCGCTCGGTTCATAAACTCACTCAAGACAATCTTCCATATAACCTAAGGAATAAATCGCATTCAATTTGGATCATCCTAAGAAAAAGTGATCTTGAGGGCTTTAAAAGTATAAAACATCCCTTGTGTAGAGCTATGGACTAGTGGGTTGATATTGTGCTGCTCTACTCCCAGTACAGACCCTTGCTAAGCATAAGCACGGATCACAGCTGGATCACTTAGTGTAGGGCCGATTCTGCAACCCATACTCCTGTACATTGAAGTTCCACACCAGGAGTGGACTCTTGCACATTTTACCCTTATCTTATGTAATTACATCTGGCAGAGGCAGGTGGCCATGGAGATAACCTTGTCACTCATTTGGTAAGTTCTTCCCAGCTGAGAGGTAGTTGGCCAGAAGGTTAGAAGATGTGCTGCTGAAATAGAAGAACTGATCAAGAACCCAGTTCCACACACAAATCCTGCATGGAGAAAGGAAAAGAGGCTCACTGGCATGAATACAAGAAATTGCAGGAACATGTTAAAAGGGTGATTGGAGAAACAAAAAGAGACCTGGAAAAAAGCATGACTTGGAGTCATGTATCAGGGTGGTTGATAGGTGATCAGGACTATCTCCTGCACTCATGGCTGATGACTCCAGTATGGCTTCCACAGTCAGAGGGGACAACAGATACAATGGGGGTGATTTTAAACCCTAAGAACGGGTGGGTTGGGCACGGGTGGGAGTTGAAAATAATTGTTTTTTGGTTCGCAACCGCAAATTTTTTGGACTTTGCATTCCCAGTGGGAAGCCTGTACTTTTACGCGCCGACGTTAAACCCGGAAATAAAGCCGGGTTGTGGTCGCGAACCAAAAAACAACTATTTTCAACTCCCACCCATCCCCAACCCACCAGTTCTTGGGGTTTAAAATCACGCACTATGAGACCATTGAGAAGCATTGGAGGACTGGAAGCCAATGTGGGTCAGCGAGCACAGGGTTGATGGGTTAGTGGGACTTGGAGCGGGATAGGATACAGGCAGCAGAATTTTGGATGAGCTGAAGTTTGTGGAGGGTGGAAGATGGGACGTTGGCCAGGTGAGCATTGGAATAGTCAAGTTAAGGTGAAAAAGCCATGGATGAGGGTGTCAACAGCAGCTGGGCTGAGGCTAGGGATGGAGAGGGGCAACATTGCTGAGGTGGTAGCAGGCGGTCTTTGCGATGGAGAGGATATGGGATCGGAAGCTCAGCTCTGGGTCAAATAGGACGCTGAGGTTGTGAACAGTTTGTTCAACCTGAGACAGTGGCCGGGGAGGGATTGGAATCAGTGTCGAGGGAATGGAGTTTGTGGTGGGGATTGAAGACGATGGCTTTGGACTTCCCAACGTTTAACTGAGGGAGATTGCGACTAATCCAAGACTAGATGTCGGACAAGCAGTCTGACAATACAGAGCCAGTGGAATGTTCAAGAGAAGTGGTGGAGTGATAGAACTGGGTGTCAGCATACATGTGGAACTTCACCCGTGTCACCTAGGGTCAGCATATAGATGAGGAAGGGGGGGGGGGCCAAGGATAGATTCTTGGGGGACTCCAGAGGTAACGGTGCAGGGACAGGACAAGAAGCCATTGCTGGAGATGCTCTGGGTATGGTTGGATAGGTAAGAGTGTAACCATGTGAGGGCAGTCCAATAAGCTCGACAAAGGTGGCGAGGCATTGGAGGAAGATGGTGTGGTCAACCATGTCAAAGGTTGCAGAGAGGTTCAGAAGGATGAATAGTGCAGTCACAGAGGATCTCATTTGTGACTTTGATTCAGACATTCTCAGTGCTGTGGCAGGGGTGGAAACCTGATTGAAGAGATTCAATCATGGAGTTGCAGGAAGGATAGGCCTGGATTTGAGAAGCGACAACACGGTCAAGGACTTTGGAGAGGAAAGGAGGGTTGGAGATGGGCTGATAGTTTGCAAGAACAGTGGGGTTGTGGATTTTTTTTTGTGGAGGGGGTAATGATGGCGGTTTTGAAAGGAAGGGGACTAGTACCTGACGAGAGAAATCCATTTACAATGCCAACGAGCAAGGGAGCCAGGAAAGGAAGTTCGGTAGTCAGCAGCTCAGTGGGAATGGGGTCAAGAGACCAGGAGGAGGGTCTCATGGACGAGATTATCTTGGAAAGAGCATCGGGGAGATAGAAGAGAAATTAGAAAAAGATGCGGGTTTAGGCCTAATGCAGGGAAGAACGATGGGAGAAGTTTGGTTTGGTGGGCAAGTGGAAGAGGTAGCTGAACGGGTGGTCTCAATCTCAGTGAACTACTTGCATTTGTTCTTGGAGGTGAGGGTGGAGGGGATAGGCGAGAGGGGCTTGAAGAGATGGTAGTGCAGAAAAGAAGCTGAGGTTACCTTTTCTTTCCAGGATGATCCTGGAGTAGGAAGCAGTTTTGGCAAAGGAGAGCAAAGCCTGATAGATGCTTGATGTGGTCCTGCCAGATCTGGTGACGGATGGTTAAATTGTGCGCCATACACTCAAGTCTGTGCCCCTTGAACATAAGGGAACAAAGATGGGAGTCATACCGGGGGAAAGACCAGGATAGCACAGAGTAAGGGTTTTACTGGGGACAAGGGCATGAAAGTTGGAGGTGAGGGAGGGATTGAGCAGATCGACAGTTGTAGAAGTATCGTGGTGAACGGAGGGCCAAAGGCTTTGCAATGATTTACTTTTTTAAGTGCAATTTCTATTGTTATGTAGGCAAATGCTACAGCCAGTTTGTACATAGCAAGGTCCCACAACCAGCAAGTGAGATGAATTTCCAGTTAATCTGTCTTTTGGGGGATGTTGATTGAGGAATGAATGTTGGCCGGGACGCCAGGAGAACTCGCTACTTTTCTTCAAATAGAGACATCTTTTACATCCACCTGAGCAGCAAGACAAGGCCTCAGTTCAATGTTTCATTTTGAAGATGGCACTTCCGACTTGGCAGAACTCCTTCCGTGCTGTACTGACGTGTTAGCTAATATTATGTACACAAGTGCTGGTGTAGGGTTTGAGCCCACAACTTTGTGACTTGGAGCTGAAAATTCATCCCACTGAGGTAGGCCGACACGTGTCCATTCTGCATGAAAGTGATTAATGCTGATAGTCAACAGGTAGGAAATTCGCACAGTGCACTCTTTCAGCAAGGACCCAGTGATTATTAAAACCACCCATTTCCCAGCTCTCACCCATCAATATTGCATTGGCAGGAATAATGCCACTGATCAGAAATTCTCCCCCTAATCCAGAAGGTCAGCTGTTGTTTCCTAACTGGAGGTTACTGGAGCACAATCTTACAAAAGGGGCATGATTCCAGTGTATTCCGATTGAATTGGCTATTTAGATGGATCAGTATACAAGATACAAAACAAGGACGATAGCAAATCGGCAGTCCATTTTACACCCGGCCTGATCTTCTTTTCTATTGATTCAATTTGCTATCGCCTATTTTATCCTACCATCCAACACCAATTTCACCCCCAAGGTCTTGTAAAACTGATAAAACAAATCAACTCTCCAGCCATATCTACCATTACAAAATGATTACTGTGTCTACATTTCCAGCCTCTAGATTATTATGATTCACTCCACGACCAAACCTTCTACACAAGCCCAGTCATTGATATTTCTACTATTCTTTCTTTTGATAGGTTGGGATAGATATTCCTGTTCCTGCACCTGGGTGTTTTGGATTGCCTGGGGGCAGTGGATAGAGGAAAATTGGGTGGGTATCTTAAGGCTGTGTGATCTTCCCTGCCTGATTTTTCTCTGTTTGCGGTCTAATACAGCGAGGCACAGGAACAGGAAAATCTATCTGGTCAATTCATCACAGAGCAAATATTGAGCTGCAATACCTGAGAAAGATTTGGGGCCTATAATGCCACTGGGATTGCTGCTCCTCAGGGGTTTACGCACCTGTGCCTGCGCCCATGTTCGCACCTGACTGAGCTCACCCCAAAAATGTGAGGTCTGCTTACTTACATAATTTGATGCCGTTCCTAGCGTGTAACACAGGATGCACAAGGAGCAGCGCATGGACTGGGAGCCTGCGTGTCAGGGGGCCAGCAGCTGGTGAAGGGCTACTGGCTTCTTGTGGAGTGCCATCATTTGTTTGGCTCATGGAACCGGTTCGGAGCGTGAAAGCTTGCGAAGAAGAAAGAAGGGACTTACTCTGTTGGAAGCAGAGGGCCATCATGATGGCACATCGTTTTTTTTCTGCCAGTCTTCCCTTCGCTGCCCGTTAAAAATGGGCAATGTGTGCATGGAGCGCTACTCAGGCAAAGTGCTAATCACCTTATGGGAGGCCCCCCCCCCTAGATAATTTCAGATGCTTTTTTGAGCAGCGTGCACAGTTTGTGTGTAGGTTCCAGTGCACTGTGCGTTGGCAGCTGCATTAGGGCACTGAGCCCATTGAGCATGATATAATAATAAAGTCAAGAATGTGCTAAGTCAGCACCTAATGTTCATGAGCGCAGCAGTTGCAGACATCTGTGTATTCAGACTAACTTCTAAAGCAGACCTGAAGAAATACAAGGGCCGACCGTCCTCTCCCGATGCCGACTGGGAGCAGAGTGAGTGCAGCGCATCAGAAGTGGCTACACATGGAGCACAGTCATGGAGCCCAAGTTTCCTGTTGGGTGTAATGTGGTAGATCTTGACTTTGTGTGATAGTGTATAACGGGGTGATAGCGAATCGCAGCCCACATTACATCTCTCCCGATATTCATTTCCATTGAAGTCAAAAACCGTGGAGAGATGTAAAACGGGCTGCCGACTCGCTATCACGCGTTTTACACACAGAGTCAAAATCTACCTCAATATGAGAAGCACGCAAGAGAAGAGGATAACTGAGTGGATCCTGGGCCTTAAGGCACCATCAACATTAAAGGGGCAGGCACAGTGAAAGCTCCATGGGAGAGCCAGAGGATTGTTATTTGCAGGTAATGAAGTGCGATTATTATCAGGACACTGTCTGATGAAGAATGGTCCGTTCTTAAATTAATGGATGCGTGCCGGAAGTTGTGATTTGCATGTTGGTGGTCTGTTTGTTTATTTAAGGGTTCTATCCCCTGTGAATGAATTTGTGCTGGGATGGCAGCAGCTCTCTAAGCAGCAGTGTGGATGCCCCTGCAGCCTGCCTTGGAGGCAGCTGGTAAGAGGGTGGTACCATTATGCCAAGCAGTAAGTGGAGGAACAGGGATATTGAGAATGAAGAATGATGCTGCAGCATGGGAGGATGGTGCTGGATTAACTGTCAGGCTTCTCCTTTTATCCAAGTGGCATAGAGCAGGAGACAGCTGTCCATCTGCCTCCAAAAAAGCCGTATCGCAAGGGCAGATGGCACAGTAATGGTATCACTAAGTGTAAAATACTAAGAGCATTCTGCAACAAATACAGAAGCAGCACAACAATTTTATTTATTGAAATAGCCAAAAACAAAGACCTTTCTTGGCAATACCAGCCTGTCCCCTAAGAAAGTGGTAGCACTGGAATCAGTAGTGGTAGATTTTCGAGAGCAGCTTGCCTCTGAACTGCATTGACTGTTATTAGAGGAAGATTGAGTGCAAGAGTTATTTATTTGCACGAAAATTACATCCTTCTTCAGATGCAAACACCGGAAAAAACGTAGAGGAAGTTTGTGTGCAGTGCTGTTCAGGAGCAAAAGATTAGCACCCATTCTTTTTCTGCACTGTCCCCATTTTTTGGGTGCAATTTGGGAGCAGGGCAAAGGAAATTCAACCCTACAAGAGTAATTTGGATGTGTTCAAGCTGCCATTGCAGTGAGCTGCCATCTAGTGGACATACTTTGCTAGTTGCGGTGTTTCCAGCTCCTGCTCTGTGCTGGGACAGTAAAGATGTCAATGGCAATGATGTCATCATAGCAATGTACCGATACAAGCTGTTTTGTCGAACAAGATGCTCCCACGATGTTTAATAAACTGCCATGAGTGATGGGATATTAGAGTTGCCAACTCTGGTTGGAGACCGAGAGGCATTCCCGGAGGTTTGACCATGTGACGTTCTGACCACATGACACCTGGCCATGTGATAGCTGACCACGTGACGTTCTGACCACATGACATCTGACCATGTGATGTCTGACCACGTGACATTCTGACCACGTGACGTCTGACCACGTGATGTCTGACCACGTGACAACTGACCACGTGACAACTGACCGCGTAGCGTCTGACTAGTAATTTCATTGGATGCAAATCACAGAATGAAAGGAAGTAAATTACAATTCGCTATTATTTAAAGAGACACTATAAAGACGTAATCCTAGAAGTTCAGCCACGTAACACCGCTACACGGCTTATTAAGTCCCCAATATGGCGAGCAGGAAGAGCGTGCACACTTCCGGCCAGAAGTGTGCCACTTGCCGTATTGGTACAGGAGGTCGTGCTGGCAGCAGGAACTCACACCGGCAGCATTCTAAGTAGAGAACAGTAATATTTAAATTAGTCTCCTGCGCTACTTGCAGGACCTGTTTTCCATTTTGGACCGTCCCAGCTCTTCAATCGCCACGTGCTGACCTTGCACAGCAAAATGTGGCATTAACCTGAAGGAAGCCCCCCTCACCAGCGCTAAAGGCATCATACAGTACGTACAGGTTAGTTGCTGGTTTAATATTTCTACTACTTTATGACTTCTAGGCATTTTTTTCTGTGTTGTATCATTCTGGAAAGTTCACTTTGTCTGCACAGAGAGAAGTTTTGCTGCTCTTGCTCTGTTGTTGCTCTTTGCCTCAAAAATAGTCTGACGGCAGAAGTGGGTGTTGTGGTAGGGCTGCCTTTGGGAATAGAAAGAAAGAAAGACTTATATAGAGTCTTTCATGACATCAACTTTACTGAGGAGCAATGTCTGTGATGCCTACGCATCACAAAGAAGGCTGTCACTGAGCTATGTCACTTGCTGCAGCCACAACCCGAGCCTCGCACCAGGGCATGGACAGCACTGCCTGTGGCTGTCCATAGGAACATAGGAACAGAGTAGGCCATTTAGTCCCACCGTGCCTGTTCCACCATTCAATGAGATCATGGCTGATCTGTGACCTAACTCCACATACCCATCTTAGCCCCATATCCCTTAATACCTTTGGTTAATAAAAATCTATCAATCTCAGATTTAAAATTAACAATTGAGCTAGCATCAACTGCCGTTTGCGGAAGAGAGTTTCAAACTTCTATCACCCATTGCGTGTAGAAGTGTTTCCTAACTTCACTTCTGAAAGTCCTGGCTCTAATTTTTAGGCTAAGCCCCTTAGTCCTTGACTCCCCAACCAGCGGAAATAGTCTCTCTCTATCGACTCTATCAATTCTCCTTAATATCTTGAAAACTTCGATCAAATCAGCCCTTAGCCTTCTAAATTCCAGGGAATACGACCCTAGTTTGTGTAATCTCTCCTTGTCATTTAACCCTTGGAGTCCAGGTATCATTCTAGTAAATCTACGCTGCACTCCCTCCAAGGCCAACACCTCCACTGTTTCGAGCTTTTCACAATTTAGAAATTACTCTGATCTGTCCTTTTTCGGTCCAAAGTGGGTGACCTCACACATGCCTACATTGAAATCCATTTGCCGCAGTTTTGCCCATTCACTTAATCTATTAATATCTCTCTGTTATTTTATGCTTCCATCTACACTGCTTACAATGCTGCCTATCTTTGTGCCATCGGCAAACTTGGATATGTGGCTCTCTATCCTGTCATCTAAGTCGTTAATAAAGACAGTCAATTGTTGAGGCCCCAACACAGACCCCTGTGGGATATCACTAGTAACATGCTGCCAATTTGAGTACCTGCCCATTATCCCTACTCTCTGTCTCCTGCCACTCAGCCAATTTCCTAACCAGGTCAATAATTTGCCCTCAATTCCATGAGCTTCAACTTTAGCTAACAGTCTCTTATGAGGGTCTTTATCGAATTGCTTCTGGAAGTCCATATAAACAACATCCATAGACATTCCCCTGTCCACTACTTTAGTCACCTCTTCAAAAAATTCAATCAGGTTCGTCAGGCATGACCTACCTTTTACAAATCCAAGCTTTTATTTTATTCCTTCATGGGAGGTGGGCTTCGCTGGCAAGGCCAGCATTGATTACACATCCGTAATTGCCCTTTAGAAGGTGGTGGTGAGCCACGTTCTTGAACCGATGCAGTCCAAGGTTCTCCCACAGTGCTGTTAGGAAGGGAGTTCCAGGATTTTGACCCAGTGACGATGAAGCAACAGCAATATATTTCCAAGTCAGGATGGTGTGTGACTTGGAGGGGAACGTGCAGGTGGTGCTGTTCCCATCTGCCTGCTGCCCTTGTCCTTCTAGGCGGTAGAGGTCATGGGTTTGGGAGGTGCTGTTGAAGAAGCCTTAGCAAGTTGCTGCAGTGCATCCTGTGGATGGTACACACTGCAGCCACTGTGCGCTGGTGGTGGAGGGAGTGAATGTTTAGGGTGGTGGATGGGGTGCCAATCAAGCGGGCTGCTTTGTCCTGGATGGTGTCGAGCTTCTTGAGTGGTGTTGGAGCTGCACTCATCCAGGAAAGTGGAGAGTATTCCATCACAGTGCTGACTTGTGCCTTGTAGATGCTGGAAAGGCTTTGGGCAGTCAGGAGGTGAGTCACTCGCCGCAGAATAGCCAGCCTCTGACCTGCTCTTTTTGCCACAGTATTTATGTGGCTGGTCCAGTTAAGTTTCTGGTCAATGGTGACCCCCAGGATGTTGATGGTGGGGGATTTGGTGATGGTAATGCCGTTGAATGTCAAGGGGAGCTAGTTGGAGATAGTCATTGCCTGGTACTTGTCTGGCACGAATGTTACTTGCCACTTATGAGCCCAAGCCTGGATGTTGTCCAGGTATTGCTGCATGCGGGCACAGACTGCTTCATTATCTGAGGGGTTGCGAATGGAACTGAACTCTGTGCAATCATCAGCGATCATCCCCATTTCTGACCTTATGATGGAGGGAAGTTCATTGATGAAGCAGCTGAAGATGGTTGGGCCTAGGACGCTGCCCTGAGGGACTCCTGCAGCGATGTCCTGGGGCTGAAATGATTGGCCTCCAACGACCTCTACCACCTTCCTTTGTGCTAGGTATGACTCCAGCCACTGGAGAGATTTCCCCCTGATTCCCATTGACTTCAATTTTACTAGGGCTCCTTCATGCCACACTCGGTTAAATGCTGCCTTGATGTCAAGGGCAGTCACTCTCACCTCACCTCTGGAATTTAGCTCTTTTGTCCATGGCTCTATCTGATCAGCTGAAAATTTTCAAGGCGTTCAGTCAATCTATCCTTAATTATAGACTCTAGTAATTTCCCGACAACAGATGTTAAACCAACTGGTCTATAATTTCCTCGTTTCCCTCTCTCACCTTTCATAAATAGCAGAGTGGCATATGCAATTTTCCAATCTAAAGGAAGGGTTCCTGAATCGAGAGAAATTTGGAAGATTATAGTTAGGGCATCTGTAATGTTCTCAACTACTTCCTTTAAAACCCTGGGATGGAAACCATCTGGTCCTGGGGATTTGTCACTCTTTAGTGCCATTATTTTCTTCATTATTGTTAATTTGTTTATGTTAATTATGGTGAGTCCCCGTCCCTGATTCAAAATTAGTTTCCTTGGGGTGTCCGACGTGCTATCCTCTTCATCTACTGTAAATATTGATGCAAAGTAATTATTTAACATGTCCGCCATTTCCTTATTTTCAGTTACAGTATCACCATTATCAGTTTTTAAGGGGCCCACATTGCTCTTGACCACCCTCTTTTTTCTAATATAATTCTGAACACTTTTTGTATTGGTTTTGATATCCCTTGCATGTTTCTTTTCATACTCCCTTTTTGTAGCTCTTACTATCTGTTTTGTCACCCTTTGCTGTTCTTTGCATCACTCTCAGTTGCCAGGATCTGTGCTTTTTTTTGTATTTTTGTATGCTTTTTCTTTTAGTTTTATGTTGTCCCTTACCTCTCTTGTCATCCATGGCTGTCTTTTTGCAAGTAGAGCTCTTGCCCCTTAGGGGTATAAACCGGTTCTGTATCTCGTTAAATTCTTTTTTGAACACCTCCCACTGATGATCTGTCATTTTACCCATTAACAGATTTGCCCAGTTTACTGTGGGAGTCTCTGTCTCATCCTGTTGGAGTCCGCCTTACCTAAATTTAGAATCTTAATAACTGTTACGGGTTTCTCCCTTTCAAAAACAATATTGAACTTGATCATATTATGGTCGCTATTAGATAAATGTTCACGCACCATTAGGCTGTTAACAAAATCTGGCTCATTATTGAATCTAATATGGCCTGCCCCCCTGTTGGTTCTAGGACATATTGTTGCAGAAAACTGTTCTGAACACACTCAAGAAATTCGTTACCTTTCTGACAAGAGCTCCTCTGCTTATCCCAATCTATATGAAAGTTAAAATCCCTCATTAAAACCACACTGCCTTTGCTACATGCTTGCCTAATCTCTGCATTTATACATTCTGCTGCTTCATAGCTGGTACCAGGGGGCCTATACACAACTCCCACTGCAGTCTTAAATCCTTTTCTATTTCTTAATTCTACCCGTAAAGTCTCCACTGCCTGTTTACCTCTCGTTATATCCTCTCTTATCATTGAAGCAATATCATCCTTAAGCAGGCTCGAGGGGCCGTATGGCCTATTCCTGCACCTATTTCTTATGTTCTAAGGCTATTCCTCCCCCTCTACCAGTTTCCCTATCCTTCCTATAGACCTTATAACCTGGTATATTCAGTTCCCAGTCCTGATCATTTTGCAGTCATGTCTCAGTAATGGCTACCATGTTGTAGCCTCTAAGTTGAATTTGTGCCTGCCAGTCATTCAATTTATTCCTTATACTCCGTGCGTTTGTTTGAAGAACGCTTATTTGGGACACACACCCTAACCTGTCCCTCTGCTCTAATGTTGTTTTTCTCATGCATTTCTTATTTCTCTCTCCTGATTTAATTACTTTACATCTTTTAGTTTTCCCTTTACCTGTAGTGCCTAAAGCATAATTTCTGACTATCACTCTACTTTCTTCCTTTTCATTTGTTTTAGAATTATTATTTATACTACCTTTTCCACCTGAGCCCTACCCCCTCCCCCCATTTACTAGTTTAAAGTCTTTGTGACCGCCCTATTTATCCTTTCCGCAAGGACCCTGGTCCCAGCCCTTGTTCAGGTGGAGTCCGTACGAACAGTACAGTTCCTTCCTGTCCCAGTCCTGGTGCCAGTGTCCCATGAAATGGAACCCCTCTTTCCCACGCTACTCCTTCAGCCACATGTTCACCTCCCTAATCTGCTTATCCCTAAACCAATTTACACGTGGCTTGGGTAATAATCCAGAGATTATAATTCTTGAGGTCTTGTTTTTTTACTTTAGTTCCTAGCTCCTGGTACCCTCTGAACAGGACCTCTTGCCTACTCTTTCCTATGTTGTTGGTCCCAACATGGACCACTATGACTGGATCCTCCCCCTCCCTCTCCAATATCCTTTCAAGCTGGTTCGAGATGTCCCTCACCCTGGCACCAGGTAGGCAACATACCATGTGGGACTCTCGATCCTGTTTACAAAGGATGCTGTCTGTCCCCCTAATTATTGAATCCCTTACAAATACCACATCATGCTTCACCTCATCCTCCTCCCTTTGAACAGCCTCCTGCTCCAAGGTGCCATGGTCAGCATTCTGGCTGACCTTCCCAGTCTTTACCCTTATCCTCACAGGTAGCAAGTACATTGTACCCGTTGGATAGGATCAGTTTCTGTGGATCCTTGTTCTTTATCTCACCTGGGTCCCCTTACTCTGTACACTATCGGTCACACCAACCCCATTCTGATCCTTTATCTCTCTGTGAGGTGTGACCGAGGTCTGGAGCAAACTGTCCAGTTACTCCTCCACCTCCCTCATGTGTCGGAGTGTCTCCAACTTGCTCAACAACTCTGAGCTGGAGAGATTCGAGGCGGAGACATCAACTGCAGATGTGTTCACTCGGGACAGTCTTGCTGTCCACAAACTCTGACATACTGCAGTCCAGACACACAACCTCCTCTGCCATATCTTAATCTATATTTATTCATAGATAATTACTTTTTAGTCTGCTTTGAATTTTTTTGCTTTTTAAAAAATTTAGCACCTCCTTCCCCCTCGAAACCTAATTCCCACTCTCACCAAATTCTCAAGTTTTCACTCTGTTCACGATCCGCTCGGTTCACGATCCACTTGGTTCACGATCCACTCAGTTCATGATGCGCTCTGTGCTTCAGTAGATGCCCAAGTCACCATCGCTCTTAACCTTTATGCCATGGGCTCCTTTCAGGCTGCAACAGGTGACATCAGCAACATCTCACAGTTCGCAGTAAACCGATGTATCAGGGAGGTCTCCGAGGCTCTGCACACCAGGAGAAACACCTGCATCTCCTTCCCTATTGACAGAGTGCAGCAGGACGAAAGAGCACTAGGTTTCGCATGCATTGCAGGCCCCCCCATGGGGCAGGGTGCCATTGACTGCACCCACATTGCCTTGCGTGCTCCCCATCACCAGCCTGACATCTTTATCAACCAAAAGGGATTCTATTTCTTCAATGTACTGCTAGTTTGCAACTACAGGTAGAGCATCATGCAGGTCTGTGCCCACTATCCCAGCAACAAGTCAATAAATCTTTCATCCTGCGCCAGTCCTCAGTGTCGCCTGTATTCCAATCAGGCCACCAAGATACAGGTTGGCTAATGGGTGACAAGGGTTACCCCCTCCGGACATGGCTCATGACTCCTGTCAGAAACCTGCGTACAGCTGCAAAGCATGTCTACAACGTGAACATCATTGAGCAAATAATTGACATGCTCATGCAACGCATCCACTGCCTGGACCATTCCGACAAAGCTTTGCAGTACACCCCTGAGAGGATATCCAGATTTGTAATAGTCGACTGCATGCTGCACAACTTCACCATTATGAAGGACCAACCCTTACCATCACCTGGGCAGCAACAAATACCGGAAGAGGAGCAGGAAGAGATGGAAGAGGAGGGTGAAGCAGAAAATGGAGGAGGAGAGGCAGCGACCGCCAGAGCCCCTATCTGCCTGAGCTCTCCGAGACAAGCTTATCGAGGAACTTCAACTGAATCAGCCCTCCCGTTCCCCATTCACCAACAGTCCCACAATCCTTACCACTCTGGTTACAACGACCATCCGATTGCCTTTCTTCACTTCAAACTTATTGGCCTTGCCTTCACTCCACTACAAAGACAAATACCAACACCAAATCCAGAACAAAAGACAAATTCATCAAACAAATTATGTCAGCATTGACCAAAAAAAATGACAAATCACCTTTTTCAAGCCCTTCGTGCCTGTCTCATGTACTCGTTTTCCTATCCTGGTACTCCTACATGATGCTTCCCCAGTGGTTACAGCTTGGGTGGTGGAAGGCTGCTGAGCTTCCATTAAGGACACATCAGATGGCCTTGCAGGACGACCTCGAGCAGCTCTGGGCCTGGAGGGCCTGGCTGCACACTGTAGTATCTCTGTTTGGGCCGGGGCAGTCTGGGCCAGCTGACTGCATGGCAGCAGCAAGGCCCCTGGCG
This sequence comes from Heptranchias perlo, assembly GCF_035084215.1. Lineage (NCBI taxonomy): Eukaryota > Metazoa > Chordata > Chondrichthyes > Hexanchiformes > Hexanchidae > Heptranchias > Heptranchias perlo. The sequence continues at coordinate 37,331,437 of NC_090326.1, read as the reverse complement.
GAGTGTCTGATGGGGGAGCAGGCATGCTACCATCTTGAGAGAGGACAGCAGGGGCTCAATTTTCGGGGGAAATTGGGGTGCTTGGGGGCGGGGGGCTCTGAAAATCGCAGAAATCCCATTCGGGTTCGGAAGCCGGCTCCAACCCACCGACTTATGAGTTTCCCAGGGACCCACCTGTGTGAGCACGTGAGACCCGAAAACAGAAGTCCCACATGACAGTTAAAGAGCCAAATGTACCTCATTGAGTTACTTAAGGCACATTACCTGTGACAGATTAAGTGCTTGTAACGATTTTTAACTTATCTGGGTGGCTTGCCCATCGCTTCTGATTCACGCACCAGGCTTGAAGGGCCGGATCACAGAAAAAGAAACTAAATAAATTAAATAAAAAACCATAGAAGGAAGTTAAAACACAAAATGAACCTACATTTGCACCCTGCTCTGATGTCCGATGTTTCCCTCTCTGATCTCCCCCTCTTCACCCCCTTGATGTCCTCCCGATCTCCCCCTCTTCACCCTCTTCATATCCTCCCGATGTCCCCCTCTTCACCCCCCGACATCCTCCTGATGTCCCCCTTTTCACCCCCCGATGTCCCCCTCTTCACCCCCCCGACATCCTCCTGATGTCCCCCTCTTCACCCCCCGATGTCCCCCTCTTCACCCCCCCGACATCCTCCTGATGTCCCCCTTTTCACCCCCCGATGTCCTCCTGATGTCCCCCTCTTCACCCCCCCCGACATCCTCCTGATGTCCCCCTCTTCATCCCCCCGATGTCCTCCTGATGTTCCCCTCCTCACCCCCCGATGTCCTCCTGATGTTCCCCTCCTCACCCCCCAATGTCCTCCCGATGTCCCCCTCTTCACCCCCCCCCGGCGTTCCCCCGATGTCCCCCTCTTCATCCCCCCGATGTCCTCCTGATGTCCCCCTCTTCACCCCCCCGGTGTCCCCCCGATGCCCCCCTCCTCACCCCCCAATGTCCTCCCGATGTCCCCCTCTTCACCCCCGATCTTCCTCTCTCCCCCCCACCATCTTCCACTCTCCCCCCCGATGTCCCCCTCTCCCCCCCCCACCGATCTTCTCCTCTTCCACCGATCTTCCACTATCCCTCTGGATCTTCCACTTCCCCCCCCTCCCCCCCGATCTTCCATTCCAGCGCCGGATGATGTCTTGCTTGCTCTCTCTCTCCGCTCCCCCCCCCCATGTTGCTGGCTGCCGGACGTGAAACCTGGAGAGGACGTTAATCATCAGCAATCAACATGCGATCGCGTCGGAAACGGTAAGTTTTGTCCATGTGGGTTTGCCAAGCACACCTTCACCCACCCCCGCCTCCCCACTGCCAACCCGCCACCATTGCAAAATTGACCTCCAGATACCTCTCCCATGGAGCCAAGGCCACTCTCCTGGGGTTTCGCCTCAGCACTCCTGGGGCTCTGCTGGAGAATAGAATGCAGGAGTGAGGTGATTCCTTGCAAGCCCCTTTCAGCAAAGCCAAGATTGCAGCCATCTGAGCTTCCATATCAGCAGTGTGAGCTGCCATAGAAGCCCTATGAGCTTCACTGATGAGTACGAAGTCTGCCATGGAAGCTTTCAGAGTTGTTATAAGATGCTCGATCGTGGTGGATTCCACTGTGTTGTTGATGAGCTGACCACTCGGTCCATGTCGGACAGATTGTTCTCCATGGTCTGAGACAAGTTCGAGCTGGACTCTGCCATGCTCCACGACATTGTGTGCAAGCTCTCTGGAAGGTTACCCAGTACACCAAGCATCTCCCGATGAGTGTCCATGAGCCTTCTTCGGTAGCCTGGGCCCCCAAAGTCAGCATATGAGTCCCCTGCTGTAGAACTAGTATGTGACCTTGCCCTCCGGCGAGCTGGCACCGGTGGCGTCCTATCCCCCTGCCCTAGTTCCTGCACACTTCTGCCCGGTGTGTCACCATGCAGATCCCTCCTCTAACCTAGCCTCTAATGTCCCCATGGTGTCAGTATCTGAGCTGATGCTTGCAAGAGTCAGATCAAGTGATGGTACATCTTCAGAACACTGCGCTCCTCTTCCTCCACTGGCTGAGGGGCGTCGACATTCTCAGCAGCTGAAATGAAAGAAATGGACAAGGGTTAGCTTGTGGTGTGAGGGAGAGCAGAGAGAAAGAAGTGGGTGTTGAAAGCATCTGCAACTTGTCACGCAGAACGTGTGGGGTGGGGGAGAAGTCAGAGAGACAACGAGGAATAGGTACAAAGAAACCCAGTGCGGCGTCGCCTCCAGTGTCACCAGTGGCCACAGTGACCTTTGATGTTGGAGGCAGCCTGCAAGATTGACTCCTTGGTCACCAAAACTATTTGTTTCAACCCTGCCTGATGTCATTGTTTCACCAGCCATGAATAGGAGCAGAATATAAATGCAATGGCCCATGCAGTTACCAGGATCACTATGAAATATTCCATTAGCATCTTAAAGCAGCACTTCAGATGCCTCAACACATGAGGAGGTGCCATACAGTACAGTCCAACCAGGGTTACCAAGATTACCGTCCACTGCATGCTGCATGACTTTGCAATGCAAAGAGGCATAACCATGGAGGAGGCCATCCCACAAGCATGGCCAGAGCATGACACAAAGTGATGCAGAGGATGTTGCTGCAGAAACATCTTCACAGACATTTCCTGTCTCCAGGTTAATATCGGGGCATAAGATTTCTGCAGCATGTCTTCAACTAAATGTTTGAGCCACACTTTAATGAACCCTTCTGCCCACGTGTACTCATGTAAATGGTCCAAAATATTGTCACCCTTCTGCACTACCTCAACTGCTATCCTAGTCCATCATTTGTTGTTTTATTACCTTATTCTACACCCTCAGAAAGAAACTATTTGGACAAAAGTGAAGTGCAACCAATTCATTTCCCATCAGTGGCAGTGTATTGTGTGAGCCTTTAAATCCTAATCTGTGTCTTTTTCTAAATGACTTCCTAGTGGAAGGAGTAAGTGTGCTGGGCCTCAGCGAGAGCCACTTAGGATCCAGATGGCCTGGTATCTCCTTGGAGATGACCCTGCAATTGCTTCTGCCGCATCTACTGCCATGGTGGCTGGCTGGTGCTGCTCATTTTCTGGCACATCTATTTCATTTCCCAGCTGTTGAGCACTCACTATGTATGTCCACTGATCTACATTGGAGCATACATTAGGGCAGCGATGAGTTCAGCGAAATACAGCCTCAAGGATCTCTCAGTCCAGGACCCCAGCATGTTGAAGCCGGGCAATAGAGTCTGTTTAGATCGGAGTCCAAGGCCTCCATTGCAGCAAACTGAGCATTCATGAGAGATACTTCCACGGTGCTTAGGACCTGTGTCACTGGGAGCTCTGCAGCAGATGCCCCTGGAGGTGCCACTCTCTCCAAGGTAGACTACAGTGCAGAGATTCCTTGCTGCATGACTGCACAGATGCAACTAGTGGACTCTTCCACTAGTTCTCTCAATTCTTTTTTCTTCCTGGTTCTCTCAATCCAGGACTCCAGCAATAGCCACGCCTTGTTGCAGGGTGCTTTGTACAGAATCAAATGACTCCAGCAGATGATGGTGCAGCAATCTTCCTTTATAAGTAGGCCCATAAGATCCGCATCTGTAGGCTCTGCAGCTGAGGTAGGCAGTGAGCTGTCGCTGCAGCCAGCAGGCTCCTGCTGCTGCGCTGTCACCTCCACTTGCTCCTCCTAATATTTGCACTGTGGCTCACTTGATGCTTCCTCCTCGAACTCACTATTCAAATCTTTTACTTGGCACTAGGAGCATTGGGGAAAGGAAGTGGGCTTTAGCAGGATGGAGAGGTGGTTGGGTGTAGGTGGAGGTGGGAATGGCCTGTGGTGTGATGATAATATGATGGTGGTTCTAGGTATGCCAATGCTGGGAGGATAGTTCTGGAGTTTGGCAGCACTGGAGGGGTGAGTGCATTGTTGTATCCTGGGAGCACGATTACAAAAGAAAGCAGCTGCTGAGTCCAGAAATGGTTAGAACTGTGAATATCAAAACACAGAAGCAATGGCAGGAGCCAAAGCAGCAGCAGTGGCAAACATTCAGAAAGTTGGCATAGCTGCAATAGCAGAGGAGAAAGCTGTGGCATAAATTAAAATATCACATGTGCATCATTAGACTGTAGGCCACACATGCATGATGGGGAATCACTTTGCTCACATCAAAGGTCAATTAAACAATTCAATCTCCACACAAATACTCCAAATTGAGCCTTCGGTTCTGGACCCAGAAATAGGCCTCTGGAAGAATATGTTTTCCAGGGATTTACAGCTCTGTACAAGCAACTCGGAGTGGAAACAAGCATCTTATTCTGAATTGTTTGATTTTGTTATGAGTTTCTTATGGCATAAATGTTACTTTTAATCCTCAATTTTTAGAATGGTGAAAAGTTCCAAGTAGCCAATGGCACAAAATAATTTTAGCTATTTGATTGGTTAGTTTCTGCTACCTGCCAGTTCAGGATTGGTTACTTTCAAAAAAAAAATTGTGATTTGATTGCTCAGTTTTCTGCTGCATGCACATTGGACGCTGCCAACTGAATCAAACTGCTTTTCATTCATTCAAGCTTAGTCAAATGGTAACTAAATGGACAAATCCTCATTTCAGCCAATCATTAATTTTTGCTCTACATAGATGTGACACTTTGTGTTGTGACACCCTGAGGTGTGATGCTGGCAGGTATGATTCCCTGAAGTGTGACATTTTCAGGTAATATGTTTGTAAGGTGCAAGGGAGCTAGAAGCAAGACTTTTAATTATATCGATCGATGATTATGTATATTGAAGGTGACATAATAGTGAATATTTTTACCCAATGCTTTATTTTGTATGTGTGGAGTCAACAGTTATTTAATTTTCCTATAACTGTATTAATTATTCTAAGTTCAAAGTTTTTGCAAAGTACTTTAATTGCCTTTTGTGATATTAAAATATATGAAGACTTTAGTCCGCAGTGTTTTTTTGGATTATTACTTCTGCATTATATCATCCTTGTTTGCACTTGTCTTCATAGCATAGCATAAGAAAATTATCTCTTCCTGGCCTGCTTATCTTTTTCAAATTGTCCCTTCATGAGCACTTTCTGACCAGCCACCCATCACTTTTATCTATTAGCGTGCGCCACATGTGACTATTGCATCCAGTTCCTTTATCAAAAATTATTATGTATGATGACACTATGCATGTCCTTGGTCGCCACATGATCTGGCTCACCATCTAGAACATCATATGCCTTCGCCATATGTTTACAGTGTCCTCTGAAAATTGATTGAATTGCCATGTTGTGCAGGATGCCATAACGCAACAAGATGTCAGATTTGTCCTCCTTGAAACCTGAACATAAAAGTATGTTTTATGGGTGTTTGAGCTTGTGCTCAGGTTTGGGGATTTTTAATTGGAAACATAAAGCATTGTTTCAGACCAATGGCCCTGCCAGCTTGTAAAGAAAGAAGGGCATTAAGTAGAATTGACAGAGAATAATACTGGCATTGACACCTGGAGGTCTGTTCCAAGCCTAACAGTCGGCTACCAGCCAGTTCTTCCACAGGTCTGGGAGGCAATTTTACAAGTTAGTTCTGCTGATGTGGCGCCTCGCCCACTGGCAGCACAGACAGATCTTTTTTTTGTCCTCAGGACGTCTTAAAGTGCTTAACAGCCAAATAACTACTTTGTAGTCAATGCAGGCAAAAGTGGCAGCCATTTTGCACACAGCAAGGTCCTTCAAACAACAAATGAGATGAATGAGCAGTTATTCTGTTTTTTGGTGATGTTCGTTGAGGACACCAGGAGAACTCCATGAGCAGGCAGATAGGGCTTTGATTTAGCATTTATCTGAAAGTCAGCGCCTCCCACAATGCAGCACTCCCTCAGTACTGCACTGCAGTGTCAGCCTACATTATGTGATCAAGCCCTGGAATGGGACTTGAACCCACAACCTTTTGAGTTAGAAGCAAGAGTGCTACCACTGAGCCGAGGGTGGTTGGAAAATTGAGGGGCTGTGCATGGTCAAATTTCTGATTTGCACTTTTGGTGGACGAGATTCCCTGCTGCCAGCATGGACTCGTGAAATTAGCCCATCCTCATTGTAAATATAAAACTGGTAAGTATAAATGAGTGCTGAGTATACCACTAGGGAAACTGGTATGTGGGAATATGATGAGACACTTGCCATCACATGTAACTTGTACATTAATAGGGTATAAGGCTTTCCTTTTACATTTGATGTGCAAGGTCTCAGCAGGTGCAAGCGTAATAGCGGAAGTAAGATTTACGATTTGACATCTCATTCACGTGAAAGTATAGTAAGCTTGGGAGTTCATAATGGGGTAAATCTTATGAACACCTACTGGGATGTACATTGCACTCCCCATTTGGACAGAAATTTGGGGGAATGCATTTGCAATTTTGTGATATGTGTCCATGGCAGGCAAGGCACTGTGCCAGAAATGTTTCTTTGCAAAATTTACCCTAATTTGTCTGGAATGAGAGTCCCACAGCCTCACAGTGCCCTCCTGCAAATAGTCTGTTTTCAAACTGGAGGTGGGCAAGAATTTGGAGGAATGACGAAGGGATTCGATAGGGTAGGTACAGAGAAACTATTTGCTCTGGTAGGAGAATCCAGAACAAGGGACCATCATTTTAAAATTAGAGCTAGACTGTTCAGGAGTGAAATCAGGAAGCACTTTTTCCACACAAAGGATATCTGGAGCTCTCTCCCCAAAAGGCTGTGGATGCTGGGTCAATTGAAATTTCCAAGACTGAGATTGATAGATTTTTAACAGGTAAGGGAATCAAGGATATGGAGCAAAGGCAGGTAAATGGAGTTGAGGTACAGATCAGCTATGATCTAATTGAGTGGCAAAACAGGCTGAATGGCCTACTCCTGTTCCTATGTTCCCATGAATGGAAAGGCAAAGGGTAATTTTCTAGTATGTGCACCTGGAAGTCAAGGATCCCGGACTGGAGCGCAAAGTCAGAAATTTATCCCTTAATATTTTGTTTTTGGTGTTTGTCTTAGAAACAGCTGTGAAATGTGTGAGCAGACCATTTTAGAAAATAGTTTGCACCTGTCTGTCTTTGGACTGGCCAAAAGGAGGCAGCTCCACGTGATCTTATTCTCTCTGCCAAGTTTGGATGGAACAGTGAACAACATAAAATAAAACAGCAGCAGTTTGTTAAAGCACAGAACTACATTTGACGATATATAACCAGGCCTGCTTCAGTCGGTAGCACTTTGTATGCAGCTGAGGAAGGCATACATCAAATAAAGTAACTGAACCAAACAAAAGATGTGCCTTTTGCAGTAATACATGGACTTAGCAGAGAGACAAAGAAAAGCTTTAAGCCATTCGATTACAGCAAGTCTGATTTCAAAGTGTTTGCAGCTGGCAGCAAGTCTGAAGCATTGTCAATCTGCAGGAAACAGAGGCATGTCCTTCACCAGCAGCAAGTCAGACAGAGGCTTCAGACACAGCTGGCCAAAGTGATAGAGGATTGAGGTCAGAGTGCACTGAACAGACCACCTTTGCTGTCCAGGCCATTACTGTTTCCACATCAATATCATATACTTGATTGGTTTTAATTTCTAGAATCTAGGGGACATTGTTGAACTGCGTGAGAAGCTTTTTCAATAAACCTAACCTTTTACAAAAAAAGAAACAGAGAGCGAAAGATAGAGATAGGGAGAGAGAGAGAGAGACTGAGAACATAATCAGAAAATTATCTGATTAGAATGTGGATTAGATACAATAGCTGGGACCAGACAAAGTGGGTAGCAGAACGGTGTTTCTTGCATACCATATCAGTTTGGGACAATATGTTTCATTACTACATGCTAGTGCCTTTTTCATATATAATGTTGGAATGGCCTTATTCATTTGAGCCCAGAAGGGGTGGAGGGAGGGAGTGCTGAACTAGCCAGACAGTGTAGCTGTCATAGGGAGGGGGGTACTTCTTCAGATTTGATTGCTAGCTTAATGAGCCATTCCCTCACACAGAGAGCTGGTGGAGGTCGGAGGTCAAGTTTTAAGCTTCCTCTTTTGCTGGTAAAGAAGGTAGTCTGAAATACATTAAAGTGGGAATCAGTAAGAGAGGGTGTGTACTCTCTTCTTAAGGCTAGTGCCATATAATTTAAGGGATTATGAGTCTGTAAAGTGCAGCCAACCCATTTTGAGGTAAAGTGGCGTACCTTGTTATTTTCTATGTTAGGAGGAAAGCTATGCAACAGATTGAATTTCACTGAAAGCTATATTCTGTTCATCCCTGTATGTTGTATAAAATAAATCAGTTTCTTTATTTACAATTGGTCTTGTCTCCCCAAAGTATTTATCGGCCTACCTTTCAGAAGCTAGGAGAAATGCACATGGAGCACATTCAAGATTACATATCCCCCTGCACCCCCCCACCCCACTCTCGGTAATGTTATTTTTTTACTAGATTTTGGAGAGTAATGTTAAACTCTTGATTGAAGGAGACTTGGGTCCTGTGACATCAATCCAAGAGAATATTGAAATTTATAACTGCACTCCTCACCCTCCAACTTCACATTGGCATTATTGTTGTCCCTCCATTACATTCTGTCATTATTCTTGCCCCCCACCATTTCACGCTGCCACATATATCCCGCCCCACCCCTTCCCCGCTCATCTCTCACTCCCCTTCAATCCTTCAATTCAAAGTGGCAGCCATTTCCCTCCCAACTTCATATCAGCACTTTCACCTTCCTCCTCTGTGCTGCACCTGTCCCCAGTCCCCAACAATTGCTGCTCCAGGCTCCGACTTCCTGCGGCTGCTTGAGAGGACTCAAAGGCACTGCACAATTTTGAGCAGGAATTTCTGTGAATTCCTATCCAGTGTGGAGTGCTGTTCAACCCCCTGGTGAAGTAGAAGGGAGGAGCTGAGAGCGGCACAAAGGGGAAGGGCTGAGAATAGCGCTGATTTCCCTCCATGAACACAGACATGCAGACACTCCCTCTACCGGGTGGAGTCAAGTAACTTACGGCAGTCGCCCTGGCCGCCGACATCTTGGGTAGGGTTCTAAGATGGACGGCTGGGACGCCCAACTGTTTCAGGCAAGAGGCTACTTGTAATATGCAAACCAGGGTTCTATAACACATGCAGCACCCACATTGTACCAGGCGGTGAGCAAACTAACCAACAGTTCCTTAAAGGGACCACTGGAGGCTGCTCACAAATGGTCCAGGAAATGCACTTTTTTTGGTGGGACGAGGAGCAGCAGGAATGCGGTGGGAAATCGGCTGGATCCCATGCTGAACTAGCAGACAGTCGGAGTCTGGGGGGGCTCCCAGTGATCACCTCCCCCCTCCGACTATTGGCTGACTCATCGTGGGGTCCAGCCAAATTCTTCACCTCCCAGAAGCAGCGAGCTGCAATGAGGCGCCAGTTTGATTGCCGCAGCTCACCACCAGACTGAAAATGAGGCTTGTGTCTCAAAATGGCGCGGGCCTCACGCCGGCAAGAACAGGCAGGTGGCAGGCCCACTCCACCCACTGCCTACCTGTTCTCCACCAGAAGTTTAAATTGACCCTGCTGAATATATTGGATGGGTAGCATTTATGTGAGAATTTGTAGACAGCGAGACTGTCCCAGATTGCCACATTTGCAGGAAATGTCTCTGCCTTGAGACACTCCAGCTCAGGATCATTGAGTTGGAGTGCGAGATAGAGATACTCTGACTGTTCCAACACCGACACATAAAGAAGGAGCAGGAATATTTCGACAGTTTTCTCCAGAGTACAGTCACAGCTCAGAGGAAAGCACAGGTGCTGGAAGGGGAGGGTGTGACTGTCAGTCAGTAGGGTAGGGGCGGGGGCAACCTAGAGGAGGTAGAGAAGGAGGTCCATGGCCTCACCCCTCCCTATCTCTGTAACCTCCTCCTGCCCTACAACCCCCCTGAGATCTCTGCGCTCCTCCAAATCTGGGCTCTTGCGCATCCCCGATTTTAATCACTCCATCATTGGCGGCCGTGCCTGCAGCTGCCTAGGACCTAAACTCTGCAATTCCCTTCCTAAACCTCTCTGCCCCTCTACCTCTCTCTCCTCCTTTAAAACGCTCCTTAAAACCTACCTCTTTGACCAAGCTTTTGGTCACCTGTCCTAACATCTCTTTATGTGGCATGGTGTCAAATTTTCTTTGATAATCGCTCCTGTGAAGTGCCTTGGAATGTTTTGCTACTTTAAAGGTGCTATATAAATGCAAGTTTTTGTTGTTGTCCTGCAGACAATGGTCCTATCCAACAGGTACAATGTACTTTCTACCTGTGAGGATAAGGATGTAGGCTGCGGGGTGGACAGCCAGAATGTTAACCATGGTACCGTGGAGCAGGAGGCAGTCCAATGGGGAGAGAGGAGCAGAATAGAAAGGTTGTAGTCATAGGAGATTCGATAATTAGGGGGATGGATAGCTTCCTCTACAGTCATGAACGAGAGTCCAGGAGGGTGTGTTGCCCACCTGGTGCAAGGATAAAGGATATTTTGGGGCAACTGGAGAGGAACTTAGAAAGGGAAGGGGAGGATCTAGTTGCCTTGATCCATGTCAGGACCAATGACATAGGGAAGGAAAGGGAAGAGGTCCTGTTAAGGGCATATCTGAAGCTAGGAACGAAATTAAAAAGCAGGACCACACGAGTGGTAATCTCAGGATTACTACCTGAGCCATGTGCTAATTGGCATAGGGATAGACAGATTAGGAAGGTGAGTGTGTGACTGAAAGAGTGGTGTGGGAAGGAGGGGTTCCATTTCATGGGGCACTGACACCAGTACTGGGACAGGAAGGAACTGTACTGCTGGGACGGGCTCCACCTGAACTAGAAAGGGACCAGAGTTCTATCAGAAAGAATAAATAGGGCTGTGGATAAGACTTTAAATTAGTAAAACAGGGGAGGGATCTGGTGAAAATAACATAACCCTGAAGATAAAAGAAACAGGAGATGAGAGTAAAGGTCAGACTAAGGTAAGGAATAAGGGTAATATAAATGGTCAGGGACTGGATACAGTTATATAAACTAAGTATAAAATGACTGTTAAAAATAAAATGAGAAGAATGATTACTAAAAACAAATTAAATTGCAATGTACACAACATCTGAAACAAAACGGGGGAACTGGAGGCAATAATTCATAGTGAGGAGCCAGATGTAGTAGGGATAACTGAAACATGGCTACATAAAGAACAGGACTGGCAGTTAAATATTACAGGTTACAATATATTTAGAAAGGATAGGGAAGGAAGAAGGGGTGGAATAGCTGTACTAATTAAAGATAACATAATGTCAGTAGAAAAAAGGGACATAAGTAATATTAAAATAGAAACAGAATTCTTAAGGATTGAGATAAAAGATAAGAAGGGGTCGATCAAGTGATTAGGGTATTCTACAGACCACCTAATAGTGGAAAGGAAGCGGAGGAAGAGATAAATAAAGAAAATCTATGAAATGAATAAAAGACAAAGAGTAATAATCACAGGAGATTTCAACTATCCCCAAATAAATTGGCAAGAAAATGTAGGAAAAGGGGAAAGGGGAATGGAGTTTTTACAGTGTGTACAAGACTCCTTTCTTACCCAGTAAGTAAGAAGCCCAACAAGAGAGGAATCACTGCTGGATCCAGTAATGGGATATGAACCAGATCAGATAAGAGAAGCGAGAGTAGGGGAACATCCATAAGAGCATAAGAACTAGGAGCAGGAGTAGGCCATAGGGCCCCTCGAGCCTGCTCCGCCATTCAATAAGATCATGGCTGACCTTCAATCTCAACTCCACTTTCCCGCCCTATCCCCATATCCCATGATTCCATTAGTGTCCAAATATCCATCGATCTCAGTCTTGAATATACTCAACGACTGAGCAACCACAGCCCTCTGGGGTAGAGAATTCCAAAGATTCACAACCCCCTGAGTGAAGAAAATTTTCCTCATCTCAGTCCTAAATGGCCGTCCCCTTATCTTGAGACGATGACCCCTACTTCTAGACTCTCCAGCCAGGCGAAACAGCCTCTCAGCATCTATCCTGTCAAGCCCTCTAAGAATTTTATACATTTCAATGAGATCACCTATCATTCTTCTAAACTCCAGAGAATATAGGCCCATTCTACACAATCTCTCCTCATAGGACAACCCTCTCATCCCAGGAATCAATCTGGTGAACCTTCATTTCACCCCCTCTAAGGCAAGTACATCCTTCCTTAGGTAAGGAGACCAAATCTGTACAGAGAACTCCAGGTGTGGTCTCACCAGAGCCCTATATAATTGCAGCAAGACCTCCTTGCTCTTATACTTCAACTCCCTTGCAATAAAGGCTAACATACCATTTGCCTTCCTAATTGCTTGCTGTACCTGCATGTTAACTTTCTGTGATTCATGTACAAGGACACCCAAATCCCACTGACTACCAACATTTCTTAGTCTCTCACCTTTTAAAAAATATTTTGCTTTTCTATTCTTCCTACCAAAGTGGATAATTTCACATTTCCCCACATTATACTCCAACTGTCGCCTTCTCGCCCACTCACTTAACCTGTCTATATATCTTTGCAGCCTCTTTGCATCCTCCTCACAGCTTACTTTTCCACCTAGCTTTGTATCATCAGGAAACTTGTATACATTACACTCAGGCCCCTCATCCAAGGCATTGATATATATTGTAAACAGCTGAGGCCCAAGCACTGATCCTTGCAGCACCCCACTAGTTACAACCTACCAATCTACAAATGACCCATTCCTTCTCTGTTTTCGGTCTTTTAATCTACCCTCTATCCATGCTAATATATTACCCCCAATCCCATGAGCCCTAATCTTGTGTGACAACCTCTTGTGTAGCATCTTATTGAATGCCTTTTGAAAACCCAAATATACCACATCCACTGGTTCCCCCTTATCTACCCTGCTAGTTACACCCTCAAAAAACTCCAATAGATTTGTTAAACTCGATTTCCCTTTCATAAACCATGTTGACTCTGCCTAATCATTTTATGATTTTCTAAGTGCCCTGTTACTACATCCTTAATAATAGATTCTAGCATTTTCCCTACTATTGATGTCAGGCTAACTGGCCTGCAGGTCCCTGATTTCTCACTCCCTCCTTTCTTGATTAGCAGGGTTACATTTGCTACCTTCCAATCCATGGGGACTGTTCTAGAATCTAGGAAATTCTGGACAATCAAAACCAATGTATCCACTATCTCTGCAGCCGCCTCTTTTTTAAACCCTAGGATGTAGGCCATCAGGTGCAGGGGATTTGTCGGCATTTAGTCCCATTAATTTCTCCAGTACTTTTTCTTTACTAATATTAATTACTTTAAGTTCCTCACTCTCATTAAACCCTTGGTTCCCCAATATTTCTGGTATGTTTACTGTGAAGACAGATACAAAATATTTGTTTAACGTTTCTGCCATTTCCTTATTCCCCATTATAATTTATCCTGTCTGCCTCTAAGTGACCAACATTAACTTTCACTAATCTCTTCCTTTTTACATACTTGTAGAAACTCTTACAATCTGTTTTTATATTTCTTGCTAGTTTACTCTCATATTCGATTTTCTCCCTCTTTATCAATTTCTTGGTCATCCTTTGCTGATTTCTAAAACTCTCCCAATGCTCGGGCTTACTACTCTTTTTGGAAACGTTGTATGCCTCTTTTAATCTGATACTATCCTTAACTTCTCTAGTTAGCCAAGGTTGGATCACTTTTCCTGTGGAGTTTTTATTCCTCAAGGGAATGTATATTCGCTGAGAATTATGAATTATTTATTTAAATGTTCGCCATTGCTTATCTACCATCATATCTTTTAATCCAATTTCCCAATCCAACTTAGCCAACTCACCCCTCATACCTACATAAATGGCTTTGTTTAAATTTAAGACTATAGTTTTGGACTTAACTACATCACTCTCAAACTCAATATGAAATTCTATCATATTATGATCACTCTGCCCCAAAGGATCCTTAACTATAAGATTACTAATTAACCCTATCTCATAACACAATACTAGATCTAAAATTCACTCGGAGCGGCGGCACCGGACCTAAAAGAACACCGGAGACAGCAGAGGGTCTCAAATAAATGCCCAGGTTCGAAGGCCTAAACCCACTCGGAGCGGTGGGAGTGGTTGTATCTTGTAGGAATCGAGAAAAAAAAACAAGCAGTGGCGTCACAGGACAACAGGTAGGTGATTGGCTGGTAAGTGTTACAGCTTCTTTTTTCCCTCTAGGGAATTGGGTAAAATTAAATTAGAAGCTGGGAGTGTAAAATTGCTGTTAGTTTATTAAATTTAATAACTTAAATTAGTTCATTAAATAGACTAATAAAACTATAAATAAACAGGGGAAGGAGCTGAATGGCTGGTAGCCGATGAGTGTTTCTTTTTCTGATGAGTGTTTCTTTTAAAGCTTAATTTATTTTTGTTAAGTTTAGTAAACAATCTAATAAATTGAGGCATGATATTGCAGCTCATACCCATCGAATGCATGGCCTGTGCCATGTGGGAATTCCAGGATACTTCCCATGTCCTGGACAACCACAGGTGCAGGAAGTGTCGTCAGCTGGAGGAGCTCGATCTCCGGATTTCGGAGCTTGAGCAGCAGCTGGTGTCACTGCAGTGCATCCATGAGGCTGAGAGCTACATGGACAGCACGTTTCAGGAGATAGTCACCCCGCAGCTTAAGAGTGTGCAGGCAGAGAGGGACTGGGTGACTGCCAGACAGTCAAGGAGAACCTGGCAGGTAGTGAAGGAGTCCCCTGAGTGCATCTCACTCTCTAACACAAATGAGGAAGCAATAGGGGATTCTATAGTTAGGGGAGCAGACAGGCATTTCTGCGGCCGCAGACATGATTCCAGGGTGGTATGTTGCCTCCCTGGTGCCAGGGTCAAGGATGTCACTGAGCGGCTGCAGAACATTCTGGGGGGGTGGGGGTGGTGGGTGAACAGCCAGAGGTCATGGTCCATGTCGGTACCAATGACATAAGTAGAAAGAGGGATGAGGTCCTGCAGGCAGACTTTAAGGAGATAGGAAAGAGATTAAGAAGCAGGACCTCAAAGGTATTAATCTCTGGATTATTCCTGGTGCCACGTGCTAGCGAGTATAGAAATAGGAGGATAGAGCAGATAAGTGTGTGGCTGGAGAGATGGTGCAGGAGGCAGGGCTTTAGATTCCTGGGGCATTGGGACCAGTTCTAGGTGAGGTGGGACCTGTACAGGCCGGACGGGTTGTACCTCAATGGAGCTGGGACCAATGTCCTCGTGGAGAGGTTCACTAGTGCTGTGGGGGGGAGGGGGGTTTAAACTAATTTGGCAGGGGGATGGGCACTAGGATGTAGCAATGGAAAGGAGAAACAAGGGGCACAAAGGATCGGGGGAGAAAGATAACACTAGAGCAAGTAATAGTACAGTATTAGGTGGGATCAGACTAAGAGAAAGTACAAAAAAGACTAAGACTGGTTTACAGTGCATGTGTGTAAACACACAAAACGCGGTAAACAAGGTTGGTGAGCTGCAGGCACAAATAGCCACATGGGAATATGAAGTCATGGTGATAACGGAGACCTGGCTCAAAAAAGGGCAGGATTGGGTACTAAATATCCCTGGATACAAGATGTTCAGGAAAGATAGGGAAGGAAGGAAAGGAGGGGGGGGGGGCAGTTGGCAGTATTGATTAAGGGGAATATTGCAGTGCTGGAGAGAGAGAATGTCCTGGAGGGGTCAAGGACAGAATCTATTTGGTTAGAGTTAAGAAACAATAGAGGTGCCATTACACAACTGGGTGTATTCTATAGTCCAACAATTAGTGGGAAGGATATAGAGGAGCAAATTTGCAGGGAAATTACAGAGAGGTGCAAGAGTAGTGATAACTGGGGACTTCAACTATCCTAATATAGACTGGGCTAACAATAATAATATAAGGGGAACAGAGGGGGAGGAATTTTTGAAATGTGTCCAGGATAACTTTCTAAACCAATACGTTTCCGGCCCAACGAGGAAGGAGGCATTGCTGGACTTGGTTCTAGGGAATGAGGCGGGCCAAGTGGAGCAAGTGTCAGTGGGGGAACATTTAGGGAGCAGTGATCATAGTATTGTAAGGTTTAGAATAGTTATGGAAAAGGACATGGACCATTCTAAAGTAAAAATATTCAATTGGAGGAGGGCCAATTTCAATGGGATGAGAACAGATCTGGCCCGGCTAAATTGGAATCAAAGATTGGCAGGCAAAACTGTAATTGAACAGTGGGCAGCCTTTAAAGAGGAGATGGTTCGGGTACAGTCCAGGCACATTCCCACGAGACAGAAAGGTAGGGCAACTAAAGCCAGAGCTCCCTGGATGACGAAAGAGATAATGAGTAAGATGAAAAGGAAAAAGGGGCGTATGACAGATGTCAGGTCGATAACACAAGTGAGAACCAGGCAGAATATAGAAAGTTCAGAGGGGAAGTGAGAAAGGAAATAAGAGGGGCAAAGAGAGAGTATGAGAATAGACTAGCAGCAAACATAAAAGGGAATCCAAAAGTCTTCTACAGGCACGTAAACAGTAAATGGGTAGTAAGAGGAAGGGTGGGGCCGATTAGGGACCATAAAGGAGATCTACTCATGGAGGCAGAGGGGATGGCCGAGGTACTAAATGAGTACTTTGCATCTGTCTTTACCAAGGAAGAAGATGCTGCCACAGTCTCAGTAAAGGAAGATATACTTGAGATACTGGATGGGCTAAAAATTGATAAAGAAGAGGTACTTGAAAGGCTAGTTGTACTTAAAGTAGATAAGTCACCCGGTCCAGATGGGATGCATCCTAGGTTGCTGAGGGAAGTAAGGGTGGAAATTGCAGAGGTACTGGCCATAATCTTCCAAACATCCATAGATATGGGAGTGGAGCCAGAGGACTGGAGAATTGCAAATGTTACACCTTTGGCTTATAGTTGCTGGGTTTATCCGTACACTTTTTTGAACAGTCAGTTTATCCTCAGTGGTGACTCAGGAAGCAGAAGTACAATTTCAAAATTTGCGGATTACACCAAATTGGGAGTATTGTTGATACTGAGGAAGATTGCAACAAAATATAAGAAGACATTAATAAACTTGTAGTTTGAGCATGTAAATGGCAAATGAATTTCAACATAGGTAAGCGTGAGGTGGTGCATTTTGGTAGGCGAATAAGGAGGCCATATACTACTTGGAAAATAAGAGTCTAAATGGGTTAGAGGAGCAAATGGATCAGGAGTACAGATTCACAAATCATTAAAAGCAGCAATGGAGCTTAACAAGGCCATAAAAAATACAAAGAATGCACTGGGGTTCATTACTAGAGGAATAGAATTGAAAAGCAGGGAAGTTATGTTAAACATGTATAGAACCTTGGTTAGACCACACCTGGAGTATTGTGCACAGTTCTGGTCTTTATATTACAAAAAGGATGTAGAGGTACTGGAGAAGGTGAAAAAAAGATTTACAAGGATGATACCAGAACTGAGAGGTCATAACTATCAGGAAAGACTGAACAGGCTGTGGCTCTTTTCTCTAGAAAAGAGAAGGCCGAGAGGTGACCTAACAGAGGTCTTTAAAATTATAAAGGGGTTTGATAGGGAAGAGTTTGTAGAGAAGATGTTTCCATCGCCTCAACTACTCCTTGTGGCAGTGAGTTCCACATTCTAACCACTCTCTGGGTAAAGAAGTTTCTCCTTAATTCCTTAATGAATATATTGGTGACTATCTTATATTTATGGCCCCTAATTTTGCACTCCCCCACAAGTGGTAGCCCCAAAGCACTTTACCAACAAGTAGTTTTTTTTGTAATGTGGGGAAATGCGGTAGCCAATTTGCGCACAGCAAGGTCCCACAAGCAGCAATGAGAGACATAACCAGATAATCTGTATTTAGTGATGTTGGTGGACAGATAAATATTGGCCGGGACACAGGGAGAACTCTCCTGTTCTTCTTTGAATAGTGCCATGGGAACCTTTTTGCCCAAAAGACGACACCTCCGACAGTTCAGCACTCCCTCAGTACTGCACTGATGTGTCAGCCTGGATTATGTACTCAAGTCTCTGGAGTAGAGCTTGAACCCATAATCTTCTGTCTTACGGAAAAGAAAACTACCACTGAGCCACAGCTAATACCTAATGTGAATGATGGTCTCCTGGTGTAATTGTTTGAGTAGATATAAATGCTGAGATTGCACGATAAGTATTAGTATGCAAAGCTCTCAATTACAGTTTCCTATTGTGTTTTCAAAGGAATTTCTGAATTTCTTTGGTAGAGTAAGATTTAATTTTATGTCTGTTCTAATGACTCCCTGCACTATAGTGAAAAGGTAGTGGGGGGTATGGAAATTGTTGTAATGGATTTTCTACTAATTTATGCTTGTTGCATGACACGGGTGTGGTGATTTCATGTAGAGCTTTCTTCAGGAAGCCAAGAATAATATAATCAGGTGTGCATTTTTGCAGTCTTTTCTCTTGGTGCTGTCTGTAGCCTTGGGCCTCTGGTCTGAGTCTCAGGCTTAAGAATGTGGATGGTTTTGATCATAGGCTATATATTTTGGATTTTTGCATTTCTTGATATATTAAGGATACAGCAGGGCAGTAATTTACCTGATTTTAATCAACTGTGAAATTGGACATAGAATGAAAAGATTCACACTTATATGGCACCATATCACACCTCTGAGAAACATCTCAAAGCGTTTCACATACAATAAGTTACTTTGAAGTGCAGTGACTGTTATTATGTTGGCAAACACTGGAGCCATTTTGCCTGTACAAAAATCCCACAAAGTGATGAACGATCAGTTAATAGCCCTGATTTTGCAAAATAGGCAGAAATGGGGCTGTGTTGGCCCAATATGCAGGTACACCTGTGCCAGTAGCTCAGGAAATAAGCCTCACTGATTTTTTTGATATAAGGCCTATCCCCAATTTTGAATAAGCTACAGGCACAGGAAAAGCATGCCCAGAGAGATTGGCCTGTAGCTCACTTTGCCGGGCAGTACAAAATCTGATACGGTATCAGCCTGTAATGGGTCGCTTCTTGTCATAAAGGGAGAAGTTGTGGTGGTGACAGAAAAGTTGACTGACTGTTCAAAATAGTACAGTAGGGACATATGGACAGCAGTGCTTCCTTTGATGCTGAAGAGTTGGGATAGGTGCATTAAAGGAGGGTATTTGAGGCCTCCATCTGACCCAATGATGGCCATGATTGTAGGAGGATGCAGGCCTGGGAGCAGGATTCCCTACATTGAGAATGCCCAGGACTTTTGCCGTTGGCGCAGGTACGCCTGGTGAGGCAAGGCAATGGGTGTGGGACCCACCTGAGGGGTCCAGGTCAGGATTGAGGCCTGGACTACGAAGATGAGGCAAATGAAACAATTTTAAATGTTTTTTTTTACAGCGGCCTCCTTTTCTTGGGGGCTGCTGGGGACACATTCAGGAAGTTGCTAGGGATGGGCCCGACACCCCCTCCCCCAGCCTGGACACCTACACTACAATATGTGGTGTCCTGCATGAAGCAGTTGGCCTAGATGCACATGTAGTGGTGCGGGCACCCACTAGAGGAATTCAAACCAGGTGATCTCCCCTTGAACCCACGTAGTCTGACCAGGTCAGTGGCAGAGGTCACCATTGAGTGTAATTCCAACGTAAATGCCAGGATTGCTGGCCTGTGGATTTTTGGTGGTGTTACGTTTTTGCAGAGTAGCAGCATTCCTTTTAGGGCCAGGACACAGACGGTATGGTTGAGCTTAAGGAGCTCTGTGGGACTTTCCATTTCTTTGCTGAAGGGCTGTGGAGCCAGATTTTTTGTATTTTGATTGCTGCCTGCAAGGCTGGACATTTCTCCCTTCACCCAATGTGCACAGTATCTTTGCGTTGTTACCATTTGGTAGAGGGAACAGCACATGGTGATACCACTCTTCACCATATTGATGGAAGAAGAAGAACAGGAGGAGCAAATGGAAGAGAGATACATAAGACTTCAATGGAGGAGCCTCTAACCTACCCATCAGTACACTCCCCCTTTGAGTTTATAGACCCTGACTCTTATATCTGAACGTGAGCAAAGAGCGATGCTCATGAAGAATACATTTCAACAAACATACCCCTGATTACCTGTGCCAGCTTCTTTAGCTTTATCTTCAACCACGATCCTCAACTGGCACCATCTTGCTAGTGGATATCAAAGTAACCAAATATTTCAGAGACCTGGGTGTCCTTGTACACCAGTCGCTGAAAGCGAGCACTCAGGTGCAGCAAGCAGTTAGGAAGGCGAATGGTATGTTGGCCTTCATTGCAAAAGGATTTGAGTACAGGAGCAGAGATGTCTTACTGCAGTTGTATGGGGCCTTGGTGAGACCACATCTGGAGAATTGTGTGCAGTTTTGGTCTCCTTATCTGAGGAAGAATATCCTTGCCATGGAGGGAGTACAACAAAGGTTTACAAGACTGATTCCTGGGATGGCAGGACTGACGTCTGAGGAGAGATTGGGTCGACTAGGCCTATATTCACTAGAGTTTAGAAGAATGAGAGGTGATCTCATCGAAACATATAAAATTCTAACAGGACTAGACAGACTAGACGCAGGGAAGATGTTCCCGATGGCTGGGGAATCCAGAACCAAGGGTCACAGTCTCAGGATACGGGGTATGCCATTTAGAACCGAGATGAGGAGAAATTTCTTCATTCAGAGGGTGGTGAACCTGTGGAATTCTCTACCACACAAGGCAGTGGAGGCCAAGTCATTAAATATATTCAAGAAGGAGATAGATATATTTCTTAATGCTAAAGGGATCAAGGGATATGGGGAAAAAGTGGGAACAGGGTACTGAGTTAGACGATCAGCCATGATCATTTTGAATGGCGGAGCAGGCCCGAAGGGCCGAATGGCCTACTCTTGCTCCTATTTTCTATGTTTTTATGTAACATTGAGTTGAACGTTTTTGTCACTGGATATTTCTAGGCAGTCACTGATGACCTCTGCAACATCAGCCAAGGTGCTGTGCACTTTTGCATCAATCAGGCCATGGATCTTCTTTCCAGAGAGCCACAGTTAATTAATTTCAGGATGATAACACTTTAGCAGCAGGAGAGGGCAACAAGGTTCTTTACTGTTGCATGCTTCCCCAAGGTTCAGGGACCCACGTGCTTTTTGGGCCCTATCTGAGGAAGCCGAAAACCTCTCGTACAGGAAGGATTTCCAATCTTTAATGTGCAACTAGTATACAATGCATTTTGCATGTAAATACCCGCATTACTGGCTCCTGTTAAGATTCTCTCGTCTTCTGGCACTTCAGTGTGCTAACTCTTTTTGCAGAAAACAGGCAGATGTTGGAATGGATCCTAGAAAACATGGCTTACCCATTCCTCCATAGCTGCTAACGCCTTTGCAAATGTCCACCTTACCATCAAAGCACCATTACAGCAAGGCTGATGCAGCTACTCGAGGGATCATTGAGAGCTGGTGTCCTCAAGGGCCACTTTCATTCTTTTGATCACTTGGTGGGAGGCTCACAATATGCTTCATAAAGGGGTGCTTGTATTGTGGTGGCTTTCTATGGATCATAAGATCATAGTAGGTACAGCATAGGAGGAGGCCATACAGCCCATCGTGACTGTGTCGGCTCTTTGAAAGAGCTATCCAATTAGTCTCATTCCCCTGGTCTTTCCCCATAGCCCTGTAAGTTTTTTCCTTTCAAGTATTCATCCAATTCACTTTTGAAAGTTACTATTGAACCTGCTTCCACCGCCCTGTCAGACAATGCATTCCAGATCATAACTACTTGCTGCATAAAAAAAATATTTCCTCATATTACCCCTGGCTCTATTACAGATCACCTTAATTCTGTATCCTTTGGTTACCGACCCGTCTGCCACTGGAAACAGTTTGTCCTTGTTTACTCTGTCAAAACCGTTCATGATTTTGAACACCTCTATCAAATCTCCCCTTAACCTTCCCTGCTCTAAGGAGAACAACCTCCAATCTCTCCACATAACAGGAAGTCCCTCATCCCTGGCACCATTCTAATAAATTTTTTCTGCACCCTCTCTCAGGCCTTGACATCCTTCCTAAAGTGTGGTGCCCAGAATTGAACACAATACTCCAACTGAGGCCTAACCTATGTTTTATAAAGGTTTAGTGTAACTTCCATGCTTTTGTACACTATGCCTCTATTAATAAAGCCCAGGATCCCATCTGCATGTTCCCCTCCAAGTCACACACCATCTCGACTTGGAAATATATCGCCGTTCCTTCATCATCGCTGAGTCAAAATCCTGGAACTCCCTACCTAACAGCACTGTGGGAGAACCTTCACCACATGGACTGCAGCGGTTCAAGGCGGCAGCTCACCACCACCTTCTCAAGGGCAATTAGGGATTGGCAATAAATGCCGGCCTCGCCAGCGACGCCCACATCCCATGAACGAATAAAAAAAAATATGCTTTTTTAACAACTTGTCCTGCCCCCTTCAAAAATGTGTGCACGTGCACCCCCAGGTCTCTCTGTTTCTGCACCCCCTTTAAAATTATACCATTTAGTTTATATTGCCTCTCCTCATTCTTCCTACCAAAATGAATCACTTCACACTTCCCTGCGTTAAATTTCATCTGTCGTGTGTCTGCCCATTTCACCAGCCTGTCTATGTCCTCCTGAAGTCTGTTACTATCCTTCACATTGTTTACTATCTTTCCAAGTTTCATGTCATCTGCAAACTTTGAAATTATACCCTGTATACCCAAGTCCAGGTCACTAATATATATCAAAAAGAGCAGTGGTCCTAATACTGACCCCTGGGGGACACCACTGTATACTTCCCTCCAGTCTGAAAAACAACCGTTCACCACTACTCTCTGCTTTCTGCCCTGTAGCTAATTTTATATCCACACTGCCACTGTCCCTTTAATCCCATGGGCTTTAATTTTGCTGAAAAGTCTATTATGTGGTACTTTATCAAATGCCTTTTGAAAGTCCATATACACAACATCAATCACACTACCCTCATCAACCCTCTCCGTTACTTCATCAAAGAACTCAATCAAGTTAGTCAAACACAATTTTCCTTTAACAAATCTGTGCTGGATTTCATTTACTAGCCCATACTTTGTGCCAATTAATTTTGTCCAATTATTGTCTCTAAAAGTTTTCCCACGACTGATGTTAAGCTGACTGGCCAAGGTGTAACATTTGCAATCCTCCAGTCCTCCGGCATAATCTCCATTTCTAAGGAGGATTGGAAGATTGTGGCCAGAGCCTCTGCAATTTCCACCCTTACTTCCCTCAGTAACTTAGGATGCATCCCATCTGGACTGGGTGACTTTTTAAAATTTGAGTGCTGCCAACCTTTTAAGTACCTCCTCTTTATCTATTTTTACCCTATCTAATATCGCTACTACCTCCTCTGTTACTGCTACAATGGCAGCATCATCTTCTCTAGTAATGATGGATGCGAAGTATTCATTTAGTACCTCAGCCATACCCTCTGCCTCCACAAGAAGATCTCCTTTTTTGTCCCTAATTGGTCCCACCCTTCCTTTGACTGCCCTTTTACAATTCATATGTTTATGAAAGACTTTTGGGTTCCCTTTTATGTTAGCCGCTGATCTATTTTCATACTCCCTCTTTGCCCCCTTATGCCCTTTTTTAGATCTCCTCTGTACTTCCTGTATTCAACCTGGTTCTCTACTGTATTATGAACCTTACATTCGTCATAAACCTCCTTTTTCTGTTTCATTTTAATCTCTATGCCTTTAGCTTTGGATACCCTTCCTTTCCCCCCCATAGGGATGTGTGTACTCTGTACCCATCCTGGAAGTATTTGATGGGACGGTGTGGAGGGAGCTGCACAATTTTGCCCTGAAGCAAGGCCTCCAAATGGAGGTATTGGAGGGAGAAGACCAGCACTGTGTTGAGGGAAACCAAGATGCCCAACAACATGAGGAGGAGGACTTGGATGAGCCAGCAATACCAACAGCAAGCGACATTTGCCAACAGAGCACTCTACAGCTAATTACTTCAGGCAGCTGCCATCTATGCCCTCCATATCTTTGCCTTCTGTTCACAACTCAAATGCATGCCATGCAAAACCTTGCCATTTATTCAATGCAAGTAAACCTTCTAAAAGCAACAATTTCACGGCTCACCACCAGCACTCCCCTGACATATGTTTGCTGTACATCAGGATCCATCTGGCTTTTTGGAACTGTCTCTAATTACGTTCAGTAGCAACTATTCAACCATAACTGAAATTACAGAATCTCCCAATCTTTTAATCCATGTGGCTGTTCCAATATGAGTCTGCAGAATTAAGTACTGTCCTCATGTGCCTGCCACCTGGCACTGTAGTCTGGTGCCCCCATGTGCCCTATCAGTGAGCACTGTCCTCTGATGCCCCATGTGCCCTGCCACCTGACACTGTACTCTGGTGCCCCCATGTGTCCTATCAATGAGCACTGTCCTCTGATGCCCCCATGTGCCCTGCCACCTGGCACTGTAGTCTGGTGCCCCCATGTGTCCTATCAATGAGCACTGTCCTCTGATGCCCCATGTGCCCTGCCACCTGGCACTGTACGCTGGTGCCCCCATGTGTCCTATCAATGAGCACTGTCCTCTGATGCCCCCATGTGCCCTGCCACCTGGCACTGTAGTCTGGTGCCCCCATGTGTCCTATCAATGAGCACTGTCCTCTGATGCTCCATGTGCCCTGCCACCTGGCACTGTACGCTGGTGCCCCCATGTGTCCTATCAATGAGCACTGTCCTCTGATGCCCCCATGTGCCCTGCCACCTGGCACTGTACTCTGGAGCCCCCATGTGTCCTATCAATGAGCACTGTCCTCTGATGCCCCATGTGCCCTGCCACCTGGCACTGTACGCTGGTGCCCCCATGTGTCCTATCAATGAGCACTGTCCTCTGGTGCCCCCATGTGCCTTGCCACCTGGCACTGTATTCTTTTACTTTCCTCCGTTCAACATGTTTGGCAATTCCCCACAGAACTTTTGTCTCACCTGCTTCTCCCTGATACACAGCTGCCCCTTTAATTATGCATTGCAGCACCAGAAAGTATTTGCCCTCACAGGCGTAACTCCCCACTCAGCAGCAGGAGTTACACTGCCTGGCCACCTTCAGATATGTAAATGTTCTGACCCCTGGAATTCCACAGGGCCAGTATCAGAACTCTTCAGTGTGTGTAAGTTCCCCTGCACCACTGCTCTACTTGCAGTTCAGGGCTTGTGGACTTTTGGGACAAATTATTGTGCAGCATTGTGGCAGTCTGCCTTGTGAAGCAGATGTGGCAAAGATAGGATTCTTCTGATATGTCCAAGTGCAGGTCCACTTGAAATTACGGGTGTGCATCTAAATTTGTTGTCGCCTCACAAAGTCCTCATCCTCATCTTGATTTTGCAGCATGTTCAGAAGCCCCCAGAAGAATATCCATCCTCACCAGCAGAAACCAAGAATAATGAGCAAAAGTAGTGTTGGGGAAAAATAACAACAATTCAAAAATGGAGGATTACCCAGCAAAACTGACCAATGCATGGAATTAAATGTGACAAAAAAATGCAAAACTCCAAAAAGAGTCTTCAGAAGACTTGCCTTCTGCAATACAGGCAGTTTTTAAGGATACGATTCATGCTGTGGGCAGAGTCTCGCCTAAGCTCAAAACACTTGGTAGCCAAAACAGCTACACTGGACTTTCAGATGTAACTGAGGCTGTGCATGTTGGTAGTGCAGCCACATTATTTGGCCCCAAATTGGTGCACAAGATTGAGTTCTTGATTTCACAAGCTCTGACAGCAGCATGTGAGGCCCTGCAAAATCCACCCGAATCTATTTTTGGGTGTTATTGGTTGAGGGAAGAACGTTGGCCGCAATGGCAGGAAAATTCCCTGCTCCTTTTCATATCATGCCATGGAATCTTTAATGTCCACTGGAGCAGGCCAGTATCCTCAATCACTCCTTCACTACTGCACTGGAGTGTCAGCCTAGATTACATGCTCTTGACTCTTGAGTGGGATTTGAGCCAACAACCTTATGACTTAGGGGAAGAAAGTGCTATCAGCTAAGCCAAGCTGGGATTCAGGAATATCTGTACACAGAGGATGCGGAAATGGAGGTTGCATGTTATGGTCAAGCAGTGATGTTCCTACTTGTTATACTTTATATCACATGTGCTAAAATGAAAGCTGTCTCAGTTCATCTTCAATCAAGGCTAAGAGCATGAGAGAATTGTGGGTAGAGGCATATGTTGCCGTATATAAATGGATTCTAATTAAAATGTTATGATTATTGACCAAATTGTGGGGATCAGCAAATAGCTGGAACATAATAAGCAGTGTCTGTTACTCTATACCAGCATGGTACCTGCATGAATCACTGGCAACACGTCAAATGAATAACCTATTCTCTTTGTTTTCGAAAGATGTTTGTGTCTGGCACTTCATTCAGACTTGCTAATGAGGGTGAGAAAAGGTTGTGGCTCTGTGACTGAAGCCTGTCCTGGAGTACAGAAAGAGCCCCTGCTCCACAAGTGCAAAAAGAATAAAAACATGAGAAAGTCATTTGCCCCATCTAGCTCATTCTTTCTGATGGACCACAAACTGTCATCATTTTCTTTTGGTCAGCCAGGTCGCAGATATATGTAGAAACCCATCACCATGTCCAAGAGTCTTCAAATCCAGTTACTGTCCTGCTTGTGGCAGGCAAGGTAGCAAAAGCACCTCAGGTTCTATGCCACTGGAAGTTTCCATGTCTCAAAAAGGGGGCATGACAGGGGTCCATCACTGTTTGATCCATAAAGCCACACAACGGGTAATTGGTGCCATGCTCACCAATGCAGTACCTTTGATACAGAGCAGCACCTGCAATCCCAAAGATAGCAGGGCTTATATCAACTTCTGCATTTCTCTAGGCTTTAAGGAATGATCAATTATAATTGTGTTGTTACTTGGGCCCCATCCAGCAATGCCATGACACAGATAAACTCAAGAGCTTTCACTCTCTTAATGTGCAGATGGTATGTCATCACCAATTCAGGATTTGGTGTGTTAATGCCAAATTCACATGAATACCCACAATTCATACAACCTGCCCCAATACAATGTTACCAAGTTGTACCAAGAATTTTTGAAATTTGTGAAGAAAACTGGATCCTGTGGTATGGAACGAAACATTTTAACCTTTCGTCTTAGAAATGGAGGATTTGCAGATGGGATGCTCAAAATAAACATCAAGATCTGACGCAATTAATTTGTCAGGATCCGAATATTACTAACATTTGCAAATGATACAAAAAAGTGGGTGGAAGGCCTGATGGCTGGCTGCTGGGAGATTTGGGCTGTGGGTTGCAACTGTGGCTCAAACCCTCTCTGTACAACTCGTTCAACAGGCTCATGCGCAGAACAGTGAGGCCCGTGTCCAGAACCAGGTGCTGATTGACCACCTCTCCACCATCTCCCTCGACCCCCTCTACTGCCCCAGTGCTGTCGGACAGTTTGTCTGACATCCAGTCTTGTTTGGGCCCTAATTTTCTCCAGTTGAACATCTTCAGCTCCCACTACAAACTCTGTACCTTCGTCACCACTCAAGTTCCCTCCCTGGCCATTGTCTCAGGCTCAACCAAACTGTTCATAACCTCGGCAGACTGTGTGATCCCAAGCTAAGCTTCTGACCCATCTCCTTTCCATCACAAAGACTTCCACCTCCGTCACATCGCACACCTCCGCCCCTACCTCAGCTCCACTGCGGTTAAAACCGTCATACGTGCCTTTTAGTTTCTAGACTAAACGGCCTCGATATCACCCCACATGTGCTCAAGTTGGACTCCTCCAACCTCTGCCACTGTGGACAATACGCCTGGCAGGACTGCCAATACCTCAGTCAGTTGCTGCTCTGCCTCCAGCATTCTCCTTTTCAGAGCTAGCCCCAGGGGATCTGCATCTCCGTCCTGATCAACATAGCGTGGAGAAGACAGTGCCCTCCAGAGCATAATCTCATCAGCTGTCCCTTCCATCATTCTCTGCTCTTGCTCATCTACCTCTCTACGTGGACCAACCGAGGTATCTGCGCTGGTGCCTGCAACACTTGTATCATGTGGCAGTGCATCCTCAGCAGGTATTAGCTCCTCTGAGGAGTCTTCGTCCTCTCCCATCAGGAGCTGTTGATCTTTATCTGATGGCCCTTCGCATCATTTGGCAGGACAAACATTTTACATTAAATATAACAAATATACAATGTGTTAATATTTGTCAAGCTCAAAATGCTTGCTGCTTCAATGAATATCAGGCAAGCAAAGCCATTCAGCAACATTAGTCAAACAGCAGGTCCTCGTCCTTTTCTTCTTCAAGTAGGTTGGCTGGTGTGTCTAAATGGCGTATTCTTCCTATTCTTTTTCCCTCTTTTCTTCCTACTGCTTTTTCTTTTCCTGAATCTTTATCAACCTATAAAACAGAGAAGAAACGGATAATGTTAACTGATGGCATTTTGATAATATTGATCTGCACATGAAACACTTCATCAGAGTTGTCAATGTTCTGAGGCCCACTGAAGGTGAAGTTGCTTTCTGGGAGATGCGGGTATGAAAGACGAATGTTGTCACTCTTCTCCGCTGGACTGCCAGCCTCACCATTGCCAATGCTGAGAGAGCTTGAGATGCCTCTCTGAGGAATGTGAACGTCTGATGGATGCAGTGCAAACGGTGAAGGTGAGAATCAGGCACATGCATAAGGAGTGTGAGTGGCATACCTTTGAGGATTATGAGAACGGCACCATTTCAGGATGTGTGATGAGAGTGGTTGGAGGTGAATGAGGCCATACGAAATGAGATGAGGGTTTGGGGTCACTGGCAGTGGTGGACGGAGGAAACGGGAAGTGAACATGCCAAGGGAGTGAGGGTGACAGGAGGTGCATTGAGTGGGTCCAATTAGTCATGATGAGAATGATGTGGGGGGAGGAGTGGTGTGAATGGAGAAGGACTAACAAGACAAAGTGAGAGGTGGTGCAGTGTAGGATCTGGGAGAATACAGCTGTATGCTCATCTTTCCTGACCCAGTCAGGTCATCGAACCACTTGCGGCACTGAATCCATGGCCTCGGGGTCACACTCCTGCTGCTCACTTCCTCTGCCACCTCCAGCCAGGGCTTCTTGGTGGTGGCAACAGGCTTCTTCTTGTCACTGGCTGGGAACAGTACCTCCCTCCTACTCTTTACTGCCCCCAGCAGCACATGAAAATCGTGGAGCAGTCTTTCCTCTTCTCTCACTTATGGTTCAACTTCCTGCATCTTCTTTGCTAATTCAATACTAGAGACCTCCCCCTCTGTTTCATCTCTGAACTTGGCCCTTTAAACAGTCGAGGGAAAATCGCATCATGCGGGTCCGCGTCACGCCCGCTCATGCGCAGTGGAGACTCGAAAACCAGAAGTAAAATGATAATGAGGCAAGCGTGTGAAAATTGGCCATTCTTACCCATCCCGTGATGTTGCATGTTCGTTGCCTGCTATCACCCACCTCCCCCTCCTCCCACTGTCCCGCTCCGTTCCCATCTCCACGTTAATATTGGGGCCAATTACTCCAATATCTTCCTGTTCGGCCTCTCATCATTTACCTTCTATAAGCTCGTCGAAAACTCTACTGCCAGTATCCAATCCCATATTAAGTCATGCTCACACATCACATCCATCCTACATTGACTCCCAGTTCCCCAAAACCTTAAATATAAAAATGTTATCCTTGTGTTCAAATCCCTCATGGCCTTGTGCCTCCTTGTCTCTGTAATCTCTTCTAGCACGGTAACCCTTTCAACCTCTCCATTTCTCTGACTCTAGCCTCTTGTGCATCCTCCCCTCCCTTTGCAAAAACACTGGCGGCTATCTCTTCAATCCCTAGGCCCCACACTCTGGAATTCCAACCCTAATCAATTCTGCATCTCTTCCTCCCTCTTTTCTTTTAAGACATTCCTTAAAATCCACCTCTTGCACCAAGCTTTTACTCATCCCTTCCATTATCTCCTTCTTCGTCTTGGTGTCTGATTTCCTCAATGCTTCTGTGAAGTGGCTTAGGACATTTTGCTTTGTTAAAGGTGTTATATAAGTACAAGCTGTTGCTGCTCTAAACTTTCCACATCAGGTGCAGTGTACCTGGCAATGCACTGCTCCTGCAGAAGAAAGGATCGCTCGATTTTCCCATCCTGGGCCAATGGTGGGGTGCAGGCGTACTCCTGGCACAGGCATGTTCCTTGTCTGGGCCTAGCACCAAAAATCAGGACAGGAAATAGGAGCACAATTGTGCTCCAGGCTGTCAGCATTGGGGCCACCTGGCTGTTGGTGTAAAGTAGCAACGAGGAAGCCCCTAGGCTCAAAGATTGTCCTTGATGGGGGAAGGAAATTACTTTTAAAAGATTTTTTGATGGCACCTCTTTGATTTTTGGTCTGTTTTGAGACCCTGAAGAGCTTTCAGTCCGTAGAGGTCATGGCACAAGTCGGGGTGCTGGGTTTCTTCAAGTGCCCCTCTACTGGGCGGCAACAAAGAGGAAAGTGATGTGGGAGACTGGAATTGCCCCCTCCTGCCTCATCTGCACCATTGCAATTGGGCCTGTGCTTACTCCATATATGGGCTCAGTGATGTCAATTTGGAAAGCCCCATGAAATCTCTGGGCAGCGCAGTGGGGATGGAGACCTGACGTAATGGGTCTTTGTCATGTTTTGCTCTTTGCTGCATCTGGGAAACCACTGTTTCCATAACAACAACAGAGTAGAAAATCCACCCTGAGAAGTTTAAAAAACAGCTGTAGTCAGAATCTTGACCCCAGCCTAACGTGGCACGAATGTCGCAAATGTTTTTTTCGGTTATCTCAAGGCAAATTTACTTGAGGGGGGAGCCAAGACACACATTTCCAATATAAACAGTTATAGTTAAGACTGGCAACTCCTTTTGAATTGAGCAGACGATTATTTAAATCCAACTATTTGAGGGAATTTTTTATTATTAATAATTTGTTCTCAGGATGGTAGTGTCGCTGGCAAGGCTGGTATTTATTGCCCATCCCTAGTTGCCCTGAGAAGGTGATGGTGGGCCTTTTTCTTGAACCGCTGCAGTCCGTAGGGTGAAGGTGCTTAGTGGCTTGATACAACTGAGTGGTTTGCTAGGCCACTTCAGAGTGCAATTAAGTGTCAACCACATTGCTGTGGGACTGGAGTTATATATAGGCCAGTCCAGGCAAGGACAGCGGGTTTCCTTCCCCAAAGGTCATTAGCCAACCAGATGGGTCTTTAAAATGATCCGACAGTTTCATGGTCACTTTTACTGATACCAGCTTTTTATTTGCAGATCGTTTTAAAACGGAATTCAAATTCTCAAGCTGCCATCGTGGGATTTGAACTCAGATTCTCTGGATTATTGGTCCAGGCCTCTGAATTACCACTACACTACCGTACTTGGGTTTAAAGATGTTGAACCGTTCAAATCCTTGGGGTCAATTTCAACCGCCGTTCACCGCGTTCATGCTGGAAATCGGCCCAGTTGAAATGTTTAGATGAGACTGGACCATTAAAATGGTTGGGGCCTTTCGCTGGAGTCATGAGGCGGGTGCCGGCAGACTCTGGTCATCGCTCGCCCGATCTGCACTCCAGGTGAAAATTGCCCTCAGTGGGTCAGTTTGGAATCTTCAGAGAGATAGATTAAACCAGTTACCTGTCAGTTCATTCAAAAAGAGCTGTCAACCACAACAACAACTTGCATTAATATAGCGCTTTTAATGTAACAAAAGGCACTTCACAGAAGTGAATAACTGACAGAGTTTGGGGTGCTCTGATAGAGCCTCAAGAAACCTAATGGTCAAAATGGGACATGACAGCTCCTGTATATCGAACAGTTGTGAGAATAACAGCGAAGGCACACGAATGGATCGGCAACGTGGATACCAGAAGAAACGGTCAGTCTGGCGGCATCAGGTGGTATGTTGCCCTCTTTCTCGTACTTGCAGAACCTCAATCTTGTCATTGGGGAAAGACAGCAGAAGGGAGAGGTGCGGGCTCCCAAGCAAGGTAACTTGAGATAAATATAGAAGGAGCATTGAAAAAGAGCACCACAGAAATCCAGTCAAGACTTGTTTGAGCTAGGTGGTTGGGACAGGTCTGAAAGAGATAGAGAAGAACCTCGTGGTGTTGGGATAGCAGTAAAGATCTCATAAAATGGCTCCTTGTGGGGCACCATGTCGTCTCTTTCTCATTAATCAGGAGATCACATGATGGGTAATTCAGATAATTAATTCAGATAGGTAATTCAGATTCAGATAATGAAGGCCCTTCAGTCATTTTATCTCATCCTTCCAGAATACCAATCCCACCATCTCCCCATTACAGAATCCAGATGCTTCTTAAACGAGTGTCTTGGCCTTAACCCTTCCTAGCATCCTGTTCCACTTTAAAAAAGCCCGAAAGCTGATGAGGTTTTACTTACCTGTCAAGCACATGTGCTGGAATTGAGCAGTGCAACTGGAGCTGGTAGAGTGGCAATACTTTCTTTTCTTAAAGATATGCTTATTCTCAGGTCAGGCACAAATACGTCATTCGCAACCACAAAGAAGGGCAAATGCAGCAATGTCATGGGAATGCCATCACCTCTACCTTCCCCTCCAAGTCGCACACTATCCTGACTGAGAGATACGTCACCATTCCTTCATCATTACTGGGCCATTATCCTGGAATTTTGTGCATAACACCATTGTGGGAGCAGATCAAGAAAGTGCACCACCAGCTTCCCAGGGCAACTAGGGATGAGGAATAAATATGACCGTGCCAGCATTGGCCACATCCTGTGAACAAAAGAGGAATACAATCATTTGGTCTCAAGATATTAGGAAACCAACACAAATTAACATTGTGTTAATGCTTCAGATTTTCTAAGGAAAGCTGATCTATTTTGCAACTTTCTTGAATAATTAAAGTTAGACACGGTAGACTAGCTAGTCTTCGGATGGAACTTGGAATATGCCCATCAATGAGCAAGATGAGGGGAGTGTGTCAAGGCAACATATATATCTGATTCTTTAACTGGAGAGGACTAGCACCCTCATTGTGTAGGAGTATGAGCCTCATCGTGCTGTGTACCTCCTCTGCGGCAGGTACACAGCACCCAAATTTTTTACTGTGTTGCCATGGTAATGCAGTACTGACAGGTCTGAGCTCCTGTATTCCTTTTAAAACAAAATTATTTCAAAGGTATATAATTTATTTTGTCAGAGCCCTGTAATTTACTGTTGAAAATTGGTCTGGAAAATAGCTCATACCGGTTTGCAACAGATTTTTGAGGAAACCTTCCCCCTCTCTGAAAGTTAAAACAAGCCATTTTTCGGTGCGTCATTTGCAACGCTGTCAACTTTGTGCAAAGCTTCATTGAAAATAAACAACAGTTGTTATTCGATCAGGAAAGGGAGATGCAACAGAATCGCTGATGTCAGATAGCATTGTGAGGGTCTATTTTTGGGTATATGCACAGACCTGGTGGGAGATGGGCACAGCAGGAATAGCACCCGCTCAAATGGGTTGGCTGGGGCATTCACCATCTAATAAACATGGCAGAAGGAGGTGGCCATGCTCAGTGCTGCATGCACCTTCTGCAAGATCCAGGACAAATACAGAAAAAGATTCTACACCTTAAGGAAGCCACCAAGATAAGGCCACCCAACGCTTCCATTTACCAGGTGCATGATCTACATATGCATGCCACTAAGTGTTGCTAGGCAACCTGTTGTGCACGTGCTGCTGGCCCATGCCAAGCCTTTACACAACCGTGCAGCTGTTCCATTGCTGATCAGGCATATCCTTAGAGTGCACATTACAGCTGTAACTTACAATTGAAAGCCTTGGCACACTCATGTTTTCAAAGGGCTTCACATATAACACAATCTCATGGCATAATACAAAGCCCCTTCATGAGACCGACAATGGGTTACACAGGTCTGTCACTGTCCATATGCTCCTTTAACTAACCACAATGTTAAGAAGGCACCTGATAAAGGGAGTGGATCCAAACGAGAGGAGGGCCCAGAAATTACATACTATTAGCTTCCTTGAAGAAGATCACCCCTTGTGTCCTATCCCCCTTCTCACTCCCTTGCCTGAAGGCATATACATAACCACACGAGCAAGGTACACAATTTGTATCTTGTATTGTCAGCTCTATTGGAAGGTGTCACTTGGCAACAGCATTTTGACATTAGTCACTTTTCTGTCACTATAGGCCTGGAACAGCAGCTTGCCAGCACTGCAATTGGTCTAGGACAAGACACAATCCTGCGTCCCTGTCATCGGTCCTTGCAGGCATCAGCACAGCTACATAGCTCCAAGAGGATGCAGTTACTGAGTTTGAGGAGATAGCAGTGGGTGTGTCATAGAGTGCACAGGGGAGGAGCAGCAACTA
Source organism: Heptranchias perlo (assembly GCF_035084215.1). Taxonomy (NCBI): domain Eukaryota; kingdom Metazoa; phylum Chordata; class Chondrichthyes; order Hexanchiformes; family Hexanchidae; genus Heptranchias; species Heptranchias perlo. The sequence continues at coordinate 37,297,016 of NC_090326.1, read as the reverse complement.
GTGAAGAGAAGTGGGAATGTGTTGGGCACCATCTGGGACCCCCCCACCCCTACTTTGGGAATGCTGCATTGTAGTGACATTAGGTAGTGAGTGCCACGCTCCTGTTGCTAGTAAGCCGGAAAGCAGATGACTTGGCCAGCTATGCTCACTGGTACATCAGTCGGATGTTCTATTCTTCTCTGAAAACAAAACAACTTGCATTTATATAGCATCCTTAATGTAGATAAACATCCCAAGGCGCTTCACAGAAGTGTAATCAAAAAAATGGATGCCAAGCTAAAGAAGGAGATGTTAGAAGGGTCATCACATTGGCTGATACTACAGATAATGGCTGTTTCACTAGAAGGAGGCGGAGTCTGGACTGCCAACTTTACGGCACAGATTGGTTGCAGGTGTTCAGGCAGCAGGTAGCATGACAGCCTCCCTGAAGAATTTTGAACCTACGCAGATATTTTTTACTACTAGTAAAAACTGATGTGGTGACTGAGGAACACAGGGCACTCTTTTGTTTAAAACATTTCAAATATATTGTGCATCTTGTTCCTTACAGTGTGCTAGCATCATCCTCAGCTACATGCTCCTAGATCACACCCACTCTCAATACCCAGTGGATATCCTTCTTAATACACAGACAGTAGGACTATTATATTCCTGGGCTGCCTACTTCCATCTCCATAATATCGCTCATCTCCGCCACTAAATCAACGCATCTGCTGCTGAAACCCTCATCCATGCCTTTGTTACCTCCAGACTGCACTATTCCAAAGGTCTCCTGGCCGGCCTCCCATCTTCCACCCTCCATAAACTTAAGCTCATCTAAAACTCTGCTGCCCATATCCTAACTCGCATCAAGTCCCGTTCAACCATCACCCTGCGCTCGCTGACCTACATTGGCTCCCGGTCCCCGAACGCTGCAATTTTAAAATTCTCATCCTTGTTTTCAATTCCCTCCATGGCCTTGCCCCTCCCTAATCTCTATAACCTCCGCCAGCCACTGAGATCCCTGAGATCCTCCAATTCTGGCCTTCTGTGCATCCCTGACCTCCTTCGCCTCACCATTGGCGGCCATGCCTTCAGCTGCCTAGGCTCTAAGCTCTGGAATTCCCACCCTAAACCTCTCCGTCTCTCTACTTCTCTCTCTCCATTAAGACATTCCTTAAAACCTACCACTTTGACCAAGCTCTTGGTCACCTGTCCTAATGTCTCCTCCTTTGGCTTGGCGTCAATATTTTTGTCTGATTATGCACCAATGAAGCACCTTGGGACGTCTTGCTACGTTAAAGGTGCTATATAAATGCAAGTTGTTGTGTTTTCCATAATTTTCTGCCAATTAAAATTACAATTTGCCTTTTTGTATTTGTTATAAGAACGGAAGAACAGAAGAAATAGGAGCAGGAGTAGACCACATGGCTCCTCGAGCCTGTTCCACCATTCAATCAGATCATGGCTGATCTTCGACCTCCACTTTCCCACCCGATCACCATATCCCTTGATTCCCCTAGAGTCCAAAAATCTATCTATCTCAGCCTTGAATATATTCGACGACTGAGCATCCACAGCCCTCTGGGGTAGAGAATTCCAAAGATTCACAACCCTCTGAGTGAAGAAATTTCTTCTCATCTCAGTCTTAATTGGCCGACCCCTTATCCTGCGACTGTGTCCTCTAGTTCTAGATTCTCCAGCCAGAGGAAACAACCTCTCAGCATCTACCCTGTCAAGACCCTGTATAATCTTATACATTTCAATGAGATCTCCTCTTATTCTTCTAAACTCCAGAGAGTATAGGCCCATTCCACTCAACCTCTCTTCATTGGACAACCCTCTCACCCCTGGCAAGTATATCCTTCCTTAGATAAGGAGACCAAAACTGTACACAGTACGCCAGGTGAGGTCTCACCAAAGCCCTGTACAATTGTAGTAAGGCTTCCTTACTCTTGTACTCCAACCCCCTTGCAATAAAGGCCAACATGCCATTTGCTTTCCTAATTGCTTGCTGTACCTGCATGCTAACTTTTTGTGTTTCTTGTACGAGGACACCCAAGTCTTTCTGAACACCAACATTTAATAGTTTCTCACCATTTAAAAAATAGTGGGGAAAAATTGGAAAGGGCCGTTTTGGGCACGAGTAGCGTGATGTGCTATTACCCCATGCCCAATGGCCCCTGTGCAGGCAAGATGCAAGTTTCAGCCCACCGGAGACTTACCGGCAATCAGCATTCCTTTCCAGGCCTTGCACGTGGAATCAATGCAATTTGCACTTTCTACCACCAGAGGGAGCACAATCTCTTAAAGGGAGAATGTTTCTTAGAAATCTCTTAAAGGCAGCTGGCGCCTGTTATTTGCTGAAAATAACAGTCTACTGTCTGCACGGAATCTGAACAGAGATCAGGCATTGCACACATAAAGCACAGATGCAGGTCCCATCCATATGTTTACACACTGATGAGTTATGTTAAAACATTGAATAAAGATTGCGCACTACTAAATCCCATATCCTCCAATCTGCACGCCAGACCTCACCAATCTGCTGATCTGAGTTGGTACCAGGCCTGCGAGAGTGCGTGCACCAAGGTTCTCTGCTGATGCACTGGAGACCTTGGTGCAAGAGGTGGACAGAAGGACGGACATCCTATATCCGCAGAGGGTGATGGGGGGGAAATAAGAGGCCCTATAGACATATATCCAACAGGCAGGGGACGAAGTCAATGCCAGGCGCACAGCCTCATGAACATGGATGCAGTGCAGGAAGAAGTTCGATGCTTTGACATGAGTGGTCAAGGTGAGTGAGGACAACTGTCAAGTGGCGTCTCCTACCAACTGCACCACACACTACACCCCCCATCACCCACATACCAACAAACTCTTTCCATAGTACTCAACTCTTCCAATCAGATGCTTCCTCTCATCCTTACACATTACCACTATTTCAAGCCACCCACCCACAACTCACAGGCTACAGACACTGGCAGTTATTCAACCATGACAGGCACATCACCCAGACACACGTCCCGCTTTCTTGCAGGAGATGGTGGCGCATATCAGGAGGCAGCAAGTGGCAGTGGCATTTAGCCCTTCCATTATTCAATGAGATCATGGAGAACCTGTGACCTAACTCCATATAACCGTCCTAGCCCCATATCCCTTAATACCCTTGGTTCACAGAAATCTATCAATCTCAGATTTAACATGCACAAGTGAGCTAGCATTAACTGCTGTCTGCAGAAGAGTGTTCCAAACATAGAGTCATAGAGTCATAGAGTTATACAGCACGGATAGAGGCCCTTCAGCCCATCGTGTCCGCGCCGGCCATCAAGCCCAGTCTAATCTAATCCCATATTCCAGCATTTGGTCCGTAGCCTTGTATGCTATGGCATTTCAAGTGCTCATCCAAATGCTTCTTGAATGTTGTGAGGGTTCCTGCCTCCACAACCCTCTCAGGCAGTGAGTTCCAGACTCCAACCACCCTCTGGGTGAAAAAGTTCTTTCTCAAATCCCCTCTAAACCTCCCGCCTTTTACCTTGAATCTATGTCCCCTTGTTATAGAACCCTCAACGAAGGGAAAAAGCTCCTTAGTATCCATCCTATCTATGCCCCTCATAATTTTGTACACCTCAATCATGTCCCCCCTCAGCCTCCTCTGCTCCAAGGAAAACAAACCCAATCTTCCCAGTCTCTCTTCATAGCTGAAGCGCTCCAGCCCTGGTAACATCCTGGTGAATCTCCTCTGCACCCTCTCCAAAGTGATCACATCCTTCCTGTAGTGCGGCGACCAGAACTGCACACAGTACTCCAGCTGTGGCCTAACCAGTGTTTTATACAGCTCCATCATAACCTCCTTGCTCTTATATTCTATGCCTCGGCTAATAAAGGCAAGTATCCCATATGCCTTCTTTACCACCTTATCTACCTGTTCCGCCGCCTTCAGGGATCTGTGAACTTGCACACCAAGATCCCTCTGACCCTTTGTCTTGCCTAGGGTCTTCCCATTCATTGTGTATTCCCTTGCCTTGTTAGTCCCTCCAAAGTGCATCACCTCGCACTTTTCCGGGTTAAATTCCATTTGCCACTGTTCCGCCCATCTGACCAACCCATCTATATCGTCCTGCAGACTAAGGCTATCCTCCTCGCTATTTACCACCCTACCAATTTTTGTATCATCAGCGAACTTACTGGTCATACCTTTTACATTCATATCCAAGTCGTTAATGTAGACCACAAACAGCAAGGGCCCCAGCACCGATCCCTGTGGTACCCCACTGGCCACAGGCTTCCAGTCACAAAAACAACCTTCGACCATCACCCTCTGCCTTCTGCCACTAAGCCAGTTTTGTATCCAAAGTGCCAAGGCACCCTGGACTCCATGGGCTCGTACCTTCTTGACCAGTCTCCTGTGCGGGACTTTATCGAAGGCCTTACTGAAATCCATGTATACCACATCCACTGCGTTACCCTCATCCACACGCCTAGTCACCCCCTCAAAAAATTCAATCAAATTAGTCAGACATGATCTTCCCTTGACAAAGCCATGTTGACTATCCCCGATTAATCCTTGCTTCTCCAAGTGGAGACTAATTTTGTCCTTCAGAATTTTTTTCAATAATTTTCCTACCACTGATGTTAGGCTCACTGGCCTGTAGTTCCCCGGTTTTTCCCTACTCCCCTTCTTGAATAATGGTACTACATTAGCGGTTCTCCAGTCCTCTGGCACATCCCCTGTGGCCAGAGAGGTTCTGAATATATGTGTTAGAGCCCCCGCAATCTCCTCCTTTGCCTCACATAGTAGCCTGGGATACATTTCGTCCGGGCCTGGGGATTTATCCATTTTTAGGCCTGCTAAAACCGCCAATACCTCCTCCCGCTCGATGTTAATATGTTCGAGTATATCACAGTCCCCCTGTCATATTTCTATGTCTACGTCGTCCTTCTCCATAGTGAAAACTACCACCCTTTGCGAGTAGAAGCATTTCCTAACTTCACTCCTGCACGTCCTGGCTCTAAATGTTAGGCTTTGTCCCTGTGTCCTAGTATTCAAGTCTAGGAGACCTCCAAAAACAGTTACAAATGTCTCGGCAGCCAGAAGCAGTAATCCAGCCACAACCTGTAAATCCTGCATGGTCCCTGTAAATAGCACCGGTGGGAGGTCCTCCAGGCACTCTAAGACATATTCAGATGGTCGGGGTTAAGGCTGTGCGTTGAGTTAAGCCTCAAGTCCCAAAATGGTGTCTATCACTTTAAATCAGCGTTGCACACTGATTGAAGCCAATTTCTCCCGACTTTACATGATTCCAGCGTTCGTTATCTGCGCCTGCACTAACTCCTATACCAAGATGGCATCTTGGATGTCAGAAAGGCCGTGTTGCGCTGAAACAACGGGTGCTACACGGCCCAATTTAGCGCCCATTCTGTTTTACTATTCTTCCTCCCAAAGTGTTATGTTGGATGAGGAGGGAGAGCAGCAAAGTAGGGTCAGGAACATCTGAGGCCATAAAAGGATGGCCACCAGGACCAGATACTGCCCATGTCTACCACAAATTGCAGAGCTACCCTGACGTTATTGAGGAGCAGTGCGTGTGGAGGCTACACCTTACTAAAGAAGCCCACTGGTGAATCATGCAAGCTCCTGGAACCAGTCCTGCATGAGTGCTACCAACTGTGCCATGCTGCATATTCACAGTCTGTGCGGGATGACTCAGGATCTACATGGCTTGAGTGATCACTGAGTGATCACTGCTGCTCTCTGGCTGAACCTCTCACATTCTGCTGCTTTGACCTGTGTGAACTTGGGCTTTATTTTATGCTGTAGTGCCATCTCGTGGCTTTGACTAGCACTTCTTGCAAAGTGATAATTTCTCCATCTAATCTACAGATATCTCTCTCCACAATTGTAATTGAAGTGTTTACCCATTTAAAACAAACAGATTAGTGTCTCTGTGTTAAAGTATCAGAGAAAGGAATTTGAGATAAGTGTATGCAGTGTTATATGATACCATCTACCCTATGGAATTTACTGTTGTTATCTTCACAAGATTACAAGATAGAAATAGATGAAGGAGGCTATTCAGCTCACCTTAGCTGATCCATCCAAAATAAAACATTTATATTCCCTGTCACATTATCTATCCCACACTTTTAAGTGTTGTCTTGGCTCAGAGGTAGCACTCTCACCTCTGAGTCAGAAGATTGTAAATTTGAGTCCCACTCCAAAGACTTGAGCACATAATCCAGGCTGGCACGTCAGTGCAACACTCCAGTTCAGTACCGAGGGAATGTTGGAGGTGCCGTCTTCCAGATGAGACTTTAAACCGAGGTCCTGTCTGTCCTCTCGGGTGAATGTAAAAGATCCCACGACACAATTCGAAGAGGAACAGGGGAATTTTCCCGGTCTCCTGTCCAACATTTATCCCGCAACCATCAGCTAAAACAGACGATCTGGTCATTCATTTCATTGCTGTTTGTGGGAGCTTTCTGTGCACAAAATTGGCTGCCACGTTTCCTACATTACAACAGTGACTACACTTCAAAAGTACTTCATTGGCTGTAAAGCGCTTTGGGATGTCCTGAGGTCGTGAAAGGCGCTATATAAATGCAAGTCTTTCTTTATATAAATGCAAGTACTTTCTTTCTTATGCAAAGGACATTCCAAGCGTTGATTGCTCCTTGTCTTCCTGACATCTGACCTAAATGTTCCTTTGCCCAGTTTTAACCCTTTGTTCTATATCCTGACAGACCTTGAAGCAGTGACCCACAATAGTGATCAGTTAGTGCAGTATGGTCATTGTTGACCATCGTACAGTGAAGGTAAAGCTGTCAGCAGAGTATTGCCTCTTATACTTTACTTCATAGTTTATATGGGAAATACACTTATTCATCCTGCCAAATTTCAATTGATGGATTTGCCCTTTGATAATCCAGATAGCATTAAATTCTAATTATTTGGGATCTTCCTGCTAACCTTTGAAGTACTTTAAGGTTTTACCAAGGCAGAAATTCATAACTGAACATTATAAAATGGTAAATAAAAACAGAAAATGCTGGAAACACTCAGCAGGTCAGGCAGCAGCTGTGGAGAGAGGAAGGTAAGGTTAATGCTTCAGGTCAACAATCTTTTGTCAGAACCCGTCATCGACCTGAAACGTTAATGCTACCTTCTTCTCTTCATAGATGCTGCCTGACGTCCTGAGTGTTCTCAGCATTTTCTGTCTTTATTTCAGATTACCAGCGTCTGCAGTATTTTGCTTTTTGTTTCATTATAACATGGGCCTGGATTTTGACTTGGAGTCTGGAAGAGGGCAAGGGGGAGGTTTATTGGATGCGAAACATGGAGGTGAAGTTGGCGGGTCAGAATCTGCGATCTCAAATCAATTGAAGGATAACAATTTTACTTCCGGATTTGGTGCCCGGCAGCCGGCCAGATTGACAGGCTGGCTGCCTGTCGGGTGGGTAAGCAGCCGGGGAGAGATCAGAGTCATCGGGGTAGAATGGGGGAGAGATCGGGATCTTTGGAGGTTGGAGGGGGGGGTGTCGATCACGGGGGTTGGGGGGGAGGAGGTGAGAACTCTGCCAACGTGGGAAGTGAGAAGTCGGCCATTAAGGGATGGGGGGGTCTCGGACATCGGGGGCTCAGACACCGGGGGGGGGGGGGTCTCGAAGATCGGGGAGGTCTCGGACATCGGGGGTGGGGGTCGGCCGATCATGGGGGCCTGGAGCAATCACTCCTGCTCCTCCTGCAATAAAGGCACTTATCTCATGATCCAGCCCTTCTCACCTCCATTTCACTGGCGAGATTCACGTCCCTGGGCAAACTCGCACTGGAGGCGTTAAATTTAAAGTTAAATCAAATCCAATGTAAAAAGAGCTACTTAACTTTTCACAAGGACGTTGATTGATGCTATAAATACCCGCCCGCCTAAACTAATTAAGGTCCCAAATGCGGTGAGTAGGTTACTTGCACGCATTCAAACACGCCTCCATTAAACCCAGAAGTCGGCGCATTGGAGCCGGGTTGCAGTCATGCTTAAAAAAATCAACTATTTTAACTACCCACCTGTCCCCAACCCACACGGTCTTGTGAGTTAAAATGCCCCCCAGTGTGTGTATTTGCCTCCCTGAAGGAAAGCTATAGCTGGAAATAATGTTGAATTATGTATAGAACATCTCTTCATTTGAGGCTTATGCCTGACTTACTACGCATCTGCTTGTCACCTTGTCTTTGTACATTAAAATGCAAGAGTCTGGTTTGCTGCAGTGTTAAGGGCTGTGTATTGGATTGGATTTCTGCAATTTCTCATATCACTGATGTGCTTTGTTTCAATAATTTGTACAACCCAAGTGCATTATGCAGATAAAATTGCAACCTTGGCCAATTGAGGAGTTTGTAAACTGGGATAAACATCAAGTGCACACTCCAGTTGAAGGTTAATTTATTTTCCTGACTATGATTCCCCTGTTAATGGTATATAGGTGTCGCACTGTGAGTGAGGACGTAGTGAGGAGGCTGTGTGCGTAATGAAAATTAGATTCTGGCAATAGCTCCCGGTAACTAAAATGTATCAGACAGTTAGCTATCACTGGAGGGAGCCAGAGGCCCATGGGTTTGAAAACATAGAGGAGTTTCAGGAGATGGAGGAGGGGCAACAGTTCCACTTCAGAAATTTACTGCAAATAGTTGCTGGGGAAATCCATCGACACTAAATTTCAAAATCAATCAGCTGTTCTTACATCTACAGCCATAACTTTATCATCAGTTGTAGAACTACTGCATTCCTCAACTGGTGCAATCCACAGTACTGTGTACAGTCCACATTATACAGTTCACATCATGGTACACAGTCCACATTACTGTGTACAGTCCACATTATACAGTTCACATCATGGTACACAGTCCACATTACTGTGTACAGTCCACATTATACAGTTCACATCATGGTACACAGTCCACATTACTGTGTACAGTCCACATTATACAGTTCACATCATGGTACACAGTCCACATTACTGTGTACAGTCCATATTATACAGTTCACATCATGGTACACAGTCCACATTACTGTGTACAGTCCACATTATACAGTTCATATCATGGTACACAGTCCACATTACTGTGTACAGTCCATATTATACAGTTCACATCATGGTACACAGTCCACATTACTGTGTACAGTCCATATTATACAGTTCACATCATGGTACACAGCCCACATTACTGTGTACAGTCCATATTATACAGTTCACATCATGGTACACAGTCCACATTACTGTGTACAGTCCACATTATACAGTTCACATCATGGTACACAGTCCACATTACTGTGTACAGTCCACATTATACAGTTCACATCATGGTACACAGTCCACATTACTGTGTACAGTCCATATTATACAGTTCACATCATGGTACACAGCCCACATTACTGTGTACAGTCCACATTATACAGTTCACATCATGGTACACAGTCCACATTACTGTGTACAGTCCACATTATACAGTTCACATCATGGTACACAGTCCACATTACTGTGTACAGTCCATATTATACAGTTCACATCATGGTACACAGTCCACATTACTGCGTACAGTCTACATTATACAGTTCATATCATGGTACACAGTCGACATTACTGTGTACAGTCCACATTATACAGTTCACATCATGGTACACAGTCCACATTACTGTGTACAGTCCATATTATACAGTTCACATCATGGTACACAGTCCACATTACTGTGTACAGTCTACATTATACAGTTCATATCATGGTACACAGTCCACATTACTGTGTACAGTTCACATTATACAGTTCACATCATGGTACACAGTCCACATTACTGTGTACAGTCTACATTATACAGTTCACATCATGGTACACAGCCCACATTACTGTGTACAGTCTACATTATACAGTTCACATCATGGTACACAGTCCACATTACTGTGTACAGTCTATATTATACAGTTCATATCATGGTACACAGCCCACAGTACTGTGTACAGTCTACATTATACAGTTCACATCATGGTACACAGTCCACATTACTGTGTACAGTCCATATTATACAGTTCATATCATGGTACACAGTCCACATTACTGTGTCCGTTTCACATTACTGTGTCAGCCGTGGTTCAGTGGTACCACTCTTACCTCTGAGTCAGAAGGTTGCAGGTTCAAGACCCACTCCAGAGACTTGAATATAAAATCTAGGCTGGTACTTCAATACTGATGGAATGAAGTCTATTGGATGAGATGTTAAACCAAGACCCCATCTGTCCTAACAAGGTGGACAAAAAAAGATCCCATGACACTTTTCAAAGAACAGCAGAAGAATTCTTCCAGTGTTCTGGCTAATATTTATCTCTCAACCAACATCACTATAGTAAATTATCTGGTCATTTATCTCATTGCTGTTTGTGGGAACTTGCTGTGCATAACTTGGTGCCATGTTTCCCCATGTTAGAACAGAGTCTACACTTCAACAGTATTTCATTGGCTGTAAAGCACTTTGGAAAGTCCTAAGGTTGTGAAAGACACTAAAAAACTGCAAGTTCTTTCTTCTTTCTTACTGGGCACATTCCGCATTATTGCATTCAGTCTGTACTGTATGCAATCCCCAACAGTCTGCATTCCTGTGTACTGTTAACATTGCAGTGAACAGTCCGCATTAGAGTGTACAGTCCGCATTAGAGTGTACAGTCTGCATTAGAGTGTACAGTCCACATTAGAGTGTACAGTCCGCATTAGAGTGTACAGTCCGCATTAGAGTGTACAGTCCACATTAGAATATGCAGTCCACATTACAATGAACAGCCCACATTACAGTGTGCAGTACACATTACAGTGTACAATCCACGAACTGTGTACAGTCCATATTACTATGTACAATCCAGAATATTGCATACAGTTCACATTACTGCGTATAATCCACATTAAATTGCGCAATCCACAGTACTGCATGCAATCCATATTACAGTGTACAATCCATATAACTGTACAATTTGCATCACAGTGTACAGTCCACATTAAATTGTACAATCCACATTACTGTGTACAATCCACATTACAGTGTACAGTTTTCATTATTGTGTACAATTGACATCATTGCATACAATCCACTTTACAGGGTACAATTTGTATTACTGTATATAATCCACATTACTGCGTATAATCCACATTACTGTATATAATCCACATTACTGTGTACAGTTTGCATACATTCCACAATACAGTGCACTGTTTAAACACACACTACAGAATAGCCTCCTCAGGAGAATTCTGCTGGGTGGGCAGTATGTGGAACTTCCATCCTATCATGTTTCTAACAGGCCCAGGAAAATCCACGCCATGGCATCTGAATGGTTCAAGACCCAGACATGGAATCTGGGTGGAGCGGGACTGATGGACTGAATGGCCTCGATATTAACGGGGAATCAGGAACGGAGCGTGAGGAGCGAAAGCGGGTGACGAACGTGCAACATCACAGAACGGGTAGGCACTGAAGATAAACGGCATCTCTGCTTCCCTCAGCATCGGAGAAGGCGAGATCGGCGGTCCATTGGAGCAGGGTGACAGCATTAATCTCTCAGACCCACATCTCCTACAAGACAAAGTCATCTCAATTGGCTTCAGTACTTTATCAAACATAATCACTTTAATCATGTGCATTTCAACATTTTCAAAGTTCCATTACTATATCTTATCCTTGTCTTTACTCCTCCAGGGCCATCACGCGAAGAGCAGGAGCCCCTGCCCAGAGGGGATGAAGACCCCACAGAGGATCTCATTGCTGCTGAGGGTGCACCGTTAGAGGAGACATGTGTTGCAGGCACCAGCGCAGCTACCAGCCCATCGGTACGGCCTGTTAGACAGTTAGGTGGTGACAGTTAGTCACCTGGTGATTGTCATGGCACAAGTGAGCACGAGCAGAGAGTGGTGGCAGGGACTGCTGTGAAGAGTCTGCGTCGGAGGGCACAGTCCTCTCCAAGCTCTGCTCAGCTAGACAGCAGAGCTGAGCAACTGTGCAAGGTACTGACAGTCCCGCCAGGCACACTGTCCACAACGGCACAAAGGATGGAAGAGTCCACCTCAACCATTTGTGGAGTGATGTCACAGGGCTTTTCGACCATGCAATCTTCCATTGAGCATTTGGCCAACTCTATGGAAGTTGAATCAGGGCGCACAAATGAGTCCCTGCAGGTCCAGATGGCGGCCTTTCAAAGTCTGGCCACCAATATTTCTACCGGTTTTGACAAGCTGGCAGATGTGAATTTCCAAGGTGCCTCCTCCAAGCTGCTCTCCCACAGAGAGGCAGGAGGGATGTGGCTCTGGCCCAGAGTGGTGATAATGGAGATAAAAGTACACACACTTCTAATAGCATCTGCACGTCTCACCCGTTGCCCCCATCTCCACACCCCCCCAACCTCCCTCAATCAGTAGCCGACATACTACCTTCTTTACCTCTGACCCAACCTGCCCCTGCACATGTGCAGATGGCGCTGTCTTTGGCGGGGCCCTCCTGGGCTCCAACACTCAGAGGTCGTCAGCCGGAGGCACCTCATAAGACCGGGCGAGGTACAGAGCAGCCTGCCACTACCACTACTGTGCCACAGGGTTAGCACCACGTGGAAGTGGTAAGTATAGGAAAAAAAAGGCTGTATAGTTCACCCATGGTGTCTTTTAATCTTTATGATGATTAATAATTTATTGGAGCACAATAAATATTTAAATTCTCACCACATGCCCGTGTGTCCCATTATTGAATGGCGAGTGCCCATTCTGATTTTCATTTATTTGGTGTTGAAGGTGCAGAGAAGTATTGACGGCCACCAATTGGTGGATGTGGAACCAGTGGATGGATGGTTTCGGGACTGTTTGTGCGAGGGGGGGATGTTATCGTCACTTTGGTCCAGCGTGAGTGACTAACTGAACCTTCGAGCCATCAGAGCATCCCTGGCATCTCAAGCAGCGATGTGATTGGCTGGCCTTGCGTTGGGCACCCCATCATTGTCGTCCTCATCAGATGAGGAGTCCTGAGTGACTTCTTCCTCCTGGACCTCTAGTCCTCGCTGCTGTGCTATGTTGTGCAGCATACAGCACACCACGATTATTCTTGAGAGCCTCGCTGGTGAGTACTGAAGGGCGCCTCCAGACCTGTCCAGACACCTGAAGTGCAACTTCAGTATACCGATGGTTTGCTTGATGACACGCCTGGTTGTCATATGGCTCGAGTTGGTGTTCATCGGTGGGGTTCCTCAGAGGTGTCATCAGCCAGGTTTGAAGGGGGTATCCTTTGTCATCTAGCAGCCATCCTTTCGGGTTCGTTCCAGGCCTGAACATGTCGGGGATGTTGGACTACCGCAGTATGAAAACATCATGGCAGCTCCCAGGGAATCTGGCACAGACCTGTATGAACCTTTTCTTTTGATTGCGCACCAGCTGAACATCGATGGAATGAAATCTCTTGTGGTTGACAAATGCTGCTGGTTGATCAGGTGGTGCTTGGATTGCCATGTGTGTGCAATCAATGGCACCCTGCACCTGTGGGAAACCAGCCAGAGACGCGAATCTGAGTGCCTGCCCATTCTGGCCATTGTCTCCATAGGGGAAGTTTACATACCTCCCAGCCCTGGCAAACAATCCATCCGTTACCTGCCTTATGCATTTATGTGCAGCTCGATATGTCTCCGATCGCGGCCTAGAAAGAGCCAGAAGCAAAGAAATTGAGGGCGGTGGTGACTTTCACAGTCACTGGTAATGTGTGGTCACCAGGCCCAGCAGGGAGCAGATCTTCTTCTAGGAGGCTGCAGATGTCTGTGACCACCTGACGTGACAATCTCAGTCTTCGGAAGCACTGCTCTTCCGACAGGTCAAGGAAGCTGAGCCTCTGTCTGTAGACCCTGTTAGGTGGGTAGTGCCTCCTGCGAACTCACCCCCTCCGTTGATCCTTTATCCGCTGGACAGCTGCAGCTCCCACCGCAGCACGCCCTTGTTGCTGTTGATCTTCATTCTCCTCCTCTTCCTCAGTCCAGTCGAGAGTAGCCTTGACACTTCTCTCGCTGAACAACTCAAAACTCTACAAATCACACTCACACCAAATATTCTCACCAAACTATTGCCCACAAGGAACGAAGGAAGAACCTATGAGGCCTCGGGCGTCCTTACCTATAACCACCCTGATAAAGTGGCGACCAATCTCATCCTCGTTTCACTAGCGACTTCCCCGACCTCTGTACAAGTAAAATTCAATTTGGGGTCCTAATTGCATTATAGGACCCTGATTTAGATATGTCGATGAGCTTCCTGCCTCTCCACCGTGGGTGATTCAACGGCCCCGAAAATCGTTGGTGTAAAAATATGGATGGATTGAGACCGATGGATTGAATGATACAGTAATCAGATATGGAGTCTGGGTGGAGCAAGACTGAATGACTGAATGGCCTTTTCTCACTCCAAACCGTCATTACATTGTAATTTACATCCCCACCTAACTGCTACACCACCTTCTCATGTTAGTGTTAATGGGTATCATCCCTTCCTTAGTTACACTGCACCAATGTCTTTTATTCTCAATGACAAATACAGTGCAGCTTTAACACATGAACAAGTCATGTTGGGGCACTGGCATTATTTAGTAACAAGTCTAAGGTAAAGAAATGTAAGAGTTGATTTTGCGAATGTGCGCTACTGGTGGGGAGCCTTGCCCGCCTTGCGCACATATCAAAAAAATCCGGTGTGGCCAGCATGTGAGGCCCTTTGTCAGTAGTGCATGTTTGTAAAGTCAGCCCTGTAGCCTTGGCACTGTCAGTACCAAGAACAATACCTCTGGTGTTATATAATCACAAAATGTTGCCTGTTCTGATCATTTATTCTCAAAGCACTCTTTAAAGGACTGTCAGACCATTGATATTATAATTTCTTAAAGTAATTTTTAGCTAAATAATACCAAGATTATACATGTAAAAGGAGATTAGCTTCCTTCCAAATTATTACCTATTTTGAATAGCATTCAATTGGCAATATTAGTCACTCACCTCGGGGGAGGAAAAAACATGAAAAATACCTCAGTGTTCAACACCTCTACACGGAATAACAGGAAAGGATTCTAATTAGTCAAATATGAATGAGCATAACAGGGCAAAGTGATTTGTTATGTTATGGGGGAAGTTAAAGGATGTTGTATATTACCTCAAAATCCTGTAGGGACAGGCCTAGAATGCTTTGTGGAATGGACCCTGAGCCAAAATATCCTGTGCCAAATAATAACTGTAATAGAGGACATGACCTCCTCAACCTGTTACTGGTAATAGAAATGTAACGAGGAAATGAGCGACTGAGGCGTCCGAACACTGTTACTGCACATGGACGGTAATTTCCAGTAATGAGATCTGTGAGGGTAGATATTCCAATGCCCTGTTTCTGTGGATTTTGCCTCCCCCATGTGCAGAGCAGAGGAAAAAAGGGGCAGAGACCCATCGTGTCAGGCCCTGAGCCCCACTGGAATTTCTTGGGACTTCCCTGTTGGACACAACTAGGGCTGTATCTCTCAAGTGTCCTCTGGCAGCCCAGAGAGGAAAATCTTCTCTGTCAGATCCACTTCATTAATAATCACCCTGGCTCACCCTCTACCCCATATCTCCAGTTCGACCTCACCTGGAGAAATCTGGGCCTCAACTTCCCTGTAATGGGCCCATATAATTGGTTTGGTAGTAAGTTGGCTAGAATTCCTTTGGCTTACCGTTGCCGTAGTAACACAGCTTTTAAAAAGACTGGTGGCTTGTCACTGCTGTCAAGGTGCTCCACGTGAAGTAAATTACTTTTGAAGTATAGTTACTGTTGTTGCGTAGTCAAAATTTACTGCTTTCATTATCGTGGTAAGTCTGGCGTTTGTAATTTTTTCCATCTGATCAAATGCGCATTGAAATCACATGAACTACGTAGTTCAGCAGCCTGGGACTGAGCCAGCTGACTGGTGGCAAGATCTGGAAAGTGGTGAGAAAAAAAAGGCAATAAGAAAACCAAGCTCTGTGGAAGCTGACTTAAATCTTCTTGTGTAAATTGCAAGAAGCCATTACTGGCTGTTACAGCCATGCAGCTACACCTTGTGAGTGCTGAGAAATTAAAACTAATCCCATACAGAGAGGGGTATGGAAGGTTGATATGTAGACTTCAGCTCATCCAAAACTCTGCTACCCATATCTAATCCTACACAAAGTTCTGTTCACCCATCATCCCTGTCCTCACCGACTTACATTTGCTCCTGGTCTCTGAGCGCCTCAAATTTAAAATTTCCATCCCCGTGTTTAGATTCCTCCATGGTATTGCCTCTCCCTACCTCTGCAATCTCCTCCGTTCATATAACACCACTCCCCCCACGCAACTGTACTCTCCATTCCTCTGATTCCAAACTCTTATGCATCCCCCGTCCCTTCGCTACAGCATTTGTAGCCATGCTTTCAGCCACCTAGGCCCCACGTTCTGTAATTCCCTTCCAAAGCCCTTCCACATCACCACCTCCCTCTCCTCCTTTAAAACCATCCTTAAAACCCACTCCTTTGACTGACCTTTTGGTCACTTCTCCCAATTACTGTTTTTCCTAATGCCTCTGTGAAACACTTTAGGGAGATATCGAGGTGGGGGAGAGATCACAGGGGAGAGATCGAAGGGGAGAGATCACAGGGGAGAGACCGTGGGGGGGAGAGATCACGGGGGAGAGATCGCAGGAAGGGAGAGATCGTGGGGGGGAGAGATCACGGGGGAGAGATCACAGGGGGGGAAATCACGGAGGAGAGATCACGGGGAGGGAGAGATCACGGGGAGAAATCGCGGGGAGGGAGAGATCACGGGGGAGAAATCGCGGGGAGGGAGAGATCTGGGGGGCAGAGATCGTGGGGGGGAGAGATCGTGGGGGGGAGAGATCGTGGGGGGGAGAGATCGCAGGGGGAGAAATCACGGGGGAGAGATCGCGGGGAGGGAGAGATCGTTGGGGGGAGAGATCGTGGGGGAGAGATCGTGGGGGGAGAGATCGTGGGGGGAGAGATCATGGGGGGAGAGATCACGGGGGAGTGATCGCGGGGGGAGTGATCACGGGGAGAGATCGCGGGGAGGGAGAGATCATTGGGGGGAGAGATGGAGGGGGAGAGATCACGGGGGAGAGATCGCTGGGGGAGAGATTGTTGGGGGGAGAGATCGTGGGGGGGGGGAGAGATCACGGGGGAGAGATTGTGGGGAGGGAGAGATCGTTGGAGGGAGAGATCGTGGGGGGAGAGATCACGGGGAGGGAGAGATTGTGGGGGGAGAGATATTTTTCTATGTTAAAGGTGCTATATAACTGCAAGTTGTTGTTGGTTGTTAAACAAAGTGGCAAATAATTGTTGGGAGCAAAGTAGCACTGAAGGAGGGCCCTGTAAGAGAGGCTCATAGGTAAATTCTGGGGGCAGAAAATATAGAGGGAATGGGAGAGGATGAATCTGGGGGCCTCCCCAGGCTCCTGGCCAGTCCCATTGTCCTATTATCCTTCCTTCACTCACTCAGTAACACACTGCACTGCAGCTGTATGACACACAATATATTGGCAAGTAATCTCTGACGAGCTCTGCTCAGAAGGTATTTAAAATAGACTCATAGAAATTGCAGCACTAGATGAGGTCATTCAGACTATTGCACCTTTACTGGGGCTAAATTTTCAACTGGAGCTAAATGTATTTCCCTGCCCTATTTTTGGTTAAGTGTTAGCCTTGGCTCAGTGATAATACTCTTACCTCTGATTCCAGAAGATGGTGAGCTTAAGTCCCACTAAACAGACTTGAGCACATAATCTAGGCTGGCACTTCAGCGTAGTATTGAGAAAATGCTACACTGTCGGAAGGTGCTGTCTTCCAGATGAAATGTTAGGCATTCTCAAGTGGTACTCTTTGAAGAACAGCAGGTGAGTTGTCCTGGCCAACGTTTATCTCTCAATCAATACTACTAAAATAGCAAGTTATGTATCGCTAGCCGTTCGTGGGACCTTGCTGTGTGCAAATTGGCTGTTGCATTTTCCTACATTACAACAGTGAAAACACTTCAAAAGTACTTCATTGACTATAAAACGCTTTGGGATGCCCTGTGGATGTGAAAGAGGCTAAATAAACGTAAGTTCTTCTTTTTCTTTATCCTTTTATATTCTTCCTTTTCAAATACATATCCAATTCCCTTTTAAATGATGTCATTGTCTTTGCTTCAATAGCCATTTGTGTAAAGCAGTCCGTGTACTAATAACCCCAAAAGAAAATCATTCCTCTACCTTTCCCCTTCATTATCAATCTATGCCCCTTTGATAATCCTCAGTTTATCTCCCTTATAACCAATTTTCTAAACAGTGGAAACAATATTTCACTATTTACTCTCTTAAAACCTTTTATATGGGTATGGTAGCATAGTGGTTATGTTACTGGACTAGTAATCCAGAGGCCTGAACTAATAATCCGGAGATTCAAATCCTGCCACGGTAGCTGGGGAATTTAAATTCAATCAATTAAATAAAATTGAATAAAATCGGACTATAAAAAAATACTAGCATCAGTAATGGTGGCCATGAAACTACTGGATTGTCGTAAAAACCCATCTGGTTCACTAATGTCCTTTAGGGAAGGAAACCTGCCGTCCTTACCCGGTCTGGCCTATTTGTGACTCCAGACCCACAGCAATGTGGTTGATTCTTAATCGCCCTCTGAAATGGCCGAGCAAGCCACTCAGTTGTAAAATCTCGCTACGAAAAGTCATAATAAGAATAAAACCGGACAGACCACCCGGCATCGGACCACCAGTGCACTGGACATGACAAGGGCAGACCAAGCCCAGTAGACCCTGCAAAGTCCTCCTCACTAACATCTGGGGACTTGTGCCAATATTGGGAGAGCTTCCCACAGACGAGTCAAGCAACAGCTTGATATAGCCATACTCACAGAATCATACCTTTCTGCCAACATCCCAGAGGTGGTGGTAGAGTGGTATACAGTGAGGAGGGAGTGGCCCCGGGAGTCCTCAACATTGACTCCGGACCCCATGAAACCTCATGGCATCAGGTCAAACATGGGCAAGGAAAACTCCTGCTGATTACCACCTACCGCCCTCCCTCAGCCGATGAATCAGTCCTCCTCCATGTGGTGCACCACTTGGAGGAAGTACTGAGGGTAGCAAGGGCACAGAATGCACTCTGGGTGGGGGACTTCAATGTCCATCACAAAGAGTGGCTCGGTAGCACCACATTACCATCGCCGAATCCCCCACCATCAACATCCTGGGGGTCATCATTGACCAGGAACTTAACTGGACCAGCCACATAAATACTGTGGCTACAACAGCAGGTCAGAGGCTGGGTATTCTGCGGTGAGTGACACTTCCTGACTCCCCAAAGCCTTTCCACCATCTACAAGGCACAAGTCAGGAGTGTGATGGAATACTCTCCACTTGCCTGGATGAGTGCAGCTCCAACAACACTCAAGAAGCTCAACACCATCCAGGACAAAGCAGCCTGCTTGATTGGCACTCCATCCACCACCCTAAACATTCACTCCCTTCACCACCGGCGCACCATGGCTGCAGTGTGTACCATCCACAGGATGCACTGCAGTAAGTCACCAAGGCTTCTTTGACATCACCTCCCAAACCCGCGACCTCTACCACCTAGAAGGACAAGGGCAGCAAGTACATGGGAACAACACCCCCTGCACGTTCCCCTCCAAGTCACACACCATCCCAACTTGGAAATATATCGCCATTCCTTCATCGTCGCTGGGTCAAAAATCTGTAACTGGCTACCTAACAGCACTGTGGGAGAACCTTCACCACACGGACTGCAGCGGTTCAAGAAGGCGGCTCACCACCACCTTCTCAAGGGCAATTAGGGATGGGCAATAAATGCTGGGCTTGCCGGCGACGCCCACATCCCATGAATGAATTTGAAAAAACAACGCCCCTTAAACATACCTCAGTACCCTTTTCCCGTCTTTTTTTTCTTATTCTTATCTTCATTATCTTTCTCCTTAACCTTCCTCCTGTCTGCCCTAAGGAACGTCCTTCTCTTTAAGTATTCTGAACTCCTTCCCCATACGCTCTAAGATTTGCCACACTCGTTAAAATTCATACCTTACTGCTTTATTTACCCTCTCTGCAAGGACATTGGCACTGGTTCAGTTTTGTTGTAGTCCGAACGACCTGTAGAGTTTCTTCCTCACTCGGTGGCCCAGGAATTTGAAGGTCTCCCTTCTACGCTATCATTCTAGCTACATGTTGATGTATCTAATCTCTTCCTTCCTAATTTGTCCAGTGTGTAACATCAGGATTAATCCTGAGATTAAGGGGGGAATTTTAACCACCCCATGACGGCTTTACCACGTTGGGTTTGGAGACGTCTGAGTGACCCGCCCTGGAGAAGCGGGTGAGTGATTATCATATTTAAATGAGGCTGTGTTCCTCAGATTTTGGCAGCCATTTGAATTTAACGGCTGCGGGCCGGGTTTCCCAGGGCTCAGAGAAACCCGACAGCTGAAGGGAGGCAGGAGCTGCCCGGTCCAACAGATAAGTGCTTTTCGAGCATTGCTTTTGGGCCAGAAGGAGCAGGAGTGCTTCCCCCAGCCCCCCAAGCACATCTTCTGCTACGATCTCTTCCCGCACCCCCACAATCGCTCTCCCTCCATAATCTCTCCCTGCCGCGATCTCTCCCTCCATGTTCTCTTCCCTCATGGCGATCACTCCTTCCCTGCGATCTCTCCCTTCCCACGAATTCTTCCCACTATCCCCCCCCCTCTGCGATCTCTTCCTTCCCCACGATCTCTCCCACCTGCGATCTCTCCCTCCCCGAGAACTCTTCCCACGATCTCTCCCCACTGTGATTTCTCCCCCGCACGATCTCTCCCCCCCGGGATCTCTCCCCCCGGGATCTCTCCCTCCCCGAGAACTCTTCCCCCGGTCTCTCCGCCCGCGATCTCTCCCTTGCATGAGCTCTCCCCCACCCCGATCTCTCCCCCTTGTGATCCCTCCCCCTTGTGATCTCTCCCCCTTGTGATCTCTCCACCGCGATCTCTCTCTCCGCAATCTCTCCCTCCCACGATCTCCACCCCCATGATCTCTGCCTCCCTTTTCGTTGCCGCATTCCGAGCCACCCCACCCCCCCATGACCCCCGATCATCTCACTTGCCGGGGACCGACCCCAGCTGCAGCCTTGTACAGCAGGATTTCCCGCCCAGCAGTGACCAGCCTCTCAATTTGGCCGGCTGCCAGGTGGGAAACGGAGTAAAAAAATTCTAATGAGTTCCTGCCGTTAAATTCGGCAGGACCTCCGCCTTCCCGGTATATCCAAGTTTCCCAGCACTGACGCACGCCCTCGCTCCCTCCCTGTCTCCCCGTAAATATCGGGGCCTAAGTACCTTTGAGGTCTTGCACTTCAATCTAAAACCGAATCCCTCAAACTCTCTCTATACGTCTTCCATTGTACTCTTTACCATGTCACTGGTTCCTACATGAACCATGACTTCTGGTTGATTTCCCACCTTTTTAAGAAATTTTCTCACCAGTCCTCTCCCTTATCCTGATACTTGAGATGCAACAAGACTCCCAATCATGACAGCAAAACAGGCTGCCTATTCCCTAATTTTCTTTTTCATTCATGGGATGTGGGCGTTGCTGGCGAGGCCGGCATTTATTGCCCATCCCTAATTGCCCTTGAGAAGGTGGTGGTGAGCCGCCTTCTTGAACCCCTGCAGTCCGTGTGGTGAAGGTTCTCCCACAGTGCTGTTAGAAAGGGAGTTCCAGGATTTTGACCCAGCGACGATGAAGGAACGGCAATATATTTCCAAGTCGGGATGGTGTGTGACTTGGAGGGTAACATGCAGGTGGTGTTGTTCCCATGTGCCTGTTGCCCTTGTCCTTCTAGGTGGTAGAGGTCGTGGGTTTGGGAGGTGCTGTTGAAAAAGCCTTGGTGAGTTGCTGCGGTGCATCTTGTAGATGGTACACACTGCAGCCACAGAGGGAGTGAATGTTTAGGGTGGTGGATGGGGTGCCAATCAAGCAGGCTGCTTTGTCTTGGATGGTGTCGAGCTTCTTGAGTGTTGTTGGAGCTGCACTCATCCAGGCAAGTGGAGAGTATTCTATCACACTCCTGACTTGTGCCTTGTAGATGGTGGAAAGGCTTTGGGGTGTCAGGAGGTGAGTCACTCGCCGCAGAATACCCAGCCTCTGACCTGCTCTTGTAGCCACAGTATTTACGTGGCTGGTCCAGTTAAGTTCCTGGTCAATGGTGACCCCCAGGATGTTGATGGTGGGAGATTCGGCAATGGTAATGCCGTTGAATATCAAGGGGAGGTGGTTAGACTCTCTCTTGTTGGAGATGGTCATTGCCTGGCACTTGTTGGGTGCAAATGTTACTTTCCACTTATCAGCCCAAGCCTGGATGTTGTCCAGGTCTTTCTGCATGTGATGTGGAGATGCCGGTGATGGACTGGGGTTAACAATTGTAAACAATTTTACAACACCAAGTTATAGTCCAACGATTTTATTTTTAATCCCACAAGCTTTCGGGGGCTTTCCCCTTCCTCAGGCGGTGTGGAAATGACAATTTCGAATCCTTCGCATTTTAAGATCACATAACAAAGCCTGGTGATTACTGCCCGTTGCCAAGGCAATCACAGTGAGCAGACAGAAAGGTGTCATCTAAAAGGCCACTGAATATACAACCCCCCAAAAAAAAAAAGAGAGAGAGAGAGAGAAGGAAGACAGTCAATGACCCGTTATATTAAAAACAGATAACATTTGTTCGCTGGTGGGGTTACATGTAGTGTGACATGAACCCAAGATCCCGGTTGAGGCCGTCCTCATGGGTGCGGAACTTGGCTATTAATTTCTGCTCGACGATTTTGCGTTGTCGTGTGTCTCGAAGGCCGCCTTGGAGTATGTTTACCCGAAGGTCGGTGGCTGAATGTCCATGACTGCTGAAGTGTTCCCCGACAGGGAGAGAACCCTCCTGTTTGGCGATTGTTGCGCGGTGTCCGTTCATCCGTTGTCGCAGCGTCTGCATGGTCTCGCCAATGTACCATGCTCTGGGGCATCCTTTCCTGCAACGTATGAGGTAGACAACGTTGGCCGAGTCACAGGAGTATGAACCGTGCACCTGGTGGGTGGTGTCCTCTCGTGTGATGGTGGTATCTGTGTCGATGATCTGGCATGTCTTGCAGAGGTTACCGTGGCAGGGTTGTGTGGTGTCGTGGACGCTGTTCTCCTGAAGGCTGGGTAATTTGCTGCGAACGATGGTTTGTTTGAGGTTGGGTGGCTGTTTAAAGGCGAGTAGTGGAGGTGTGGGGATGGCCATAGCGAGGTGTTCGTCATCATTGATGACATGTTGAAGGCTGCGGAGAACATGGCGTAGTTTCTCCGCTCCGGGGAAGTACTGGACGACGAAGGGTACTCTGTTGGTTGCGTCCCGTGTTAGTCTTCTGAGGAGGTCTACACGATTTTTCGCTGTGGCCCGTCGGAACTGTCGATCGATGAGTCGAGCGTCATATCCCGTTCTTACTAGGGCGTCTTTCAGCGTCTGTAGGTGTCCATCGCGTTCCTCCTCGTCTGAGCAGACCCTGTGTATTCGCAGGGCCTGTCCATAGGGGATGGCCTCTTTAACGTGGTTAGGGTGGAAGCTGGAAAAGTGGAGCATTGTGAGATTGTCCGTGGGCTTGCGGTAGAGTGAGGTGCTGAGGTGCCCGTCTTTGATGGAGATTCGTGTGTCCAAGAAAGAAACTGATTCTGAGGAGTAGTCCATGGTGAGCTTGATGGGCACGGACTGCTTCATTATCTGACGGGTTGCGAATGGAACTGAACACTTCTGACCTTATGATGGAGGGAAGGTCATTGATGAAGCAGCTGAAGATGGTTGGGCCTCGAACACTGCCTGAAGGAACTCCTGCAGCAATGTCCTGAGGCTGAGATGATTGGCCTACAACAACCACTACCATCTTCCTTTGTGCTAGGTATGACTCCAGCCACTGGAGAGTTTTCCCCCTGATTCCCATTGACTTCACTTTTACTAGGGCTCCTTGGTGCCACACTCGGTCAAATGCTGCCTTGATGTCAAGGGCAGTCACTCTCACCTCACCTCTGGAATTCAGCTGGAATTATCGAACCTCTCTCAACTACCACTCACTTCTTCTAATGGATAGTGCCTCTCTTTTCCCCCTGGGTGATCTTTGCTCCATACTACTGTGGTGTTGCTCTTGATTACCCTTCCCTGTGCCTCTGTCCTTGGCTTTATCATAGGTACTGTTAATTTTGTAGCTGTTGGACAAGTACAACAACAGAGTTCATCTTCCACTGTGCAGTTACCCTCTTGCTCTCGATGTGTGGGATAACTCCCCTTCTGGAATGTGTCTCCAGGAAGCTTTCCTCCCACATAAGTTGTGGATTGTAGTCAGCTGGTCGTCAAGCTCAAAATTCCTCTGCTCGAGCAACTCCTTGTCACTTCATGCATATGTATACTCCCAGATACATTGCAGTTCCAGCATATCCCACATCATACATGCTGAACAAATCGCGAGTCTATCTCTTAATCCCACCATTTCTATGTTCCAAATTTATGTGCCACAGTAGACTTAATTAATTAGATCTAATTTGCACTTATTTGCCTGGCCTGGTCTTGTTGATTCAGGCCCATTCTGTCTCAGTGCCAAATTCACTCCTTACCTTCTTTCAGTAAGAGTCCACTGTGACCACCTTATTCAGTTGGCCTCTTGGAGCTCAAGAAACCCCTCTCTAGCACAAACTTATTTGATATCTGATGGCTCACTCAGCAATTCACTCAGCTCTCTTAACATATGTTCCTTTTCTGTGTCCATGGGAAAACCTCCCGAACTAGCCACAGTCGTTAGTACCCAGAGACAAGGCCAACCCCTCAAAACACTTGTGTCACTTACTCCACTTGTCACAAGCACCGGGTGAGGTACATCCGCTCCTGGCGATTTAGTCAGTTTGAGGAGGGACCATCAGGTGAAGCACGGATCATGAGTTAGGAGGAGCAAGTGGAAGTGCCAGTAAAGGAGCAGGAACCATCTGACCAGAAGGTCAGCTTGATTCACTCCTTTCCTGCCATGCTCTTGGTTTGGTACCTCAGGGAATCTGCACATGAAAAACTGTTGCTATCTGAGTATCGACATTTTATGCAATCATTGGCGAGTGTGTCAAACGCCCTGCGAGGTCTGGTGACAGTCTGGTGATTGTGGAGGAGTCCACTCCTCACATGTGTCCATTCATTCATGCACTACTGTCCATTATGGAGCATGTGGCAACTCCAGCGTTAGATGCAGTGGAATCCCCCTGTGACATAGGTCCTAAGCCCAGTTGCAGTATCTTTTGTGAATGCTTAGACTGCAGCTATAGGAGTCTTCGGTTCGATTTACAGTAATCTATCTTGTCTAGCTTCAACATGCTGGGGGAATCAGATTGAGAACCATGAGGCAAAGACTCACAGAACACACTGTTGTGTAGTGGTTTGCCCCGACGCAGACCACAGGATATATTAAGAGAGTTTCTAGCAACATGGGCATGGCAGGCAGAGGCACAGATGCAGAAACTCGCTCCAGGGGCAACATCAACACATCCAATCCACCCAGCTGCCTTTCCCAAATGACACAAGATGTGAGTGAGATCAGGCAGTCACCATCAGATGTGATACAGGCAATTGCAAAGGGGTACAGGGCAACCTCAATCGCAGGAAGCATTGGGCACATTGGTCACTAATGTGCAGCCTAATAGACCCTGTTGAATGATTCCTGTGCAAATGGAGATCAGTAAGGTTACCAACAGGTTTGGTCTTAGTGTCTGTTCCGCCAATGGCTGCAGCTGGGTCTCCTCATCTACTTACTCCTTGGTGTGGTGAAGTTGTGTAACGTGTAACACATTACGATGATCTTTATTATGTTGCTGGGGCTATACTGCAGAACCCAGCTTGATCTGTCCAAGCATCTGAACCTTTGTTTCAACAACTCCACCATAATCCTGGTGCCGCATTTCCCTCATTATATCACCATTCACCTCTTGTTTGTGGCTGCCTCTATGGTTGATGGGCCATGGCAGAAGAAGGTAAATCTGGTTACCTAAGAGCCATCTGTGCAGTCTTCCTCCCCCCTTCAAATAATGCTGGCACATTGGACTGCTATAAAATGGTGTCGTGACCGTTACCACGGCAGTGGGTATTCACTAATGTAATTTTGTGAACATAATCAAAGAGCGTTGGCGCATTAATGGAATGGAACCCCTCTCTATTCATTAAAGGCCATGGAATTCAGACGGCCACATCTGTAAAGCGCCTCGTACTTTAAGGAAATCTGCCACACAGATAAAGCAAAGTGCCCTCTTGTGTTGCAGGCGGCATTCCAAGGGGAAAATGATGAAAGAGTTTGCCCTGGTAAAAGAGATATGTGTCACCTGCTGTACGAATCAGTGCACAGCTGATTGATTTAGCATATATCCCCTGAGGTGACTTGGAATGATCTAGTGCCATAAAAGTTCAACGCTGTGGTCACTTTCACAGAGCCACCCCTGTCATTGATGTTGTTTGAAGGTCAGGCCGGATAACTCTGTGGCTGTCTCTAGGTGAAGTGGAGTCAGCAGAAGTCCTATCTCCTCAGACATACCCAGGTAGCTTGTGTCTTAATCTATAGACACGTTCCTTAGGTAAGGATGGGTAAGAACAGTTCCTCTCCGTTGCTAGTGGACCATATCTCATAGCTTCTCAGGATTTCCTCTAACTCCTCCAAAGCAATGAAAAAGAAAGGAACGACCTCGGGAATTTAGGTTACAGCAACAGAAATTGTGATATTCAGAAATCTAGAGATAGAAAATGTACTAGCCCTCCCCCCTGCACAAAGAATGCAAAACCTAATGCTGAACAAGTAATGCAGAAAGCACAAATCTAAGAAGCAAAACTGCAGCTACAAATACTCCAGCACACCTTTAAAATCACAAACTCTCAAAGGCCAGGCCGGGCTTTCATTTTACTCAAGCTCAGTCCTCACACTACAAATTCCTGGTGAGAAACCCAGGAAATTGCACCTGCAGGCTGTTTATGTTCATTAACATGTTTTTGGAATGCAGAAATTTCTCCTGGGCGGAAAATCATCGGAGCTAAGAAGTAAGCCTAAGGCCTCCTCACCTGATTTCCCAGCCCCCGGTAACTCGATGCACACTAATGACACAGCTACTGTTTTAGGGTAATGATTAGTTATGTTAAAGTATGAACCCATTAAGCATTTGCTCAATAATATCACAATCAGGAATTTCTACTCTACAATTATTCAAGCCTGTCAACGATAAGTTAAATGTTTTTAAGAACTAGTTCTTATTTATTTTTTATTTATAATATTTCCTTAAGTTATCAGTTGTCTTCTCGATGTCCAAATCTTTATGAGGAAACATAGCAGAGTGCCAGCTAGTGAGTAAGGACTGTAGTCCTGAGGTAAAGAGTGGCTGCCAGAGCAAGGAACAAAACCGCAGGAGGAAATGTAGGTTTAAATTGCAATGTTACTTGGAAAGCTCCAGTGATTCTTTTTTTATTCGTTCATGGGATGTGGTCATCGCTGGTGAGGCCAGCATTTATTGCCCATCCCTAATTGTCCTTGAGAAGGTGGTCCATGTGGTGAAGGTTCTCCCACAGTGCTGTTAGGAAGGGATTTCCAGGATTTTGACCCAGCGACGATGAAGGAACGGCGATATATTTCCAAGTCAGGATGGCGTGTGACTTGGAGGGGAACGTGCAGGTGGTGTTGTTCCCATGTGCCTGCTGTCGAAGAAACCTTGGCGAGTTGCTGCAGTGCATCCTGTGGATGGTACACACTGCAGCCACAGTGTGCCGGTGGTGAAGGGATTGAATGTTTAGGGTTGTGGATGAGGTGCCAATCAAGCGGGCTGCTTTGTCCTGGATGGTGTCGAGCTTCTTGAGTGTTGTTGGAGCTGCACTCATCCAGGCAAGTGGAGAGTATTCCATCACACTCCTGACTTGTGCCTTGTAGATGGTGGAAAGGCTTTGGGGAGTCAGGAGGTGAATCACTCGCCACAGAATACCTAGCCTCTGACCTGCTCTTGTAGCCACAGTATTTATATGGCTGGTCCAGTTAAGTTTCTGGTCAATGGTGACCCCCAGGATGTTGATGGTGGGGGATTCGGCGATGGTAATGCCATTGAATGTCATGGGGAGGTGGTTAGACTCTCTCTTGTTGGAGATGGTCATTGCCTGGCACTTGTCGGGTACAAATGTTACTTGCCACTTATCAGCCCAAGCCTGGATGTTGTCCAGGTCTTGCTGCATGCAGGCATGGACTGCTTCATTATCTGAGGGGTTGCGAATGGAACTGAACACTGTGCAATCATTAGCGAACATCCCCATTTCTGACCTTATGATGGAGGGAAGGTCATTGATGAAGCAGCTGAAGATGGTTGGGCCTAGGACACTGCCCTGAGGAACTCCTGTAGCAATGTCCTGGGGCTGAGATAATTGGCCTCCAACAACCACTACCATCTTCCTTTGTGCCAGGTATGACTCCAGCCACTGGAGAGATTTCCCCCTGATTCCCATGGACTTCAATTTTACTAGGGCTCCTTGGTGCCACACTCGGTCAAATGCTGCCTTGATGTCAAGGGCAGTCACTCTCACCTCACCTCTAGAACTCAGCTCTTTTGTCCATGTTTGGACCAAGGCTGTAATGAGGTCTGGAGCCGAGTGGTCCTGACGGAACCCAAACTGAGCATCGGTGATCAGGTTATTGGTGAGTAAGTGCCGCTTGATAGCACTGTCGACAACACCTTCCATCACTTTGCTGATGATTGAGAGTAGGCTGATGGGGCGGTAATTGGCCGGATTGGATTTGTCCTGCTTTTTGTGGACAGGACATACCTGGGCAATTTTCCACATTGTCGGGTAGATGCCAGTGTTGTAGCTGTATTGGAACAGCTTGGCTAGAGGCGTAGCTAGTTCTGGAGCACAAGTCTTCAGCACTACAGTCGGGATGCTGTCAGGGCCCATAGCATTTGCTGTATCCAGTGCACTCAGCTATTTCTTGATATCATGTGGAGTGAATCGAATTGGCTGACGATTGGCTTCTGTGATGGTGGGGATATCGGGAGGAGGCCGAGATGGATCATCCACTCGGCACTTCTGGCTGAAGATGGTTGCAAACGCTTCAGCCTTGTCTTTTGCACTCACGTGCTGGACTCCACCATCATTGAGGATGGGAATGTTTACAGAGCCTCCTCCTCCCGTTAGTTGTTTAATTGTCCACCACCATTCGCAACTGGATGTGGCAGGACTGCAGAGCTTTGATCTGATCTGTTGATTGTGGAATCGCTTAGCTCTGTCTATAGCATGTTTGCTTCTGCTGTTTAGCATGCATGTAGTCCTGAGTTGTAGCTTCACCAGGTTGGCACCTCATTTTCCGGTATACCTAGTGCTGCTCCTGGCATGCTCTTCTACACTCTTCATTGAACCAGGGTTGATCGCCTGGCTTGTTGGTAATGGTAGAGTGAGGAATATGCCGGGCCATGAGGTTACAGATTGTGCTGGAATACAATTCTGCTGCTGCTGATGGCCCACAGCGCCTCATGGATGCCCAGTTTTGAGCTGCTAGATCTGTTCTGAATCTATCCCATTTAGCACGGTGTTAGTGCCACACAACACGTTGGATGGTGTCCTCAGTGCGATGACGGGGCTTCATCTCCACAAGGACAGTGCGGTGATCACTCCTACCAATACTGTCATGGACAGGTGCATCTGCGACAGGTAGATTGGTGAGGATGAGTTCAAGTAAGTTTTTCCCTCGTGTTGGTTCACTCACCACCTGCCGCAGGCCCAGTCTGGCAGTTATGTCCTTCAGGACTCGGCCAGCTCGGTCAGTAGTGGTGCTACCGAGCCACTCCTGGTGATGGACATTGAAGTCCCCCAGAGTACATTCTGTGCCCTTGCTACCCTCAGTGCTTCCTCCAAGTGGTGTTCAACATGGAGGAGGACTGATTCATCAGCTGAGGGAGGGCAGTAGGTGGTAATCAGCAGGAGGTTTCCTTGCCCATGTTTGACCTGTTGCCATGAGATTTCATGGGGTCCGGAGTCAATGTTGAGGACTCCCAGGGCCACTCCCTCCTGACTGTATATCACTGTACCGCCACCTCTGGAGGGTCTGTCCTGCCGGTGGGACAGGACACACCCAGGGATGGTGATGGAAGAGTCTGGGACGTTGGCTGAAAGATATGATTCTGTGAGTATGGCTATGTCAGGCTGTTGCTTGACTAGTCTGTGTGACAGCTCTCCCAATTTTGGCACAAGTCCCCAGATGTTAGTGAGGAGGACTTTGATTGTGAGGACTGAGGTTCTATAAGGTTTCATTTCTGGGCAACAAGCTTTGGTAGAAAGTACAGGTCTCAAGTAAGTTGTCATTTTATGGACAGAAGCATTCATGGGGTCCGTGGTCTTGAGGTAGAATGCAGGAGTCTGGTGACAACAGCATTATCTTTCAGAGAGGCTGCAAGTCTTTAAACTTGTGCACACAGCCCATAGAATGCAGAGGCCTTCTGAGTATGGATATATTGAGGAATGAAGGTTTAGATCCTGGTGGTTGGGTACCAGTAGGAGAGTCTAGATCTCTTGTGGTGCTGCCTTATGAATCTGATTTCTCAGGTTGCATGTTATTCCGATGTAATTTCTTCTCCAACAAATAAATCATAAAGAGGAGAATCCACATGGAGGAAAACATTTTTCAGCCTTCCCCTTCATTTTAAGGAAATTCCCCAAACAAGAAACTGTCTTAAATGGGGCTGATAGGAGGGAAATCATCCGGGGACCAGGACCTCACTACCCTGCCACCATTTGCTTGCGGCAGGTGGCAAAGGAGGTGCCAGAGGTGGTCCTGGCAGGGATGGTGGAATAGAAATCTCGGTCGGGGCAGTGAGGCGGCAGTTGGTCTCAACACACGGTCCCGCCCTCTGACTTTCCACTACAAATCTGGTTGATTTTTATGGAAACTCTGCATTGTGTTTCTGTATTTGTTATCTTTCCTTTCTCTACGGCCTCTACGGGCTCAATTTTCAAAGTGAAAAACGGGTGGGTTGGGGCAGGGGGGCATTGAAAATTGCCACCATTTCAGACCCGCCCCCAACCCACCTCCAACCCGTTCTTTCTGGTTTTCACCGGGGCGGGAAGAGGGGTGGGTGACCAACCCGCTCCCAGGAGGCGGGTGGGGCCTTAAAACCTTTCAAGGGTGCTTCGGGGCTCCATTTCTCTGGACTTCCCGATTTCATCCTCGGGGGGCCGGGATTCCCGGGTCTTCTGTCTTACGCGTTATGAAAAGAGGTGAGAAGGCCCGAGACTAACAGATAGTTGCCTCGAAAGGCACAGCTTATGGGCCCGAGGACCAGGAGTGCTTCCCCCAGGCCCAACAAGCCTACCTGCATCCACTCTCCCCAACGATCACGGACCCCCGATCCCTGACCCCAATCCTCCCCCCCGATCCCAACTCCGATCCTCCCACCCCCGACCCCCAATCCTCCCCCTCAACGATCGCGGACCCCTGATCCCTGACCCCAATCATGCCCCCCGACCCCGACCCGATCGTCCCCCCCACTCCGATCCTCCCACCCCCGACCCCCTCAATGATTTCGGACCCCCGCCATGACCCCCAATCCCAATAACCCCCCATGACTGACCCCTGATCCCTCCCCCCATGACTCTCGACCCCCTGCCAACCTATGCCCACCCATGCTAACCAATGCCCAACCATGCCCCTGTGACAACCCATACTCCCGTGCCCACCCATGTCCCTCTATGCCGCCCCCCAATCATACAATCAAAGACTTACCTGCAGACTTACCTGAACACGTCCTCTCCCTGGCTGGTCTCCCGTCCGACTGAGATAAGCCTGTTAATCAGGCCAGTCTGTTAATCAGGCCAGTCTGTTGGACGGGAAACCAACAAAAAAAAACGTCTTTACGTCAAAATCGTAAGGACGTCCGGGAAACCCGTACTAATGGGCTTCCCGTCCTCAATTTGACCCCCCGCCCCCTTCCCGGCTTGGGGCTCGGTTTTAAAATTGAGTCCTTTATCTCTCTCTCGTCAATGGAGTGATTTCATTGAATCAGCCACACTACAATCATCAACTCAACAGGCTGTTCCATCGGGTTAGGAGGCTTTTTGTTTTGGCCCAAGTATTTTCCACTTCTAACAACCAAAATAGTAAAGATGGGAATTCCCCTGCTAATTCCTCTACGTTCAGGACTTTCCACCCAGACCTCCCCTCCTTACTCGAATGGTAATACAGTTCTTCCAGAATTTCCCTCCTTTGGGTTATCCCATTGTCTACTGTTCTTGTTTTTGTGTTCTCTATCAGATATACATGAATAAAAGAGAGTCAGCTGCCCCCAGTCACTCAGAACATGCAAATAGAGAGGAATTAGCACAGGAATCCCCATCTTAATTACGTTGGTTTTTAGGAGTGGAAAATACTTGGGCCAAAACAAAACCCCCCACTTTCCCACTACATACCTGGACAACATCCAGGCTTGGGCTGATAAGTAGCAAGTAACATTCGTGCCAGACAAGTGCCAGGCAATGACCATCTCCAACAAGAGAGAGTCTAACCACCTCCCCTTGACATTCAATGGCATTACCATTGCTGAATCCCCCACCATCAACATCCTAGGGGTCACCATTGACCAGAAGCTTAACTGGACCAGCCATATAAATACTGTGGCTACAAGAGCAGGTAAGAGGCTGGGCATTCTGTGGCGAGTGATTCACCGACTCCCCAGAGCCTTTCCACCATCTATAAGGCACAAGTCAGGAGTGTGATGGAATACTCTCCACTTGCCTGGATGAATGCAGCTCCAACAACACTCAAGAAGCTTGACACCATCCAGGACAAAGCAGTCCGCTTGACTGGCACCCCATCCACCACCCTAAACATTCACTCCCTTCACCACCGGTGCATCGTGGCTGCAGCGTGTACCATCCACAGGATGCACTGCAGCAACTCGCCAAGGCTTCTTCGACAGCACCTCCCAAACCTGCAACCTCTACCACCTAGAAGGACAAGCAGGCACATGGGAACAACACCACCTGCATGGATCTCATTGCTGTTTGTGGGACCTTGCTGTGAGCAATTTGGCTGGGGTGTTTCCTACATTACAACAGTGTCTACATTCAAAAGCACTTTATTATCTGTAAAGCGCTTTGGGGTGTCCTGAGGTTGTGAAAAGTGCTATAGAAATTCTAGTTCTTTCATATTGCTCCAACAACAACAACAACAACAACAACTTGCATTTATATAGTGCCTTAAACATAGTAAAACATCCCAAGGCGCTTCACAGGAGTGATTTTCAAACAAAATTTGACACGAGCCACATAAGGAAGTATTAGGACAGGTGACAAAAAAGTAGGTTTTTAGGACCATCTTATAGCAGGAGAGAGAGGTAGAGAGACGGAGAGATTTAGGGAGGGAATTCCAGAGCTTAGAGCCTGGGCAGCTGAAGGCACGGCCGCCAATGGTGGAGCGATTAAAATCGGGGATATGCAAGAGGCAAGAATTGGAGGAGCACGGAGATCCCGGAGTGTCGTATGGCCGGAGGCGGTTACAGAGATAGGGAGAGACGAGGCCATGGAGGGATTTGAAAACAATGATGAGAATTTTAAAATCGAGGCGCTCCTGGACCAACATTGCAAAGTACCTCAGCAAGACATCTTCAGTTACAATATTTTCCATAGAAACCGGAAACTCTTAGATCAGTGAAGAAAATGCTGTTGTCGACTTTAACTCATGGTCAGCACAAACTAATGGATATGAACCAAATGCCTTCGGCTGGGTTTGTACTGGTACATTCCTTTCTGGCGCAATCAGCCACACACCTCATGCGTGTGGCATTCTACGAATGAAGGTTTTGGGAATGAGCCATAATTCAACAATGACTTGAACACAATGACTAAAAAACAAAGTTAGTCATATGGCAAGCAAATCACAATTCTAAACACAGCCGGCACAACATAGGACATGACTTTCAAAACCCATGTGGCCCCACTGTGCTATTAAGGGAATTTCACTTCTCCTCAACTGGTTTTGTGTATAAACTCTGTGGTTTCAGTGCCACAAGAGATTATGGGATAAATTTTACAATCTAGCAGGAGTCCATATTGGGAATGTGGACATGGAGATGAGCCTGCAAGATTTCTGGTTATTCACTTTAAATGGAAAATCGTGTGGGCCACGAATCAGACTCATTTACCTCCTTGCCTGAATTCCCGGCTTGCCTGCCCATCACGCGAGGCTGTGTATTGGGAGTGCTAAATGTTAAAATTTACCCATATGGATTTTTTTGATCATATGGAGAGGAGTGTGCAACTTAATAAACCTGTGGCATTTTCCTGACAGTAGTTCCAATCTGCATATTTTATGTTATAGGTATTTTTAATTAGCATCTTGTTTTTACTGAGAAAAAAAATTCCTTTAAAATATTTTTTTAAAAATTCCAAGTTAGAATTAATTTCTGCCCTTTTTAAAATTTGTTTTATTAGTGGGCTAGTGAGAGGCTGGCTGGTGATAACCATGGTGATGTAAGGTGGCCTGAAAAGTTTATTTTAGTTCTGGGTGATTTTTTGTACTCACCAAGGTGAGATATGTCAGTGTCCATGCGTGCTCCCAGCATTAAGCATCACCCCACCGGGAGTGCAAATCAGGAAATTGCTCGTGTGCAGCCCATGGTTTCCTGTCCTTTCATTTTAAGAGACAGAAAATCATGGGCTGCAGACGCGATTTCCTGATATGCATTTCTGGTTGGCGAGCTGTGAGCATGCAGTCGGAAAATTTAACCTGGAAAGTTTTCTCACTTCAGCATCTAAGAGCAAAATCAAGCACTTTCAGGTCAAATGTTGCACAACTAATGCAGAGGAAAGCTTTAACCCCAAATCTCAGAAAAGCATTCCCTCCCGACGCACCAATGTGACATTTTCCATTTTCCACAACAGCTGTCCTTTGGACTGTAATTGGCATTGAGTCACAAAATGAGGCTGGTTTGGTGCTGTGAGCTCTTAACTTGCAAAAGATTGCGTTGAAAAACAAAATAGCAGCTCTTAATGGGAACGTAGATTTGAACTTTTTAATGTGGTCCCTTAATGAACATTATTTTCCATATGGTTCTATGAATTGGCCTATAAGGACAAAAAGCTTGCTGACCTTTGCCTTATACCATAATTGTTATCAGAGAAAGGTCACACCCTTTGAGGTGATAAGTCAGTACAGTACTGACTCTGTCTGCTGCTATTGCTGTATTACTTTCATCTCAGTTTTAATAAATCTTAGGATAAAAAGTAGAACACCTTTTAAAATCCGTGCATCACAGGAGATGCGGTGCTTACAGCAGCATAAACCCTCCCCATGGGCAGACACTACGACATGGCACGGTAGTTCTCTAGCCAGCCTGTTCCATAACATTCCAGGAATTGACTCTGTACAAAAAACTCCCTAAACTCTTTAAATCGTTTACTAAGTTTGTGACTAGATGGGTTTTAAAGACATTAATAGTAAGAGATGTCTACATTCCTAGGCAAAGTTATTAATCACAAAAACCACAGGTTGAGTTGACAGAAACTCTGTGAAGCCTAACTTTGTTTGAGTGACTGCATGTACTGTGCTGATGACCCCAAATGTGCTGTTAATTCTAGCATCACAGGTCCCCTGGAAAGCCTCCCTTGAGAACACTACCTCCATGCGTGTAGACTATTAGCTCATACGAAATGAATTCAGTTTGTAGTCACAAATTTGAACAATATTGCAAGTAGTCTAGAAAAACGAACAATGAGGAAGAAGGTACATAATGAAACCAATTTTTATGGGATGTACAGAGTACATATCATTCATGGAAGGCACCGTGGGCTAACTCTGTGCAACCCATTTAGGATCAGGTCTAATTTTGCAGCAACCTATTGGTGAAGGATCAATGGAACTGCCAACCTGCTAACCAGTTTCCTTTTCTGAAACAGTGCTGAAGGTTGATCTAAAACCACCACCATTGATGAAAAGAAAGCCTGTGCTTTTGTGACATGGCTGGGAGTCTCAGCTGCAATGAGGCAGGCCTTAAAATTGTGCATTGAAATGATGCTTGGGAGAAAGTTATCTTAGTCCTAGTGGCAAGATCCCCACTTACTGCTCGACTCTCCTTGCTCCCAGCATCAGCCAGGAAAAATGCCCACTTCAAGCAGACTTTACACATTCTAATCTGTTGGGTACCGGCGGGAATGTGAGGGGGAGATTCTGCAATCCTGCCGTTCCAATTGAGAGCTCTGCTTACAAGGATCGTGATCACCCCTAAATAGTAATAAAAATCCAGAAAAATTCCCCAGGATACGATTTTTTGCACTGTTTTTGTGTCAAATTCCTGTGTGCCAGTTTAATGAATAACCAACACAACTATTTATATAATACTTTTAAGCTGGAAAACATCGCAAGGCGCTTTATAGAGAGGGGAAAAAACGATAAATAGGAATGAAAAAGGGAGTGGACACCAAGCCATGAAGGACAAGTTTAGGAGGCGTGCCTGAAAGCTTGGTTGAGAGAAAAAAGGAAAGGTGGAGAGAGAAGAAGTGAGATTGGTGGAGTTTAAAGAGGGAGTTCTAGAGAATTGGACCAAGGTGACTGAAGGCTCTGGCACCAGTGGTAGGGTGAAGGGAGAGGTGATGGAGCAAAGGCAGGAGTCAGAGCTGATAGTTCATACAGGAATTTCAACCAATTCCCATCCATTGGATTTGGATGAATTGTTGTTCAGAATGAGGTAACTTTCCTTTCAATTTAATAAGCTTGCTTGGCACAACTTCAATATGAAGCATATTTCATTGTATTGCCATGGATCAAACTGTGTTAAAACTTGCAATCTCCTTGCGAAGCCTTCCTTGTCTCTAATCTACAGCTATAACGGAGAATCAAAAACTACAGATTAGACAGCTTGTAAAAAAAAAGGACTTCCATTTATATCGCGCCTTTCATGACCTCAGAGTATCCCAAAGTGCTTTACAGCCGATTAAGTACTTTTTGAAATTGTTGTAATGTAGAAAATGCGGCAGCCAATTTGCACACAGCAAGGTCCCACAAGCAGCAATATGATAATGACCAGACGATCTGTTGTTTAGTATTGATGGTTAAATATTGGCCAGGACACCAGGAAGAACTCTCCTGCTCTTCTTCGAAATAGTGCCATGGGATCTTTTACATCCACTTGGTTTAACATCTCATCCAAAAGAAAAGGCGCATCTGACAATGCAACACTCCCTCAGTTCAAGCATTGAAGTGTTAGCCTAGATTTTGTGCTCAGGTCCCTGGAGTGGGATTTGAACACACAGCCTTCTAACTCAGAGGTAAGAATGCTACCACTGAGCCATGACTGACACCTTCAACTTGTAAATAACACTTTGTGATCTGCAGATGACCGCCTATTTTGAGATGGGCATTTTGGAAT
Organism: Heptranchias perlo; assembly: GCF_035084215.1. Lineage (NCBI taxonomy): Eukaryota > Metazoa > Chordata > Chondrichthyes > Hexanchiformes > Hexanchidae > Heptranchias > Heptranchias perlo. The sequence goes on along the minus strand of NC_090326.1, from coordinate 37,259,528 downwards.
GAGTTTTTAAATCCCTGCGTGTATATTCAGATGTCTTAATATTCAGATATTCTTATGCTAGTTAAAAAAAAATTGCCGTACAGTTAAGGCCAATTGACATTTCGGAAAAGGAAATTTGTATAAATGGTAGCGAATGAGACGTTAAACCAAGGCCCCGTCCACCCACACAAGTGGATGTACAAGATCTCATGGCACTATTTCAAAGAAGAGCAGGAGAGTTCTTCCTGGTGTCCTGCCTCAGAGGTATTATCCTCTTCCACATTCTACCTATTCATTGATATTTGCTTTCAGCCCAATGTCAACTTTTCCAACCCCACTGGTAGTTACATCACTGCTAATATTGAAGTTTTGGCAAAATATCTGCCCATTCTGAAGTTCTTACATTGCAGGTTCTTTGGTATATAGCAATAATTCTGCAGCACATAGTGGGGTAATTTTAACCCTACCCACCCACGGAAAACCGGATAGTAGGTACTTCCCTGCCGGAAAATTGCCCAGATCCCACCAATCGCGACTTTTACTTGGGCTTCTGAACACCCAAAGTCACCTGCCCAATGCTGGCGGGGTCCTTCTTTAAATATACAGATCGGGGTCCGATGATGTCACCGGGCTGCGATTGCGATTTTAATATGTGGGGAAATCGCTGATGCTTTCCTGTCAAGATGGGACCTGCCAGAAAAGTGAAGTGGCCCAAAAGGTAAGTTTACTACTTTCCTTTCTGGAGCCAGGAGGAACAAAAATGATCCTCTGGTCCCCTCAAGGAAAGTCACAGCCTCTCCTGTCCCGGACTTTCCTCCATTCCCTCCTGCAAGACCGCCTTCTCCACATCTACCTTCATTCCAGTGGGTGGAAGTGGACCAATGGCATGTTAATGAGGCTCAGCGGTTAAAACACCCAGGGCCTAGTGTTTGCGGCAGCGGGTGAGTTCCGAACTCACCCCACGACCCAATCCCCAAAACCCGCCCGGAGTTAAAATCACGGCCAATACTGCACCCAGCAGTGTCTTTGTTATGTGCCATTAATACTGCAGCCTGTAATGACTTTCCAAACAGCATTAATATTACACCCTGCAGTGATATATAATGTTAATACTGCAGTACACAGTGTCATTGCTTTATGGAATTAATACTACATTCTGCAATGTTTTTGGATATAGTACTAATACTGCTTCCTGCAGTGTCTTTGGCATATAGTACTAATACTCCATCCTGCAGTGTCCTTGGCATACAGTACTAATACTCCATCCTGCAGTGTCCTTGGCATACAGTACTAATACTACATCCTGCAGTGTCTTTGTCATATAGTACCAATACTTCTTCCTGCAGTGTTTTGGCATACAGCACTAATTGTCCATCCTGAAGTGTCTTTGGCATACAGTACAAATACTGCTTCCTGTAGTGTGTTTGGCATACAGTACTAATACTCCATCCTGCAGTGTCTTTGGCATATAGTACTAATACTGCTTCCTGCAGTGTCTTTGGCATATAGCAGTAATACTGCATCCTGCAGTGTCTTTGGCATACAGTACTAATACTGCTTCCTGCAGTGTCTTTGGCATATAGTACTAATACTCCATCCTGCAGTGTCTTTGGCATACAGTACTAATACTCCATCCTGCAGTGTCTTTGGCATATAGTACTAATACTCCATCCTGCAGTGTCTTTGGTATACAGCACTAATACTCCATCCTGCAGTGTCTTTGGCATACAGTACTAATACTCCATCCTGCAGTGTCTTTGGCATACAGTACTAATACTCCATCCTGCAGTGTCTTTGGCATATAGTACTAATACTCCATCCTGCAGTGTCTTTGGTATACAGCACTAATACTCCATCCTGCAGTGTCTTTGGCATATAGTACTAATACTGCTTCCTGCAGTGTCTTTGGCATATAGCACTAATACTGCATCCTGCAGTGTCTTTGGAATACAGTACTAATACTGCTTCCTGCAGTGTCTTTGGCATACAGTACTAATAATCCATCCTGCAGTGCCTTTGGCATACAGTACTAATACTACATCCTGCAGTGTCATTGGCATATAGTACTAATACTGCATCCTGCAGTGTCTTTGGCATATAGTACCAATACTTCTTCCTGCAGTGTTTTGACAAACAGCACTAATTGTCCATCCTGAAGTGTCTTTGGCATACCGTACTAATACTCCATCCTGCAGTGTCTTTGGCATACAGTACTAATACTCCATCCTGCAGTGTCTTTGGCATATAGTACTAATACTGCTTCCTGCAGTGTCTTTGGCATATAGCACTAATACTGCATCCTGCAGTGTCTTTGGCATACAGTACTAATACGGCTTCCTGTAGTGTCTTTGGCATACAGCACTAATACTGCATCCTGCAGTGTCTTTGGCATACAGTACTAATACTCCATCCTGCAGTGTCTTTGGCATACAGTACGAATACTGCTTCCTGTAGTGTCTTTGGCATACAGCACTAATACTCCATGCTGCAGTGTCTTTGGCATACACTACGAATACTCCATCCTGCAGTGTCTTTGGCATATAGTACTAATACTGCTTCCTGCAGTGTCTTTGGCATATAGCACTAATACTGCATCCTGCAGTGTCTTTGGCATACAGTACTAATACGGCTTCCTGTAGTGTCTTTGGCATACAGCACTAATACTGCATCCTGCAGTGTCTTTGTCATACAGTACTAATACTCCATCCTGCAGTGTCTTTGGCATACAGTACAAATACTGCTTCCTGTAGTGTCTTTGGCATACAGCACTAATACTCCATGCTGCAGTGTCTTTGGCATACACTACGAATACTCCATCCTGCAGTGTCTTTGGCATATAGTACTAATACTGCTTCCTGCAGTTTCTTTGGCATATAGCACTAATACTGCATCCTGCAGTGTCTTTGGCATACAGTACTAATACTGCTTCCTGTAGTGTCTTTGGCATACAGCACTAATACTGCATCCTGCAGTGTCTTTGGCATACAGTACTAATACTCCATCCTGCAGTGTCTTTGACATACAGTACTAATACTGCTTCCTGCAGTGTCTTTGGCATATAGCACTAATACTGCATCCTGCAGTGTCTTTGGCATACAGTACTAATACTGCTTCCTGCAGTGTCTTTGGCATACAGTACTAATACTCCATCCTGCAGTGTCTTTGGCATACAGTACTAATACTCCATCCTGCAGTGTCTTTGGCATACAGTACTAATACTGCATCCTGCAGTGTCATTGGCATACAGTACTAATAATGCATCCTGCAGTGTCTTTGGCATACAGTACTAATACTGCATCCAGCAGTGTCTTTGGTATACAGTACTAATACTCCATCCTGCAGTGTCTTTGGCATACAGTACTAATACTGCTTCCTGCAGTGTCTTTGGCATATAGCACTAATACTGCATCCTGCAGTGCATTTGGCATACAGTACTAATATTGCATCCGGCAGTGTCTTTGGTATACATCACTAATACTGCTTCCTGCAGTGTCTTTGGTATACAGTACTAATACTGCATCCTGCAGTGTCTTTGGCATACAGTACTAATACTCCATGCTGCAGTGTCTTTGGCATACAGTACTAATACTCCATCCTGCAGTGCATTTGGCATACAGTACTAACATTGCATCCGGCAGTGTCTTTGGTATACATCACTAATACTGCTTCCTGCAGTGTCTTTGGTATACAGCATCAATAATGCTTCTTGCAGTGTCTTTGGTATACAGTACTAATACTGCTTCCTGCAGTGTCTTTGGCATACAGTACTAATATTGTATCCAGCAGTGTCTTTGGTATACATCACTAATACTGCTTCCTGCAGTGTCTTTGGTATACAGCATTAATACTGCTTCCTGCAGTGTCTTTGGTATACAACACTAATACTGCTTCCTGCAGTGTCTTTGGTATACAGCATTAATACTGCTTCCTGCAGTGTCTTTGGTATACAGCACTAATACTGCTTCCTGCAGTGTCTTTGGTATACAGCATTAATACTGCTTCCTGCAGTGTCTTTGGTATACAGCACTAATACTGCTTCCTGCAGTGTCTTTGGTATACAGCACTAATACTGCTTCCTGCAGTGTCTTTGGTATACAACACTAATACTGCTTCCTGCAGTGTCTTTGGCACACAGCATTAATACTGCTTCCTGTCGTGTCTTTGGTATACAACACTAATACTGCTTCCTGTAGTGTCTTTGGTATACAGCACTAATACTGCATCCTGCAGTGTCTTTGGCATACAGTACTAATACTGCTTCCTGCAGTGTCTTTGGCATACAGTACTAATACTGCTTCCTGCAGTGTCATTGGCATACAGCACTAATACTCCATCCTGCAGTGTCTTTGGCATATAGTACTAATACTGCATCCTGCAGTGTCATTGGCATACAGTACTAATAATGCATCCTGCAGTGTCTTTGGCATACAGTACTAATACTGCATCCAGCAGTGTCTTTGGTATACAGCATTAATACTGCTTCCTGCAGTGTCTTTGGTATACAGCACTAATACTGCTTCCTGCAGTGTCTTTGGTATACAGCACTAATACTGCTTCCTGCAGTGTCTTTGGTATACAACACTAATACTGCTTCCTGCAGTGTCTTTGGCACACAACATTAATACTGCTTCCTGTCGTGTCTTTGGTATACAACACTAATACTGCTTCCTGTAGTGTCTTTGGTATACAGCATTAATACTGCTTCCTGCAGTGTCTTTGGTATACAACACTAATACTGCTTCCTGTAGTGTCTTTGGTATACAGCATTAATACTGCATCCTGCAGTGTCTTTGATATATAGTGCTAATACTGTGTCCTGCATTTGTTTTGGTATACCACACTAATACTGTGCCCTGTGGTATCTTTAGTACGTGACACAAATACTGCACCTTATACTCTGATAGCAGAAAGATTGCTGTACGATGATGACGTGATGAACCCTCATCTAAATGATCCAACTCTTATGCCATATGCTAAGAAAACTGCAGCCACTAACATGAGCTAATACTCCTGGTACTAGATGCAGTCACTAACTGTGGAAAAGTGTTGTTTCTGTTCATTCCGTAGTCTTTTAACTTGCTTCCTGGTACTATCCAAGCAGCCCCTGACATCACAGTTTTCTTAAAAGAAAGGAAAGAAAGAATTTGCATTTATATAGTGCCTTTCACGACCTCAGGACGTCCCAAAGTGCTTTACAGCCAATGAAATACTTTTGAAGTACAGACACCACTTTGGAGCTTTATGTAGAAGCCAAACTCAATTCTAAAATGTAACAATCCTAATTAATCTCAGGGACCAAAGCTAGGGTGTGGTCCTTCCGATGGGTCAAACGTCCATAGGGTAAAAAGTCAATTTTGGTCTAAATTAACCAGTTAATCTGTTGTTAACAGTCAAATATCCAACTGACTAAATATGAAAGAATTAAAAAGTGGTGAAAAGTATCCACGAGGAATGAATAGCCAATAGAAAATCAACCAATCAAATTGCTTAGATAATGTCTTCACACAGTTTCCATCCACCATTTGAAAAAAAAAAGAATTTTACCTATTTAGTTGGTTAATTAATGTCAGAAATTGTCTTCTAGAAGTATCCCCCAGATAAACCTGTCTTTCTGCCTGGAGTCTGGGGCTTCAGTTGGAATTGTCACCTGGACCCGGATGCTGGGGATTTACAGTTGCTCTGGACCAATTCTGTCTCTGCGTGAGACAGACACATCACATGAGTTGCAGTTTTCATCCTGCTCTTGTAGAAGTACAAAGTGCAGAGCTCACTGTGACCCAGGTACAGTCACAACTACGAAGCACCCATGGTCGAAGAAAGTAAAAGTTTTATTTTTGTTTTTCATACAGTTTAAACCAATGGTGTTGTTTGGGATAAGGTTCATTTTGTGTTTCTTGAGGATTGATGCTTGTGCTGGGGTCAGCTAGGGATGTTTATGAGGTTTGATGCTGACCTTAGATATTACGGCTAGGGTCAGTCGGTCAGACAAACGAATTACCTACCTGTTCAGAAACTGGTGACTCAGTAATGCTGCACCAACAACCAACTCAGCAAGAACTATAGACCTCCTGTTGGAAGTGAGGAGGACAATAGTGTTTATTATAATCCTGTAAATAACAGAAAAAGAAGGACATTTTTGAGGAGGGAATTATGCTCCTGTGAAGAACCGTGGGACTTTTTACTATGTTAAACACGTGATATAAATGCAAGTTGTTGTTGGTGATGTTGTTGTATCTTAAGCATTGTTGTAAAGAAGTAGATAAATAATATCACCAATATTATAGGACTGATTTTCGTGATTTTCCATCCATTAATTTAATATAGATCACATGACTGACACTATTAACTTAAATGGATGAAACATCAGGCACTGCAGGCCTGCAATTTCCTGACCTGATCTCCCTCCCAGAAGTGCCTGATCGGGGTATCTGCCCTTAACTTCCAGTATTAGTAATCTGTGCAATATTCTTACCTGGTGTCGGTCATGTTATACATTGCTTCAGTAAATTTGCTATACTACAGTGATGGGTGAATCAAAAGCTGCAGTGGGAGTGTGATAAAAATCAGAAACTGCATTTTATGTCCGGGAATAATTTAAATGCAGCACAAAAGTCATATTATTGTCATGAAGGTTTAGGAAAGCTCCTTAACTTCCAGATTTTCCTGTTAATGCAGTTGGATTTATTGGATCGCCTGGGCACGGGGTTGGAGGAAAATCAGAAGGGAAAGACTGCCCGCTTCTAGTAGAGTACACTTTTTTCCCATCCATTTACATTAACCATTGACAGAAATTTGAGAGAGTTCTACTACAGGATTGTGATCCCCCTGCCCAATTTTCCACTATAAGAACATAAGAAATAGGAGCAGGAGTAGGCCATACCCCTCTCAAGCCTGCTCTGCATAAAATATTGCCTGGGCCCTATGTGCTGGGCCCAGGCAATATTTTATGCCCAAGCATAGTGACAGGAAAATCTGCCCTTATACTGTATCTGCCCATATACTGTCTATTTCAGTAAACTGGCCGTGTGTGTGAAATTTTGCGCAGCCAGTACCTTCATCCCAGATCGCGACATAGACATCCATAAACATGATATCTCGGCAGTGTAAAGGTGTGTATTTTAGAAATGTGATTTTCATAAATAATAATTATTAAAACTCTGCTATGTAGAAAGCACAATGTCCATGCCTGTTCAATACGGTACACAATGCTATTGATACACTCTATTACTGCAGCACCAGTGTAGAGCCCGAGTATGCACTTTTAATTGTGAAGACCTGCATTCCTTCTGAAATGTTTCTGTAGTAACAAGACATAACTTGACCTTACGGGTTGCAGACATCTAGCGGGCCACAAGGCCACTTAAAAGTGCAAAAACTTCCTAGAATTCTTGGGTTAGTTAGGCCGGAGCCATCCAAATCCTGTTTTCTTCTCGTTGTTTCCTGTATGTGAGTATAAACAGTCTGCTTTTGTAACCATGGTAGAATTTCAACAGCAACTTGCAATTTCCAAACCGGGACAAGAATGACCTGAGCGACTGCATGTTCTGATAAACAGATTTCAACTACCTGAAAATGTTAATACTTTGACCTACTAATCATTATTGCAAACAACAGATTAAAGTATGGGGTTTCAGGGGACAAATTGTTTCACTTAGGAGTCCGTGGAAGAGATAACACTGTCTTTGGTTTGGACCACCACCAAAATATTTCAGCCAAAATTTGAACTGCTTTTGAGGTCACAGAGCCGGCTACCTGCCCAATTATTTGACTGTTTTTGCTTGCGTGCCAGTGGTTAACTACAAACTTTCTGAAGCTCGGAGTAGATTTGCCATAGTTAAATGCAAAATAAGTGAATAGAAAGTAAATGTGTTTTGCACCTGACTGAATTCTCCCTGTGTTATTGCACTGTGTGCCAGGTTTCTGAGAACTGTGGCGCATGCAGGTGTTTGCCTGGCCTCAGATTGGCACCTTGCACCAGTTTATATTTTGTGTGGCGATGCTGCGTGTGTACTTTATGTATCGATGTGCATGTATATTATGTGTGGCGATTTACATCTGTACTTTGTGTGACAGCGTTGTACATGTGTCCTTTGTGTGATAGTGTAGTTCGGGTGTATATACAGAAACCACTTTGGCGTGCTGCATGAAAAAATTGCAGTGTCTTTACCAAATTGGAAGACCTGCAGCAACATTTGCACTGCACTGAAGCAATCTGAAGAGCAATACAGAATGTAAAATGTTGACACTTTAAGAGTTCAGGGGTGAATAAGTGTTTATAATGTCCATAAACGTGAACTACAATACAAATAGACATCCCATAGAATTTAGACATCACACTTGTTTTATTTATCTGTCAGGCACTGTTTTCATCTATTTAGATTAATGGACAAATGCTGAGTGACAGAAGATTTGAAGTGTCAGGCTCCCACAATTAACATATTTCAGTGAAGGTGTCACTGCCTTTACCTTGTATATCACTCACATTTGCAAACTGATACTAGAGAACATCAGTGATGTCCATGGACATTAGATTAGGGCAACACGTGGTACATCAACTTCTCTTTAGTCTTTTAGCAGTGACAGGGAACTAAAAAGGCAATGGGAAGAATTTCCTTGGCGCTGCTCTCGCTCCGCTGCCATAACCTCGCTGGATAAACAGGGTTTCCGCTGAGGTTATGGTGGCCAAGCCGAGGAAGCTCTGAGTAAATACACTCCCAATGTTTTCCATTGCTACATTCTCCAGTGTACCGGTGGGCAATCAAATGAACACCATCACAGGTATTGTGTCAGTTAGCTACATAGTACCCACAACTCTTTTATGTTAGCTGATCCTGGAGAAGGCAGGAGATTTAATTAGGAGAACTGAGTGATTGTTGACTGGCTAGCTGGGTGACTGAGTGGTTGGTAACTGGCTGGCTGGTTGGCTAAGGGATTGGTTGCTGGCTGCTTGTGTGGCTGGCTAGCTGGGTGAATGGCTGGTTGGTTGGCTGTCTGTTGATTTAGGAACTCCATTGTGAATGTGAGCAGTTCCTGGCTAGCAGCGGACTGCACTTTGAATATGTGATTAATATGATAAATCAATAATTAATAAATAAATCCGATGTTTCTTATGTAATGTAAAACTGCTCATTAATGTAAAGTTTGTATTTGTTTTTTTTAATTGGGGGTACAATTTTGCTTTACACATTGGGAGTGATTTTTTGAGCTCACTGTACCAGCTGGGAGCTTCACCCGCTGGTTGGACATATTGGGAATTCATCGGTGTGCTGCCTATGGTTTTCCATCAACTTAGGGATGGAAAATTGTAGGCATCACACTCCCAATTTCCTGAAATTGGGAGTGTGATGGTAAATGAGGTCAGAAACTCGCCCTCATTGTATATTGAATTTTGGTGTCTTAACAATGCAGTTGTAACCTACACCAGTACATGATGAACTTCTACAACTGCAGACTGTGTTTTCTGTGTTTTGTTCCTCAAATCTCAAATCAATAAAAACAGGTTAGAAATGACTGCTGCCGATATTGGCTTAATGTATCCCTATGACTTTCCTCTGTCGCCTAGTTTAACAGAGGAATTAACTCATTTAAAATAAAGCTAACACCTCTGGTAACAGAAAAAGGAATGTCCTATCAATGCATTAAGTGTTCGGCAAGTAATATAATCAACAGTAACTTCTAGCGTTATGTATCTGTCCCTCTCTCTCTATTCGTTTCTCTGAATGTCTAAATACCCTACTGTTAAAACATTGTTGTCCAATAGAGGGACTCTAACTCTTACGCAAAATAAGAGGTGTGGATATTAGTTACATTAACTTTAACCCATAAACTATAAAGGCTTACTTAGAAAGCATTGAAAATATAGTTATGCTTGGCACAATGTTCCATAAGCTCTTTTCTTGAGAGGATGAAATCACCTCATTCATTCCCCTGTAGAACTTTCATCAGGCTATGCACCTCTTGGAGCCAAGAGAATGGTTGGGTGACCTGTTGCTAAGCTTATGCCAATGCCTGCCTTCAGACCAACGTGAGGAGGTGCCCAATTGGTAACAATTAACTTTCTTGTGGGGAGGCATCTGGCTTTGCTTGGTGCCTGCCTGCAGCAGTAAAGCTCAGCTTGGGAACTCAGTGGAGCGAGGGATGGAACATGTGTTTCCCACCCCATGCCATCTCATGTTGGTGCTCCAATGTATCGCAATACCACTCCGCCTTAAAATATTACTAAAGCTCATGATATGTAATGTATAATCAGATAGAAATAAGTACATTAGAGTTAGGAATTTGTGAGCATATAATATCACTGATTGAGTTTTTAACATGGTCACTTTTTCATATCTTCGCACTCTTCCCTTGGAGAATAGTGTGAAGTAGTGGAAGGATTCACAGGCTGACAGGCTGTGCTGTGCTGACTTAGAGTTGGGAATGCTATCACTAAGCCAAAGGGTAAAGGGTAAGATGGGTATAGAGGGATATGGGCCAAGTGCAGGCAATTGGGACTAGCTTAGTGGTATAAACTGGGCGACATGGACATGTTGGGCCAAAGGGCCTGTTTCCATGTTGTAAACTACTATGATTCTATGATTCTATGCTCTATTAGTCACGGTAAATGGCAGGAACTTGAGGCTATGTTAGCCAACAAAGGGCATTATGTGATTAAATAGAGAACTGGAGGCGGCCATGTTGGGAGACAATGATGCAGTGTGTATTCTGCATCAGGCACTTTACAACTTGAAAAAATAAATGATTACTGAACCAGGATAGAACTCCTAAACTCCTGTAACTGTTGTAACTTGTACTGTCCATAGTCAGAGGTATCTCTGAGCAGAAATCTAATGGTGAACTGTGTCAATCACAGGAGATCCAGTTAAACTGTGTGTCCTATGCCATAATTTCAATCCTTGAAGCTCCAGTCTGATATAGGCATGAATTCGCCATGTACCCTCACAATTGTGATTCCCTGGCTTTTTTGAGGATGTGACATCCCATGTGGACTGTGGAAAACCTACAACACTTTGTATCTTGATTTCCAAAAGGCATTCAGCAACATGAAATGCATCTTATCATGTCCTCAGGACATCCCAAAGCATTTTATATCCAATGGATTATTTTCTGAAGTGAATCACAGTCGATGTGTAGGCAAACATGGCAGAAATTTGCATACAGTAAATCAGTGAATGACCTCATTATGGACTTCTCATCACAAGGCACAGGGGTAATGGGTAAACTTCTAGAGGGCATGATATAGGATAAATCTAGTATTCACCTAGAAAGACATAGGTTAATTAAGGACAGCCAGCATGGATTTGTAAAATGCAAGTTATGTCTGACAAATGTAATAGACTTCTTTAAGGAAACAACAGAGTGTATTGATAAAGAAAATGCAGCAAAATGTTGTGTGTACGGATTTTCAAAAGAGATTTGATAAGATGCCACATAAGAGACTTGTTGATAAAATTAAGGCATTACTGCATTAAAGAAAATGTGGCAGCATGGATAGGAGGTTGGTTAAAGGACGTAAAGCAGAGAACAGTGGTTAACTGATGTTTTGCAGACTCGTATCCCCCAGGGGTCAGTTTTAGGACCATTACTTTTCTCATCATACATTATTCTGGTCTTTGATAAAGGCCACAATATCAAAATTTGCAAATGAGACAAAAAAAGCACGATTAATGACAAAGAGTACTAAGTGACTTCAGGAAAACATAGATAGGATAATAGATTGGACAGATTAATGTTAGATGAAATTTAATGTTGAGAAATGTGAGGTGATACATTTTGGGAGGAAGAATGAGAGGACATCTACACTTGATATAACTTTAAAAGGAGTAAAGGAGCAGGGAAACTTAAATGTTCAGACACATAAACCTTTGAAACTTGGTGGACAAGTTGACAAAGCCGTAAAGAAAAGCTATGGAATGCCCGTTTTTATAAATAGGGACATTGAATACAAATATTAAACTCATACAAATCACTAGCGAAGTAACAGAATATTGTGTTATGTTTTGAGCACTTTACTTTAAGAAGGATATTGAGGCCATGCAGATGATGCAGAAGAGATTCACTTAGATGATAACAGGGATGATCAACTTTGGATATCAGGAGAGACAAGAGGTTTAAAGGAGATCTGATAGAAGTGTTCAAAATTATGTCTGGTTTTGATAAGGTTACTTGGGAAAAATTATTTCAATTGGTCAGTAAGTCAATAATTAAAGATGATTGCACAGTGTTCAGTTCCATTCGCAATTTCTCAGATAATGAAGCAGTCCGTGACTGTACGCAGCAAGGCATGGGCTGGTAAGTGGCAAATAATGTTCGAGCCACATAAATGCCAGGTAATGACCATCTCCAACAAGAGAATGTCTAACAACCTCCTAATGTCATTCAATGGCATTACCATCGCCCAATCTCCCACCATCAACAGCCTGGGGGGGTCGCCATTGACCAGCCACATAAATGCCATGGCTACTAGAGCAGGAGAGAGACTGGGTATTCTGCGGGGAGATGCTCACCTCCTGACTTCCAAACCCTTTCCACCACCTACAAGGCACAAGTCAGGAGTGTGGTGGAATATTCTCCACTTGCCTGGATGGGTGCAGCTGCTACAACACTCAAGAAGCTCGACACCATCCAGAACAAAGCAGCCCGCTTGATTGGCAGCACAGCCCCCACCTTAAACATACACTCCCTTCACCACTGACGCACCGTGGCTGCAGTGTGTACTATCTAGAGGCTTCACTGCAGCAACTTGCCAAGGCTTCTTCGACAGCACCTCCCAAACCCGCGACCTCTACCACCTAGTTTACAAATTTGCATTTGAACTCGCAGTTGGTGGTGGTTTTTATTTATGTGATGAGCTGAGGGAAGAAGCAATGTGTAATCACAAGGAGGACGATTGGATGGTCATGTGGGAGAGGAAGGGCGAGGAGTGTAGGACTGTTGGTGTCGCTGAGGTTACTGATATCGCTCATTAATAAGGTGAGCACACAGAGTCCTGGCAGACAGGGCCTGTGCACCTTGTTGCCTCCTTGCCACTTCCTTCACTTCCTCTTCCTCCGCCTCCTCCTCTTCCTCCTCTTCCTCCTTTTCCTCTGCCTCTGGCTCAGGGTCTTGCTGGATAGGTGGTGGCAAGGGCTGTTCTCTCATAAAGGGCGAGGTTGTGCAGCATGCAGCATACCACGATGAATCTTGACACCCACTCAGCTGAGTACTGTAGGGCTCCTCCAGAATGGTCCAGGCAGCGGAAGCGTCACTTTAGGACTATGGTGTGCTCGATGAGGTTTCATGTAGCTGCATGGCTCTCATGGTAGGCCTGCTCTGCACTTGTGCGTGCCTTCCTTACCAGGGTCATGAGCCACCTCATGAGGGAATACCCCTTGTCGCCCAGTAGCCAGCCTTTGACTTACTGTGTCGGTTGAAAGATAGGTGGGACGTTGGACTGCCGCATAATGAAGGCACAGGACTACTGCCAGGGTAGCGAGCATTGAACTGCATGATGTGCTGCGTATGGTCATGCACCCGCTGCACATTGAGAGAGTGGAACCCCTTTCTGTTCATGAATATAGCCAAGTTGAGATGGGGAGCACGCACGGCAATGTGCGTGCAGTCAATGGCACCCTGCACCATGGGGAAACCCGCAATGCGAGCAAACCCTCGTGCTCGCTCATGCTGCTTCTCTCTGTCAAGAGGGAATGTGATGAATCAGTTGCGCAGCTCGTACCGAGCCTCAGTGACCTCCCTTATGCAGCAGTGCACTGCAAACTGTGAGATGTTGCACATATCGCCAGCAGCAGCCTGATAGGATCCAGGGCCGTAAAAGTTCAGCACCACGGTTCCCTTCACAGCCTCAGGCAATGCTGTCCTTGCCCTGCTCTGAGGCTGCAGTTGTGGCTGCGGCAGTTGATAAATCTCCATCACAACCTCTTTCGTGAATCACAGCCATCAGATTCACTGACCTTCGCTCAGATTGAGGTAAGAGAATTAGTCCCCGAAGGCCCTCGTTGGATATGGCCTCCTTCTCCTCCTTCCTCTCCTCGCAGCTTGACTTCCTCCGTGTGACCTCTCTGCATGCTCCCAGTTGTGTTCAATGCCCTGCAGGAGCCCTAGCAGGCCACCCATGGTTGGCAGAAACCTTGTGCAGCATACTGTTTTAAATCGCGCCAACAGTAATGCAGGACCTGCCAGACCAATCTCTATATAATATGATAACTTTCTCCACGTATAGGAAGCTTCAACAAACACGTACAATTATACCAGCAGCAAAAAGCAATGAGCCAGCAACTAACCTGCAACAACTGCATGCTCCCTTTAAATAGCGCTGGTGGGAGGTCCTGCAGGCCATCTAAGACCTGTTCAGCTGTTTGTGGTTAAGATAGTGCGTTGGCTGGAGTGTTAAGCTCCAAAATCGCATCTGTACCTTTAAATCAGCATTGCACATGCACAAACGTCTATGTCATGATCTCCCTCCTTTACATGGTCCTGGCTTTCGTTAGCTGCTCATGCACAAACACCTTTGGGTCCTTAGGAGGCCTTGTAGCACCTGCACAACGGGCGCTGCGCGACATAATTTATATGGCAGAGAGTAGGAACAAACGGATCATTTTCGGGTTGGCAGGTTGTAACTAATGGATCGCTGCAAGGATCGGTGCTTGGGCCTCAGCTGTTTACAATATATATCAATGCCTTAAATGAAGGGACTGAGTGTAATATATCCAAGTTTGCTGATGATACAAAGCTAGGTGGGAAGGTAAGCTGTGAGGATATCACAAAGAGGCTGCAAAGATATATAGACAGGTTAAGTGAGTGGGCGGGAAGGTGACAGATGGAGTATAATGTGGGGAAATGTGAGGTTATTCACTTTGGTAGGAAGAATAGAAAAGCAGAATATTTTTTAAAAGGTGAGAGACTAAGAAATGCTGATGATCAGAGAGATTTGGGTGTCCTTGTACATGAATCACAGAAAGTTAACATGCAGGTACAGTAAGCAGTTAGGAAGGCAAATTGTATGTTTGTCTGCATTGCTAGAGGGTTGGAGTATAAAAATAAGGAGGTCTTGCTGCAATTATATAGGGCTTTGGTGAGACCACACCTGGAATACTGTGTACACTTCTGGTCTCCTTATTAGGGAAGGATATACTTGCCTTAGAGGCGGTGCAATGAAGGTTCACTAGATTAATGCCTAGGATGAGAGGGTTGACCTATGAGGAGAGATTGAGTAGAATGGGCCTATACTCTCTGGAGTTGAGAAGAATGAGATGTGATTTCATTGAAACATATAAAATTTTTAGAGGGCTTGACAGGGTAGATGCTGAGAGGTTGTTTCTCCTTGCTGGAGAGTCTAGAACTAGGGGGCATAGTCTCAAGATAACGGGATGGCCATTTAGGACTGAGATGAGGAAAATTTTCTTCACTCAAAGGGTTGTGAATCTTTGGTATTCTTTACCCCAGAGGGCTGTGGATGCTCAGTCGCTGAGTATATTCAAGGCTGAGATCAATGGATGTTTGAACACTAAGGGAATCAAGGGATATAGGGATAGGGTGGGAAAGTGGAGTTGAGGTAGAAGTTCAGCCATGATCTTATTGAATGGCAGAGCAGGCACGAGGGGCCGTATGGCCTATTCCTGCTCCTATTTCTTATGTTCTTATGTTCTTAGAACGTTGGAAGATTATAGTTAGGGCTTCTTTAAAACCCTGGGATGGAAACCATCTGGTCCTGGGGATTTGTCACTCTTTAGTGCCATTATTTTCTTCATTACTGTTAAGTTGCTAACGTTAATTATGGTGAGTCCCCATCCCTGATTCAAAATTACTTTCCTTGGGCTGTCTGGCATGCTATCCTCTTCCTCTGCTGTAAATACTGATAAAAGTAATTGTTTAGCTTGTCTGCCATTTCCTTATTTTCATTTACAGTAGCACCATTATCAGTTTTTAAGGGGCCCACATTGCTCTTGACCACCCTCTTTTTCCTAATATAATTGGGATTATATTTTTGCATTTTTGTATGCCTTTTCTTTTAGCTTTATATTGTCCCTTACTTCTTTTTTTGTCCATTGCTGTTTTTTTTTGGCAAGTAGAGCTCTTGCCCCTTAGGGGTATAAACCGGTTCTGTATCACGTTAAATTCTTTTTTGAACACCTCCCACTGATCTTCTGTGGTTTTACCGATTAACAGATTTGCCCAGTTTACTGTGGACAGTCTCTGTCTCATCCCGTTGAAGTCGGCCTTACTTAAATTTAGAATCTTAGTAGCTGTTACGGGTTTCTCCCTTTCAAACACAATGTTGAACTCGATCATATTATGATCGCTATCAGGTAAATGTTCACGCACCATTAGGCTGTTAACTAAATCTGTCTCATTACTCATTACCACATCTAATAAAGCCCCCTTCTTGGTTCTAGGACATATTGTTGCAGAAAGCTGTCCTGAACACAATCAAGAAATTCACTACCTTTCTGACATGAACTCGTCTGCTTATCCCAATCTATATGAAAGTTAAAATCCCCCATTAAAACCAATCTGCCTTTGCTACATGCTTGTCTAATCTCTGCATTTATACATTCTGCCACTTCACAGATGCTACCAGGGGGCCTAGACACAACTCTTAAATCATTTTCCAATCCTTAATTCTACCCATAAAGTCTCCACTACCTGCTTACCTCTCGTTATATCCTCTCTTATCATTGAAGTAATTTCATCCTTAATCATTAAGGCTACTCCTCCTCTTCTACCAGTTTCCCTATCTTTCCTATAGACCTTATAACCTGGTATATTCAGTTCCCAGTCCTGACCATCTTGCAGCCATGTCTCAGTAATGGCCACCATGTTGTACCCTCTAAGTTGAATTTGCACCTGCAATTCATTCAATTTATTCCTTATACTCCGTGCGTTTGTATGAAGTACGCTTATTTGGGACACACACCCTAACCTGTCCCTCTGCTCTAATGTTGTTTTTCTCACACATTTCTTATTTCTCTCTCCTAATTTAATTACTTTACATCTTTTAGTTTTCCCTTTACCTGTAAAGCCTAAAGCATTATTTCTGACTATTACTCTACTGTCTTCCTGTTTGTTTGTTTTCCTTCCTCTCCCAGTACTGGTGCCAGTGTCCCATGAAATGGAACCCCTCTTTTCCACACTACTCCCTATAGTAAACAATATGCAAAAGATAACTCCGGAACAGTACTTTAAAGTAAACCAGTTGGACAAGGAAGCACAGGGCTAACTTGGAATGATCCATAAATGGAATGAATTTCGGATAGAGTAGTGGAGGCAAAAATCCTAAAATCAATTAAGAAATAGTTGGATGTAGAATGAGTTAAGATGGCCTTGCCATATTTTCCATATTTTCTGACCTTGTCATGAACACCTACGTTCCCTTCATTATTGCTCAAAAACCGTAGACAATACTCACTGAAGTTAAATGTATCTGAAGCTCCCACCAGTCCATATAAATCTGAAACCTAACCTCAGTGCAACCCAGTGAATAAAGCTACTTAAAACAGGTGTATTGAAGTAATGAGGCAAATACAGGCAGACTTCCAGCATATCCTCACGTGGTTGCAAGAATCAAGCAGCATTGCTTAAGAGTTCATCAATAAAGACACAATAGCAGAGCGTAGATGTTACCCGTGCTGACGTATGTGACTGGCAGCTTGTTCGTTTCTTGCCAGTGACCTTGGCCTTTTGTGGCCTTGAGGTATGAAGTGTGAGATGCCTTTGTCTCTCTGACTTGATTCCACGCCCCAGGGGAGGAATTTCTTATCAAACTAATTTTCAGCCCTGTCAGCTCCAAACCCTTTTGCATGCTTCTCGTCAGTAAACAGGAGTGAAGAAGGTTCGATAAGATGTTGTGCTAGACTGTATTATATAACTGTCCCCTAAAGGCTTATATAATTGATTGAATGAAATGTTCTAAGTATTACGGAAAACACTGCAAAATGTGTGATGTTTAGTTTATGTCTTGGAGCTGGCTCAATTTTCGAGTCCCCTTTCTGATTTTTTTCAGTATCAGATTGCTGTGGTTACTTTCCCCTTAATTTTGTAACTTTGCAGTTAATTTACAATCTCAAAAATTTATGTTACCTGTTGTTTCACAAATAATATTCAGACCAGCAGCAAAAACCTCAGGATGTCAATCTACATTATTCTTACATGGAATTTACAGCACAGAAACAGGCCATTCGGCCCAACAGGTCTGTACTGGCGTTTATGCTCCACATGTGCCTCCCCCCACCCTACTTCATCTAACCTTATCAACATATCCTTCTGTTCCTTTCTCCCTCATGTACTTATCTAGCCTCCCCTTAAATACATCTATGCTATTCCCCTCAATTACTCCATAAGTTAGAAATTTCCACATTCTAACCACTCTGGGTAAAGAAGTTTCCCCTGAATTCCCTATTGGATTTATTCGTAACTATCTTATATTTATGGCCCCTAGTTTTGGTCTCTTCCACAAGTGGAAACACCTTCTCTATGTCTACCCTATCAAATACCTTCATAATTGTAAAATCCTCCATCAGGTCACCCCTTAGCCTTCATTTTTCTAGAGAAAATAGCTCCAGCTTGTTCAGTCTATCCTGATAGTTAATAATGGTCCCGATATTTACAGGGAGGTGGGAGCTGGAGGGGGGAGGAGCACAGAGGTTCTGCCGAATTTAGCGGCAGGACCTCGTTTGAATTTTTTTCTCTGTTTCCCAGCCAGCAGCCGGCCAGATTGAGAGGCTGGCTGACTGTTGGGCGGGAAGGCCTGCAGTACAAGGCTGTAGTCAGCGATCAGAGAGGACGGGGGGGGGCGGGGGGCGGGTGGAGAGATGGTGGGGGTTGGAACTTGCTGTAGTGGTGGTGGGGGGGGGAAGATCGCATGTGGATGGGGAAGAGATCGTGGAGGTGGAGATTGCAGGTCGACCTGGAGATTGGGGAGGGGAATCGGATCGCAGGGGGGATCGGCCTGGTCATCGCGGGGAAGGGCGGGTTCGACGGATTGTGTGGGGGTCTGGAGATCGCGGGAGGGGTGAGATCGCGGGCGGGGGGCAGGGGCGGTGTCGACCGATTGCAGCAGGTTAGCTTGGGGGCCGGGGAGAGGCACTCCTACTCCTCCTGGCTCACAAGCAGTGCTATAAAAAGCACTTACCTTCTGGATCTGGCAGTTCTCATCTCCCTTCAGCTGCCGAGCCCTGGGAAACCCGACCCACAGCCATTAAATCTAATAGTCTGATGAAATCTGCGACACGCAGTCTCATTAACATATTTAAACATATTTAAATTACTGACCCGCCTCTCGAGAGCAGGTTACTCGCCCACTCCCCCCAACCCGTCCCAGTTACACTGGAATTAGGCGCATTTGCAGTGGGTTGGGGTCAGTTTTCTGATTTTTAAGAATTTAACCCCCCCCACTCTCCCCCCGTCCAGCAGGGTTAAAATCCCCCCCCCCCAACCTTTCAGTTCTGGTATCATGCTTGTAAATCTTTTTTGCACCTTCTACAGTGTCTCTATATCCTTTTTATAATATGGAGACCAGAAGTGTGCACAGTACTCCAAGTGTGATCCAACTAAGGTTCTATACAAGTTTAACATAACTTCTCTGCTTTTCAATTCTATTCCTCTAGAAATGAAATCCAGTGCTATGTTTGTAACTTTTAATAGCCTTGTTAACCTGCGTTGCTGCTTTTAATGATTTGTGAACCTGTACCCCTAGGTCCCTTTGCTCCTCTACCCCATTTAGACTCTTATTTTCCAAGGAGTATGCGGCCTCCTTATTCCTCCGAACAAAATGCACCACCTCACACTTATCTATATTGAAATTAATTTGCCAATTACGCACCCATTCTATAAGTTTACTAACGTCTTCCTATGACTTTCCTGTTCTTTTTCTTTGCCCTGTTTTGGTTCCACCATGATACATCAAGAACGTTCTGTCAGACTCCTGTGATATTAATTAACGTTGACCCTCACGAAAAAGGAAAAACACCTATTAAAAACTACCCAGCACCTGTGTGGAACATCTATACAAACATCCTATCCCTCCCTCATTACACATTGACTTCCTGACGTCACCGTGTAGTCATGCATGCCTTCTTAAAACGCCAGCTCTGGAAGTTGGAAGGTACCTGGATTGATTCATAATCCGATTATTTTCTCCCCTTTAGGTCAGAGCAGGACGTCGCCCCCATACAGGGCCTCCCTGGATGATTGAGGCAAGGACCTTGTTGTGTGTCACAATTCAGGATCTTTTCACCATTTTTTCACAAACTTGAAAAAACAGATACTTTAAATGTTGTGTTTTAAAAGCATAATATATTCCCATTAGTAAAAAAAGAGGGTTCTGACACAGTAGATAGTTTAGATGCTAGCTTTAATGTGCTGTCATTATAGACTCCAAATAATAAACAATTCAATGGCTTGTCTCCGTGATATATGAACACCTCACAACTATTTTGTTGAAAGGTTTTTGATCTCTTTCTGACTGTGAACAAGATAGATGAATTAATGGTACAAATAGAGATAAATGGGTTTGATCTAGTAGCCATTTCTGAGGTGTGGTTGCAAAGATAGGCAAAATGGAAAAGGAGGGGGGTAGTCCTGATAATAAAGGATGACATAAAGACAATAGTGAGACAGGATCTTGCTTGGAAGATCAGGAAGTAGAATCAGTATGGGTGGGGATAAGAAATAACAAGGGGCAGAAAACACTGGTGGGAATAGTTTATAGGGCCCCTAAAAGTCGTTGTACCATTGGACAGAATATTAATCAAGAAATAAGAGCTTGTAACAAAGGTATTGCAATAATCATGGGGGACTTTAATCTTCGTATAGACTGGGCAAATCAAATTGGCAAAAGTAGCTTGGAGGATGAGTTCATGGAATGCATTCGAGTCAGTTTCCTAGAACAATATGTCATAGAACCAACCAGGGAACAGGCTATTTTAGAGAGGGTTAGTTAGTAATCGCGTAGTAAGGGATCCTCTGGGGAAGAGTGATCATAATATGATAGAATTTCACATTGAGTTTGAGAGTGATGTACTTAAGTCTGGAAACAGAGCCTTAAATTTAAACAAAGCCAATTACATAGGTATGAGGAGCGAGTTGGCTAAGGTTGAATGGGAAATTAGATTAAAGGATATGATAGTAAATAAGCAATGGCGAACATTTAAAGAAATAATCAATAATTCTCAATGAATATATATTCCATTGAGGAATAAAAACTCTATGGGAAAAGTGATCCATCTGTGGCTAACTAAAAAAGTTAAGGATAGTATTACATAAAAGAAAAGCCGTATAATGTTGCCAAGAAGAGTAGTAAGCCTCAGGATTGGGAGAGTTTTAGAAACCAGCAAAGGATGACCAGAAATTGATAGCGAGGGAGAAAATAGAATATGAGCATAAACTAGCAAGAAATATAAAAACAGATTGTAAGAGCTTCTACAAGTATGTAAAAAGGAAGAGAGTAGTGAAAGTAAATGAGAGTCCCTTAGAGGCAGAGACAGGAGAAATTATAATGGGGAATAAGGAAATGGCAGAGATGTTAAACAGATATTTTGTCTGTCTTCACAGTAGAAGACACAAAAAACATATTGAAAATAATGGAGAACCAAGGGTCTAATGAAGAATGAGGAACATCCCAGAGTGAGGAACTTAAAGTAATTAATATTAGTAAAGAAAAAGTACTGGAGAAATTAATGGGACTAAAAACCAACAAATCCCCTGGACTTGATGGCCTACATCCTAGGGTTTTAAAAGACGTGCCTGCAGAGATAGTGGATGCAATGATTGTGATCTTCCAATATTCCCTAGATTCTAGAACTGTCCCAGTGGATTGGAAGGTAGCAAATGTAACACCACTATTCAAGAAAGGAGGGAGATAGAAAACAGGGAACTATAGGTTAGTTAGCCTGACATCAGTTGTCAGGAAAATGCTGCAATCCATTATTAGGGACGTGGTAATGGGGCACTTATAACTCATAATTTGATATGGCAGAATGAACATGGTTTTGTGAAAGGGAAATCGTATTTGACAAATCTATTCAAGTTTTTTTAGGATCTAACTAGCAGAGTAGATAAAGGGGAACCAGTGGATGTAGCATATTTAGATTTTCAAAAGGCATTTGATAAGGTGCCACACAAAAGGTTGTTACACAAAATAAGGGCTCATGAGGTGGGGGGGTAATATATTAGCATGGATCGAGGATTGGGTAACGGACAGAAAACATAGAGTAGGAATAAACGGGACATTTTCAGGTTGGCAGGCTGTAACTAGTGGGATGCCGCAAGGATCAGTGCTTGGGCCTCAGCTGTTTACAATATATATCAATGCCTTAGATGAGGGGGTCGATCCTGCCACATCCACTCGTGAATGGACATTTAAACAACTAATGGGAGGAGGAGGCTTCGGGAACATCCCCATCCTCAATGATGGCAGAGTCCAGCCAGAAGTGCCAAGTTGCTGATCCATCTCGGCCTCCTCCCAATATCCCCACCATCACAGAAGCCAGTTTTCAGTCAATTCAATTCACGCCTCGTGATATCAAGAAACGGCTGAGTCACTGGATACAACAAAGGCTATGGGCCCCGACAACATCCCGGCTGTAGTGCTGAAGACTTGTGCTCCAGAACTAGCTGTGCCTCTAGCCAAGCTGTTCCAGTACAGCTACAACACTGGCATCTACCCGACAATGTGGAAAATTGCCCATGTATGTCCTGTCCACAAAAAGCAGGGCAAATCCAATCCAGCCAATTACTGTCCCATCAGTCTACTCTCATCGTCAGCAAAGTGATGGAAGGTGTCGTCGACAGTGCTATCAAGCGGCACTTACTCACCAATAACCTGCTCACCGATGCACAGTTTGGGTTCCTCCAGGACCACTCGGCTCCGGACCTCATTACAGCCTTGGTCCAAACATGGACAAAAGAGCTGAATTCCAGAGGTGAGGTGAGAGTGACTGCCCTTGACATCAAGGCAGCATTTGACCGAGTGTGGCACCAAGGAGCCCTAGTAAAATTGAAGTCAATGGGAATCAGGGGAAAAGCTCTCCAGTGGCTGGAGTCATACCTAGCACAAAGGAAGATGGTAGTGGTTGTTGGGGGCCAATCATCTCAGCACCAGGACATTGCTGCAGGAGTTCCTCAAGGCAGTGTTCTAGGCCCAACCATCTTCAGCTGCTTCATCAATGACCTTTCCTCTATCATAAGGTCAGAAATGGGGATGTTCGCTGATGATTGCACAGTGTTCAGTTCCATTCACAACCCTCAGATAATGAAGCAGTCCGAGCCCGCATGCAGCAAGACCTGGACAACATCCAGGCTTGGGCTGATATGTGGCAAGTAACATTTGCGCCAGACAAGTGCCAGGCAATGACCATCTTCAACAAGAGAGAGTCTAACCACCTCTCCTTGACATTCAACGGCATTACCATCACCGAATCCCCCACCATCAACATCCTGGGGGTCACCATTGATCAGAAACCTAACTGGACCAGCCACATAAATACTGTGGCTACAAGAGCAGGTCAGAGGCTGGGTATTCTGCAGTGAGTGACTCCTGACTCCCCAAAGCCTTTCCACCATCTACAAGGCACAAGTCAGGAGTGTGATGGAATACTCTCCACTTGCCTGGAAGTGTGCAGCTCCAACAACACTCAAGAAGCTCGACACCATCCAGGACAAAGCAGCCCGCTTGATTGGCACCCCATCCACCATCCTAAACATTCACTCCCTTCACTACTGGCACACCATGGCTGCAGTGCGTGCCATCTACAGGATGCACTACAGCAACTCGCCAAGGCTTCTTCGACAGCACCTCCCAAACCCACGACCTCTACCACCTAGAAGGCCAAGGGCAGCAGGCACATGGGAACAACACCACCTGCACATTCCCCTCCAAGTCACACACCATCCCGACTTGGAAATATATCGCCGTTCCTTCATCGTCATTGGGTCAAAATCCTGGAACTCCCTACCTAACAGCACTGTGGGAGAACCTTCACCACACGGACTACAGCGGTTCAAGAAGGTGGATCACCACCACATTCTCAAGGCCAATTAGCGATGGGCATAAATGCTGGTCTTGCCAGCGACGCCCACATCCCTCAAACGGATAAAAAATAATCCAAGTTTGCTGACGATACAAAGCTAGGTGGGAAAGTAAGCTGTGCGAAGCTACAAAGGTGGCAGATGGAGTATAACTTGGAGAAATATGAGGTTATTCATATTTGGTGGGAAGAATAGAAAAACAGAATATTTTTTAAATGGTGAGAAAGTATTAAATGTTGGTGTTCAGAAGGATTTGGGTGTTCTTGTACACAAAACACAAAAAGTTAACATGAAGGTACAGCAAGCAATAAGGAAGGCAAATAATGTGTTAGCCTTTATTGCAAGGGGGTTGGGGTACAAGAGTAAGGAAGTCTTGCTGCAATTGTACAGGGCTCTGGTGAGACCTCACCTGGAGTAATTTGTGCAGTTTTGACCTCTTTATCTAAGGAAAGATATACTTGCTTTAGAGGCGGTGCAATGAAGGTTCACTAGATTGATTCCTGGGATGAGAGGGTTGTCCTAAGAGGAGAGATTGAGTAGAATGGGCCTGTACTCTCGAGTTTAGAAGAATGAGAGTTGATCTTACATTGAATCATATAAGATTCTAAGAGGGCTTGACAGGGTAAATGCTGTGAGACTGTTTCCCCTGGCTGGAGAGTCTAGAACTAGGGGGCATAGTCTCAGGATAAGGGGTCGGCCATTTAGGACTGAGATAAGGAGAAATTTCTTCACTCAGAGGGTTGTGAACCTTTGGAATTCTCTACCCCAGAGGACTGTGGATAATCAGTAGTTGATTATATTCAAGACTGAGATCGATAGATTTTTGGACTATAAGGGAATCAAGGGCTATGGGCATCAGGCGGGAAAATGGAATTTAGGTCGAAGATCAGCCATGATCTGATTGGCGGAGCAGGCTCGAGGGGCCATATTGCCTACTCCTGCTCATATTTCTTATGTTCTTAGATCCCACCTGAATAGTATTTGGTGCAAACTTTTCTATTCATGAAAGCCATGTGAAGAACCCTGATATTTACCAAAGTACCAAATATGATACTCCGTGCTCGAGGGAATGCTGCCACTTTTCTGCCCGGAAAATGATGGAGATGTTGCTCCTTGCATTTCTCCATTGCTTGATATAGGTGAGCACTGCAGACTGACAGATACCCTGCTTGAACGGATGTAGTAGCTTGAAAGCCTCATGTTGCTTTCGCATTCACTTCTATGCAAAGAGATGTCCCTGGTCCAGATGTTGTCTGCAGGTCATTGTGCATCACATGATAAAGTTCCATGGCAGCTTGTCTTGTGAGGTGGACAATTCCACATACGTAGAGGTGTCGATAAATGCAGCTTCAGGGGTAGTAATGGGTATGGCTATACCGCCTTAGATGTCATTGCACCTACATTTGTTGGTCATTCATGAGCTCCACTTCCTCATCTCAATTGTGCAGTGCATTCAGAACCCCCAAAGAAATACCCATCCTCCCCCATTGATATGATGCGATTTAAATGCCAGCAGCAACCCAGCATAATGAAGCAAAGTACTGGTAGAAAATAAAAATGCCAAAATGGAGGAGGACCATTTTTTTTACTTCCAAAAGAAAGCACCATCTTCCTTTAAGAAGCCAGCTTGAACAGTCTGGGTCCCAGGAATCCCCACATGCCCAGTTTTAAATGGTTCTGCAATGTGGGCAGAACATAAGAACATAAGAATGTAAGAAATAGGAGCAGCAGTAGGCCATACGGCCCCTCGAGCCTGCTCCGCCATTCAATAAGATCATGGCTGATCTTCTACCTCAACTCCACTTTCCCACACTGTCCCCCTATCCCTTGATTCCGTTAGTGTCCAAAAATCTATCGATCTCAGTCTTGATTATATTCAGCGACTGAGCATCCACAGCCTTCTGGGGTAGAGAATTACAAATATTCATGACCCTCTGAGTGAAGACATTTTTTCTCATCTTGATCCTAAATGTCCGACCCCTTAGGTTGAGACTATGACCCCTAATTCTAGACTCTGCAGCCAGGAGAAACAGTCTCACAGCATCTACCCTGTCAAGCCCTCTTAGAATTTTAAATGTTTCAATGAGATCACCTCTCATTTTTCTAAACTCCAGAGAATATAGGCCCATTCTAGTCAATCTCTCCTCACAGGACAATCCTCTCATCCCAGGAATTAATCTAGTGAACCTTCAATGTACCACCTCTAAGGCAGGTATATCCTTCCTTAGGTAAGGAGACCAAAAGTGTACACAGTACACCAGGTGTGGTCTCACCTTGGCCCTATATAATTGCAGCAAGACCTCTTTACTCTTATACTCCAACCCCCTTGCAATAAAGGCTCACATACTATTTGCCTTCCTAATTGCTTGTTGTACCTGCATGTTAACTTTCTGTGATTGACCTACAAGGACACCCAAATCCCACTGATTACCAACATTTCTTAGTCTCTCACCTTTTAAAAAATATTCTGCTTTTCTAATCTTCCTACCGAAGTGAATAACCTCATATTCCCCCACATTATACTCTATCTGCCATCTTCTTGCCCATTTACTTAACCTGTCTACATCCCTTTGCAGTCTCTTTGCATCCTCCTCACAGCTTACTTTCCTATCTAGCTTTGTTTCGTCAGCAAACTTGGATACATTACACTCGGTCCCCTCATCTAAGTCATTGATATGTATTGTAAACAGCTGAGGCCCAAGCACTGATCCTTGCGGCACCCCGTTAGTTACAATCTGCCAACTCGAAAATGACCCATTTATTCCTAATATGTCTTCTATCTGTTAACCAATCCTTAATCCATGCTAATATATTACCCCCAATCTCATGAGCGCCTAATCTTGAGTAACAAGTGTGGCATCTTATCAAATGCCTTTTGAAAATCCAAATACATTACATCCATTGGCTCCCACTTATTTACCATGCTAGTTTCCCCCTCAAAAAACTCTAATAGATTTGTTTTTTTTTTAATTCGTTCATGGGATCTGGGCATCGCTGGCGAGGCCAGCATTTATTGCCCATCCCTAATTGCCCATGAGAAGGTGGTGGTGAGCCACCTTCTTGAACCGTTGCAGTCCGTGTAGTGAAGGTTCTCCCACAGTGCTGTTAGGAAGGGAGTTCCAGGATTTTGATCCAGCAATGATGAAGGAATGGCGATATATTTCCAAGTCGGGATGTTGTCTGACTTGGAGGGGAATGTGCAGGTGGTGTTGTTCCCATGTGCCTGCTGCCCTTGTCCTTCTAGGTGGTAGAGGTCGCGGGTTTGGGAGGTGCTGTCAAAGAAGCCTTGGCGAGTTGCTGCAGTGCATCCTGTGGATGGTACACAGTGCAGCCACAGTGCGCCGGTGATGAAGGGAATGAATGTTTAGGGTGGTGGATGGGGTGCCAATCAAGCGGGCTGCTTTGTCCTGGATGGTGTCGATCTTCTTGAGTGTTGTTGGAGCTGCACTCATCCAGGCAAGTGGAGAGTATTCCATCACACTCCTGACTTGTGCCTTGTAGATGGTGGAAAGGCTTTGGGGGGTCAGGAGGTGAGTCGCTCGTCGCAGAATACCCAGCCTCTGACCTGCTCTTGTAGCCACAGTATTTATATGGCTGGTCCAGTTGATGGTCATTGCCCGGCACTTATCTGGTGCGAATGTTACTTGCCACTTATCAGCCCAAGCCTGGATGTTGTCCAGATCTAGCTGCATGCGGGCTCGGACTGTTTCAGTATCTGAGGAGTTGCGAATGGAGCTGAACACTGTGCAATCATCAGCGAACATCCTTATTTTTGACCTTATGATGGAGGGAAGGTCATTGATGAAGCAGCTAAAGATGGTTGGGCCTAGGACACTGCCCTGAGGAACTCCTGCAGCAATGTCTTGGGGCTGAGATGATTGGCCTCCAACAACCACTACCATCTTCCTTTGTGCTAGGTATGACTCCAGCCACTACTGTCTATATCTCATCCTTTATTATCAGGGCTACCACCACCACCCCCTCCCCTACTCCTTTTCCATTTTGCCTATCTTTTCCAAAAGTCCAGTGCCCTGGAATATTTAGTTCCCAACCTTCGTTACGCTGCAACCACGTCTCAGTAATGGCTACTAGTTCACACCCATTTATTTCTATTGGTGCCATTAATTCATCTATCTTGTTACGAATGCTTCATGCATTCAGATATAACGCCTTTAATTTTAACATTTTATTATTTTTGCCTGATGTCATCTTAGTCACTAATGCCCTATTACCTTTGTTAAACTCTCAGTCCCTTCCTGACACACTCTACTTGTTTTTACCCAAATCGCTACTCTGCTCTATCCTTGACTTTTCTCTTTAGAATTATAAATTCACCCTCACCTGAACCCTCCCCCCCTTATTATTAAAGCCCTTTCTATAGCCCTAGTTATTCGATTCGCCAGGACACTGGTCCCAGCCCAGTTTAAGTGGAGCCCGTCCCAATGGAACAGCTCCCTCTTTCCCCAGTACTGGTGCCAGTGCCTCATGAATTGAAACCCCTGCTTCCCACACCACTCTTTCAGCCACACATTTAACAATCTAATCTGTTTGACCCTATGGCAATTTGCACATGGCTCAGGGAGTAATCCAGAGATTATTACCTTTGAGTTTCTGCTTTTTAATTTGGACCCTAGCTTCTCAAACTTCTCACCTAAAGATGCAAAATTTGCCTTGGGACCTGCTTAACCTATTTTTTAAAAATTGAAATAATTCATGCAGTAGCACAGCTTCCTCTGATCCCCGAAATCAAGCGTTGCAAAATGTGGCGTTCAATGACGGTCATTCACGAGGGCTGTGTTGCCAGGTCAGCAGGACAGCATCGTTATGAATGTATATATGAATACTGTACAAAGTAAAGCAGGGTGGTGTAATTCTGCTTTATTTCATCATCATTCCATCATTAACTCCCTAATATGGCTCATAGAGTACAGAACCACGTGTTAATTGCAGTAAATTCTGTGAAGTTTCCATCTCTGTTGTGAAGCATTAACCATAACATATTCTTGCTGCCAATGTGCTCCGGAAAATATTTACCCTAGAAAGTAAATCTCTTGCCCTCAGCATTCACATCTCCCTTCAGAAATTTTATAAATTACCACTGGATGATTTTGTCCTAATACAAACGTCAGCTTGGTTCAGCTGGTCACATTCTTGCCTCTGGGTTAGATGATTGTAGGTACAAGCCCCAATCCAGGACTTGAATATATAACCTGGACCGACACTTCAGTGTGGTAGTGAGGTAGTACCACATTGTTAAAATGTGCTGTCTTTCAGATGAAATTGAGACCTTGGGCTCAATTTTGGAATCCAAGTGCGAGTGCTTTGGGGGAGGGGGGGCTCCGAAAATCGGGGAAATCCCGAGTGGGTTCGGAACCCGGCTCCAACCCACAGACTTCCGGGTTTCCCATTGATGCGTCCGGATGCGCGCGCGCCTCACGAATGCGGAAGTCCCACCGGCAATTAAAGCCAGCAGGATGACAGTTAAGAGAGTTATTTAAATAGTTGAAGTACTTGAAGTACTTAATTTTGTCCACATTGAGGCAGGGGTCCGATTTTAAAACATCCTCAGCGTGTTTCCCGTGCTGTGGGAAACACTCCATGTTTTACCAGACGTGTTTCAGCCAGCAGCCAGTTGGACATTCAAATGCTCGTTTGACAGATGGGGAAAAAAGGTGAGTTATTGCAGCAGGGCACTCAGTTCTTTCAGACAAACTTTTGGCTGCAAGATCTTTGTGTTTCCATTGAAAATTCTTACTTTCCACTCACAATTCTTTTGTTTACACATATTTAACAACTTTTTGGACCCCCTCAAATTGACACCATCAGAATGGGGGGGACGCCATGGCTACATTCACCACTAGATCTGAGAACGAGCAACATCACCAGCCTCACCCCCACTCCCTGAACAAACCAGTCCTGCAACTACACATACACCCACTGTAAAGTGTTCCAATGGGTGGCATCAAGTGTCGCCGTTCATGGTGAACCTCATGAAAGGGCCCTATCACAAAAGCCAGTCAAGAATGGGTAAGACGTGGCAGTAGTGGTGATAATCGTAATATTTAATGTGAGTTTAACAAAAAACAAATATAAATGACAAACTTGACACTCTGTCAAACACCCTTGTGCACAACCTTCGTGATCACAAATCCTTTGCCTTTCTCTTCCTACTACTTCTACGTGGTGAATCGCCTGTGGCTGTAGCAGACATAGTGGCAGGTTGCTCATGTTCATGCCCTGACTGCTTAGATGCTTTTAGCCTCCGCCCTCTGGGTTTTGGAGCCTGTGAGGGCCCCTCCAAAGACTGCTCCACCTGCACCTGTGCAGGGGCAGACTTGGCCACCCGAAGAGGAGGCAGCATTGTGGGTACTGGTTGAGAGGGGGGGCAACGGGTGAGATGTGGGAGCGCTTTGAGTGGCGTCCCCACTTCCATGTCCCCTTACACCATCATCCCTCTTCTGGACCGGGCCCACATCACTCCTACCCACCCTGCCGGAGAACAGTGTGGTGGACATGTGTGATGCATTGGAAGGCCACTTCTAAAGTATCTGTCAGCCTGTTTAAGGCGGCAGAATGTTGTTCACCCTGAGTCCGAATGACCGTTGATAGGGCCTGAATGGACTCATTTGTGAGCCATGCTTGAAGCTCAATGGAGGCTAGCCTTCCCTTCATCGTAGACATTCCCACACTTACCCGCGACACTATTTCAGACATTTCAGCAGTTACGTGCAACACTATCTCAGACAGTTCCTCACGTGCCTACGACACTATCTCAGAAAGTTCCTCACATCCCTGTGACACTATCTCAGACAGTTCCTCACGTCCCTGTGACACTATCTCAGACAGTTCCTCACGTCCCTGTGACACTATCTCAGAGATTCCCTCACAAACCTGTGCCACCATTCCACTCATGCAGGAGTTGGACTCCTCCATCCACTCCGCTATTGTGGAGAGTGTGTGTGGCCCCTGTTCCAGTACCTCGCAAATGTGTTACTGTCCTTTGATCATTCTCCTTTTAAAGGACGGCCCCCGGGGTTCAGCGTTTGTGTCCAGCTGAGCAGAACCTGGAGAGGAGTGCATCCACCAATGCAGACTCTCCGCAGCTGCCCCTGCCACCAGTGTCTGCTCGTACTCACTTGTGTGTGGTGACTCACCAGGTGCCAACCCAACTGACTGAGTACTAGGACCCACCGAGGTGTGAGTATCTGCGCTGGTGGATGGCTCGCTATGATGTGACAGTGCACCCTCAGAGGCCGGGAGCTCCTCTGAGGAATCGCCCTCTCCCATCACTGCGGTCGTTGAACGGCCTATAAGAGAACAGAAGGCAATATTAAGCATTCATCATAGATATGTCATGTTGCGCTGAGCATACTGAGGTGTTGAACATGCCAATCATTCTTAACATCAATTCATGTTGTGTGTGATGAATGTTAAAGTTGAGTCACCAGATGTTTGTGGGGTGCCAGTAGCAGTGTCTCTGACGGACAGGCACTCGAGGGTGCGGCTGATCTCCAGTGCCTCCTCCTCCGCCTCTGTGAGGACCACTATTTGTTGTGGCCCCCCTCCAGTCCTCGCCCAATCGGGTGCATTTTGTGCTCTCTTCTCCTAGAAGGGGAGAAAGTACAGACGTGAGTGAGTGATGGTGAAGTGGCCAACAGATGAATGCATTGCTTTGGGTGAGGCTGACCTTGAAAGAGATGCATCAAAGAGTGTGTATGAGACAGCCATGATATTGGATGAGGATTGGGGTGAGTGGTAGTGATGGGGTGACTAATGGAGAGATGAGGAAGTGCTGAGGAAGTGCAGGTAAGTTGAGGATGAGCCTTAAGTGGGTCTGAGGAGTGATGTGATAGAGTAATCTTGGCAGTGCAGAGTGAGTTGGGGAGGGGGGGGGCGCGGTGATGTGGAACACGGAATGCAGGAGAATCAATAGGTGTACTCACTTTGGCTGACCCAGTTAGGTCATTGAAACGCTTCCTGCACTGGACCCAGGTGCGGGAAATGTTGCTGCTGCTGGTGACCTCCCCTGCCACCTCGAGCCAGGTCTTCTTGGTGGCAGAGGCAGGACACTCTCTCCTGTCTGCAGGGTAAAACACTTCCATCCTCCTCCTCACCCTGTCCAGTAGCTTCTGCAGTGAGGCATCACTGAACCTTGGAGCAGCCTTGCCCCTGTGCTGCTCCATTGTGGTTTCTGGGTCTTTGCTCCAGCAAAAGCCTTTGGAGCAATGGCCCTTTAAATAGAGCTCCTCCAGCTGACAGCCTGTGATGCGGGTGTGCAGTCCGTCCACTGTGCAGCTTTCCGATGGCAAATCCGGAAGCCTCGTTAAGTGGCTCCAATTCACTTGCGATCGCGTGCGAAATGGACATATTTTATTGGTCGAGTTGTTCAAAATCAGGAACGGTTTTGAAAGAGTAAATAAGGAGAAACTGTTTCCAGTGGCAGAAAGGTCGGTAACCAAAGGTCACAGATTTAAGGTGATTGGCAAAAGAACCAGAGGTGACATGAGGAAACATTTTTTTAACGCAGCAAGTTATGATCTGGAATGCACTGCCTGAAATGGTGGTGGAAGCAAATTCAATAGTAACTTTCAAAAGGGAATCAGAAAACTGCTTGAAGAGAAAAAAATTTACAGGGCTATGGAGAAAGAGCAGGGGAATGGGACTAATTAGAAAGGTCTTTCACAGAGCCGGCACAGGCACAATGGGCTGAATAACCTCCTTCTGTGCTATAACATACAATGATACTATGATACTTGGCTCACGCGATGTAATGCTTACCACTCACCTGGATAGAGGCAGCCACAACAACACTCAAGAAGCTCGATGTCATCCAGGCCAGAGCAGTTAGCTTGATTGGCAATCCTGTTACTAGGCTCAGTATCCACCCTCTCCATTACTAGTGCACCATGGCTGCAATATGTATGATCTACAGGATGCAATGCAGCAACTCTCCGAGGTTACTTCAACAGAACCTCCCAACCCAATGACCTCTACTACTGAGAAAGACAAGAGTAACAGGCTAATGGGAACATCTTCTCTTCCAAGATCCTCTCCAAGTCAAACACCATCATTACTTGGGCATACGTTGCCGTTCTTTCATCATTGCCAGTAAAAATCCTGGACTTCCCTAACTAACATCATTGTGGGAGAACCATCACCACAAGGACTGCAGCGGTTCAAGACTGCCCATTACCACCTTCCCAGGAGAACTAGGGATAGGCAGTAAGTGCGGCCTTACCTGTGTCGTCCAGATCCTGACAGCAAATATCCTCAGGATGTCCCAAAGTACTTGACAGCCAATGAATTACTTTTGAACTGCAGTCACTGTTGTTAAGTAAGGAAACACGGCGACCAATTTGTACTAACAGCAAATGAAGTGAATGAGCAGTTAATCTGCTTTTGTTGGTGTTGGTTTAAAGAGAAATGTTGGCAGGACACCAGGCGAACTCCCTGTTCTTCTCTGAATTATGACATGGGATCTTTTACATCCACCTGGAGAGGTAGATGAAACTTTGGTTTAATGCCATCTGAAAGATGGAACTAAATACTTCAGGCCACACCAGATAATGGCTTGGAATTTGCTGTGGATTTACTGCCCGCTTTCCGACAGTTTCTGGGTGGGAACAGGAAATGCTGTGTGGAGCCTGGATCCCCAGCCTCTGCTGCCCCTTCTTGGATTTTCTGTTGGAAGTGACGGCGATCCCATATGTGAGCAGGTATATTCAAATGAAATGTTAATGATAAGAACACATCATCAGATGTATTTTCTGTCATTAGGGCCTTAGCAACGGTAGGTGGGGTTTTAAAAATTAAAGGGTTGCATTGCTTCCCTGATTTATTTTCTTCAGGCAACACTGCCAACCATGCCACTTTGCAGCAGGTGCCACAGTGATTTCCCTTCTCTCTCCACCCAAGGCAGGCAACCTGGCAGGACCGGAACTCTGCCACAAAAATTAAAATGGGCCTGACCTCGGAAAGGCAGTTGAGCATAAAGGTTGCACCACCACCAATCCAGCTGGTTTCCTGCGGGATCAGAAAATCCAGTCCATTATCTCCATGTGTAGCTGAAAGAGACCCAAACAGCCACATCTCACGGGACTACCAAAGGTTTGAAATTTGCCGAAGTTGCACGATTCAGCAAGTCTGACTTTTTAGAAATGATTTAAAAACATTCAAGGGAAAGTCAGTTAAAACTGATACCAAGGAACTAAGTTGTTTTTTTGTTGAAAGTTCTCTTTTAAGAGGTGCTCGCACGTTCTCACAATTCTGGTGGGACTGTGCTCTTAGGAAGAGTCGGGGCTTTAATGTTGTAGCCCACTGGGAACATGGATTATCCCTGTAGTGCCTTCACAGTAAGAACCCTATAAGGCAGAACGATGCAAAGAGGGGAGACAGGAGATGTAGCTGAATGCAACAAATTCCATTCACCTTTGACTCTTCACTTGCAACAAGTTGACTGGCACATTCTTTCCTAAATAAGTGTTTTGTATTTTTAAATGAATCATACAATGTTATCTTTCTTTGTGCCCTATGTAATATGCTCGGAATGCTGAATACTTTTCCTTCCTGTCCTGGGATTCAGTGCATTCATTCACCACATCAGCTGTTTGTGACATGAAGGTATTGTGATCTGGACACAAACCGGATGCATGTTTCTATGAGGTCACTGATGTCTACATCTCCGACTGATAACTCACATTCAATGCCACAGAAGGAAGGGATTGAGCCTGGTTGTCTTGATGGTTTCCTGTACAGCAGCAGCAGAGATAGTATAACCTTCAAAAAACATATTTTTCATTAAAGCTTCCTTCTTAACAATTAGACTTGCTTGGATATTTTTCTATAAGCTGTCTGTGTTTTTATGAAACTCTTGTATAGATGCTATCTTTGTTTTTATGAAACTCGTGTATAGATGCTATCCTCAGCACACAATACAAAGGAGGACATTTCTGTGCAGGAATGTCAGCTACAGACAATTACCAGGAAGTCACAGTTATGCAGCGGTAAATTCAAGAACAAAACCCCTTCGTTCAGAAAGTGAAATCAGATACGGTATTATTTGTCTGAAAATTGCTGTTTTTCCAGTTTAGCGACATCACTGAGGAACCAGTTATACGCATGTGACATGGAAACAGTAGACCCAGGTTACACTGCTCTTCCCATGTTCCCTGTTGAGGAACAGCGAAATTCAGTTAAAGTCCATATGGCCAAATACTGCAGTCATTAGTACGTGCAGCTCAGTTACATTTTAATGTTAGGAGCGAGCCGATAGAAACAACATGTATGTTTTGTTTGTCCAAAAGCCAAATAAAGCATGTGGAGTGCACAGCAAAAGACAAGTGGGATGGCAAATAGCCGTTTATGATTGTAAGTATGCAAAAACAAAATAACAGTGTCAGTCTCAGAGATGGGCAATCGGATCCCCACGTGCCTTTCTCATGAGGATACATTTTTGTCTTTAGCTCCCCCAGCGGAGGGCTTCGTGTGTCAGGGGCTCATATTGAGAATTCAGGCCCGTGCCTGATTTGTAGCCGCCATGATTTTCTGTGAATTGAAAAATGTGGGACTTCAAATTGGGCAGGTACTTGAAAATGGGGCAGAGGAAGTGTGATTGATTGATTATGCTTCCTTTGGGGCATTTAAAATTTAAAGCCTTCCCCTCACATACCATAGCAACGTTGTATGGCAAGAATGCACGTCGTTCCTAGTGTCCAGCATTGCTATTGTTCAAATGATGGGAATACATTATATAATGTATTCCTGGTATTTGCATGTCATTATAATATGCCATCCCATATCTGGGTTGACGTATTGAACACCCAATGTCAATTTCTGGTGAAAAATTCCAGAAATGGCGGCAAGTGGAGGAGGCCCCACAGGGCTGTTCATTGCCTGATTTTCCGCCTCTACCTGTTGGAGTTATGCCAGGGAGCCAACTGTAGAGGAAAATTTTCCCCCTCGTGTCCATCTTACTGCACCACTAGGGCTTCCTCTGTGAAAGGCTTTTAATGGTATTATACTTTATTATTTTCATACTGGTCATTGCTGAGATGTGGCACTGTAATGTAGAAGGCCATGCTTAGGCAGAGGGGGTACTGGTATCATCAATAATCTATGTGCAAGGACCCAGCACAGAGCTTGGCATGCTGGAAATGTATAACAGGGATTGGAGTGCACCCATTCCATTAAAATTTATGGATGGAAAATCATGGGTGGGTGGGGGCATGGGCCTGAATTCCCGAAATGTGGTGCTGGCATGCCAAGCACTGTGTCAGGATCCTAAAGACAAGACTTTACCTCAGAGCAGCTATTTCCGCCAAATAAATGTTGTGTATGTGCTTCCATTTGTAGCTTGTGTATTCAGAATAGTTCACTGCACTCTTACAATGAGAAGAGTTATTTGCACATAATGCAACGCACACAAATATGGATGGTACTTGTCAGCATTAGTGCATGGGGTGCATCCATATACATCAGTACCACATGCAGACTGATAAATCCTGCATGATATTAAATAATGAATTTTGTTCTGCCACATAAACAGAGTTGAGGGCTGTACTTCTCAATAATCGGTTATATTGCTCTTTGCCCTTACGAATCAAAAAATTTACCTCCCTGCCAAAAAAAAATTTCAGAAAATGTGAACTGGCATAAAAGCAGCCCAATTGTGATTGAACTCACTGAAGTAAATTTGATGATGTAGTGTTCCCAGTGCAGAGCTTCGGGCAATGAACGGAATTCAGACGTGCAGGTCAGCATGTCCGATTCACAGCTCCAAATTTCCATCCGTTAAATTTAATCACACAACATGTGTGGGAGCAGTAAGTTGTGAAATTTACCCCCGTAGTATCATTTCCCACATGGAGCGGGCATTTCTTCTGTGCGGTGAATCGTGATTGGGTTGATAAAGAATTGGTTTACCATTTCATTGCACCAAGCATACAAAGGAAACTGGCCCCTTATTGGTGGTAAGTCAGTATAAAGATATCATTCCCCATGCTCTCTGCAAAAACACCGAAGATCACCAGGCTTTAATAGTGTTAAGAGCTTGAGTTGCCATCTCTTCTTTAAGTGGTGCTTCTTTTGGGTGGAACTACTCAATGTTGTTGAGGGCTTCACTTTGCGGCTGAGTCACCAGGCCCAGTTCTGAGAGTGTGGATTGACGTTACAAATTATCATTTTAAACACATTCCCACCACATGAAAACTGTAGAGCAGCCAAATACCCAGCAGTAACATATAAAATCAAAGA
Organism: Heptranchias perlo; assembly: GCF_035084215.1. Classification (NCBI taxonomy): domain Eukaryota; kingdom Metazoa; phylum Chordata; class Chondrichthyes; order Hexanchiformes; family Hexanchidae; genus Heptranchias; species Heptranchias perlo. The sequence continues at coordinate 37,222,277 of NC_090326.1, read as the reverse complement.
TAATTCTGAAAGTGAAATTGCCAAAGCATTTATACAGCATCTTATCATATCCTGAAGAGCTTCATACCTGTTGATTACATTTGAAGTGCAGTCACTGCTGTAATGTAGGCAAATGCAGCGGCCAATTTGGACACAGCAAGGTCAACAAATAGTAAATTAATAAATGACTGTGTAATCTATTTTGGTGCTGTTGATTAAGAGAGGAATATTGGACAGGACACCACTTGAACATACAGAAAGGGCTTTAGTTTAATATCGCACGCAAATGACAGCATCACCAAAGTACAGCACTCCCTCAGTAATGCACCAGTGTCAGTCTAAATTATGTGCTTAAATGTTGCAGTGGGGCTTAACAACTATCTGACTTAGAGGTGAGTAAGTCAGGCTGACAACGGCATTGATGATTCATCTGGATTGCCCTGGAATGAGTAATAGGCATTGCTGTTGAAAGAGAAGATCATCAAAATGAGACATGACCTGCGGTCTGTTTGGCAGTCTGTTTTTAGAATTCGTAAATATTCAGAACTAGAAATTCTAAAATTACTAATGAGTAAGGCAGCTCATGTGTTTGAAGATTGAGCCAACGCAACGCGAACAGCGACCCTCAGGTAAGTGGGGGGTGGGGTGGGGCGGTGACTGGGTCGGGAGGTAGGGGTGGTCGAGGAAGGGTGATTGGTGGCCGGGATGGGGATCAGTAGCCGGTCCGCAATTGGTGGCTGGGGGGAGGAATCAATAGCCGGGGTTGGGTTTGGTAGCCGGGGCAGAGGGCGATTGGTGGCCAGGAGAAAGATTGGTAGCCGGGGCGGTGGCGGCCTGCCGTCCTGCTCCTCCCGGCTCCACATTCAGGCAAGTATACATTTAAAACGTACTTGGTTGGTTGCAGCCTAACCAGCAGTCCATTTAAGGACCGCCTGGTAGGCTGCATGTAGGCCTGGTTTTCCTGATAGCAGCCAGTGCCAGCAAACCAATCTTGCAGAGGGGGCCTCAAACAAGTGTCAGGCCCCTTATTTGCACATGAAAAGGGCCTAACACCTGTTTCAGGCGTGAACTCTGCACTTCGATTTTTTTTGGTCTTTACTAATATGGCGGGCAGCTCACTTTCAGCTCATAATATTGGAGGCTTAAGAGGCTGTTTTGCACCCTAAAATCTACATTAGTTTAAACCTTATTTTGCAATTATTTTAAAAAGTGCAGATTTTAACAATTCCATTTCTTTCACAAGTTCAGTTGACTGCAGTTAAAATGTCGATGCCCCTGGCTAACCTCACAGGACAGTTCTTGTTTCTCTTCTTTGTTGCCCTTGTATCTCACAAGACTATTCTGACTGCTCACTTGAAGTCTTACATTGTGAACGATCTTCTTTACAGGCTGCAACTAGGTAGCAATCACACACTGGATTAGTACATTACATTCAATGCAAACCATATCACTAGATGGTCTACTTTTCAAACTGCTCAATCATTCAGTCTCCTGTATATCAATGCAATTTTAGGGTTAGTCATTTCTTTCAGTTTGCTCATTATTTGTTAGACTTTTGAAGAAATTTTACAGTTTCCAACCCTTCTTGGGGCAGAAGTCTGGCATAGTGGTAGCAGGGGAAATAGAAACTGGGGTCTCTGGCAATTGGAAGCAGCCATGACAAATTCCAATGGGGAAAGAGGGCACTTCTTCCACCTAATCCCCTCCCTTTATCCCGATGTCAGTTTTGGTGTTGGGGGGGTGGGGGACGGTGTCAGGATTGGGAGGATATTTCCTGGCTCCCCTGGAAATCACGCCAGATATGATACTTTTACAGCCAATGAGATGTACACCTGCAGGAAGCAGGCACACATGTCTTACAGGACTGCATGCAGGCCCCATGAAGCAGAAATTAAACGGCAATGGATCCCAAAGGTAGTAAAGATGAATGACGGTAGCAAAGCACTAAGTCTGTGGCCCAAATGGCCTTTGGTTCACTTCAACGGAGTGTCAAAGTGCCGCTCGGAAATTACGGCAGCTCCATATCAGTAACATATCAAAGTTTGCAGATGATACAAAGATGGGAGGGAAAGTAGAGAGCGAGGAGGACATAAAAAACCTACAAGGGGATATAGACAGGTTGGGTGAGTGGGCGGAGATTTGGCAGATGCAATACAATATTGGAAAATGTGAGGTTATGCACTTTGGCAGGAAAAATCAGAGAGCAAGTTATTATCTTAATGGTGAGAAACTGGAAAGTACTGCAGTACAAAGGGATCTGGGGGTCCCAGTGCAAGAAAATCAAAAAGTTAGTATGCAGGTGCAGCAGGTGATCAAGAAGGCCAATGGAATGTTGGCTTTTATTGCTAGGGGGATAGAATATAAAAACAGGGAGGTATTGCTGCAGTTATATAAGGTATTGGTGAGACCGCACCTGGAATACTGCATACAGTTTTGGTGTCCATACTTAAGAAAAGACATACTTGCTCTCGAGGCAGTACAAAGAAGGTTCACTCAGTTAATCCCGGGGATGAGGGGGTGGACATATGAGGAGAGGTTGAGTAGATTGGGACTCTACTCATTGGAGTTCAGAAGAATGAGAGGCGATCTTATTGAAACATATAAGATTGTGAAGGGGCTTGATCGGGTGGATGCGGTAAGGATGTTCCCAAGGATGGGTGAAACTAGAACTAGGGGGCATAATCTTAGAATAAGGGGCTGCTCTTTCAAAACTGAGATGAGGAGAAACTTCTTCACTCAGAGGGTAGTAGGTCTGTGGAATTTGCTGCCCCAGGAAGCTGTGGAAGCTACATCATTAAATAAATTTAAAACAGAAATAGACAGTTTCCTAGAAGTAAAGGGAATTAGGGGTTACGGGGAGCGGGCAGGAAATTGGACATGAATTTAAATTTGAGGTTAGGATCAGATCAGCCATGATCTTATGGAATGGCGGAGCAGGCTCGAGGGGCCGATTGGCCTACTCCTGCTCCTATTTCTTATGTTCTTATGTTCCACTGAGTGGGCACCCCTATAGTATCGCTACTGGCATGAGCGCCAGCCTCTAATTTGATCATCACTCTGTCCCAGGAATTTGGGACGGTGTTATGTCAGGGGCAAAGTGACTGGTAGAAGTTCAGCCCTGCTGTACATCTGACAATGCAATGGTGCCACCGAAAATTCTACCCCCACTTCTTTTGCCTGGTGCTGTTTTCCAGTTAAGCAATTTTAGGTCATTTTCAGTGTATCTAAATTTTCCAATATTCATTTGTCACACGACTGAATGTAAATAACTTTATTTGTTATTATTCCAAAGGCACCCAATGGTATTTCCAATATTTATAAATAATACCGACTGTTTTTAGCTGCAGGCATATTATTAGCTCTTTCTAAAAAGTTACTGAAGTTATTTTTAACTTACAGTTTTAATTCCGGTACAGTAATGGCACTCTGCCACTTTCAATGAAACAATGAACAATCTCTCCGCACTTTTCTGAAGACTGCACATATTTTCAACCTTACAAATGATTGAAGGAGAAATCCGCGTCGCTCTGGAAACTGGCACGAAATGGACGTCGCAACTGCAACGCACGGCCGAAGGCATCAGCCCATGTGCCTCATCTCCATGAAACCAGCGAGCGACAGGTGCCAATCGGACGACCTGATGCAGCTCGCCGGTCGGGGCCTCAGGAAATTCGTCAAGCTCCCGAGGCCAAGCCCAACCCGTAAGATAAGTTCTAGGGGTGTGGGGCGAGGTGAACCGGAGTGGGGGCAAGGCCGGGCCAACAACGACCTGCAGTGTTTTTGTGGAGCAATCCTGCTCTTCCTGGCTCCACAGAAATCAAAGAATAAAAAAGTTACTTACCTGTTTGTGGGCAGCCTCCAGCGGTCCTTATAGGTTCAGCCGCTGTAGAACTGAACGGAAACAGGCATCAGGACCCTGAATCACATGTTCAAGACACCCAATATCTGTTTTCAGGTGGGCGTTCTGGACACTTGGAAGTCATTGGCTTCCCATTTGGCAGCTGGTGCACTTCTGGGGAGATCAGGCGCAAGAGATCGCGACCCGAAATTGGTCTTCCCAACGTAAACTTTTTCACCTACAAAATCGGTGTGATGAGGACCAATTTCTCCTGTTATATTTTCTTCAGTACGACGCTGAATATAGTCTATCCTAAGTGCATGATTGATGCTTTAAATACACAATATTAAACAAAGCCAGAACTGGTGAATTCGAATATAAGCAAGATGTTAGGCTCCGGGGAAGGAGGTTGATACAAAACATCGCCTTGTTTGTTTTTCAGTTCTCACTGACCTGCTTTGGACTTTCAGCAAATTCTCTTTTGATATTCCTTCATTTGTGGGTTTTCTTTCAAATAATACTGCCCTTTTCGAGCACATATTCTTTTCAAAACATAGTTACCTAGAAATTCAAGTGTGCCCAGAGGGCACAGGGGTTAATCCCCACACCTGAATGCTGAGGCCAAAAGCACATGTGACGTTGGGCCTCGGGACTCATTATCATCGAGCCGGTGAGCTGTGGACATCTCATAGACCATCACCAGGCAGCTCATTGCCGAAGAGGAATGGAAGGTAAGTCGTTCAAGGAGGGCGACCAGGAAGGGAGGGAGGGCAATTGGGTCGGGAGAGTAGGTGATTGGTTGGGAGGGTAGGTGATTGGTTGGGAGGGTAGGTGATTGGGTCGGGAAAGTAGGTGATTGGTTGGGAGGGTAGGTGATTGGTTGGGAGGGTAGGTGATTGGTTGGGAGGGTAGGTGATTGGTTGGGAGGGTAGGTGATTGGTTGGGAGGGTAGGTGATTGGTTGGGAGGGTAGGTGATTGGTTGGGAGGATAGGTGATTGGGTCGGGAAAGTAGGTGATTGGATGGGAGGGTAGGTGATTGGTTGGGAGGATAGGTGATTGGGTCGGGAAAGTAGGTGATTGGATGGGAGGGTAGGTGATTGGATTGGGAAAGTAGGTGATTGGTTGGGAGAGTAGGTGATTGGGTCGGGAAAGTAGGTGATTGGATGGGAGGTTAGGTGATTGGATCGGGAAAGTAGGTGATTGGATTGGGAGGATAGGTGATTGGTTGGGAGGGTAGGTGATTGGGTCGGGAAAGTAGGTGATTGGTTGGGAGGATAGGTGATTGGTTGGGAGGGTAGGTGATTGGGTCGGGAAAGTAGGTGATTGGATGGGAGGGTAGGTGATTGGTTGGGAGGGTAGGTGATTGGATGGGAGGGTAGGTGATTGGGTCGGGAGAGTAGGTGATTGGATGGGAGGGTAGGTGATTGGTTGGGAGGGTAGGTGATTGGGTCGGGAGAGTAGGTGATTGGTTGGGAGGATAGGTGATTGGTTGGGAGGGTAGGTGATTGGGTCGGGAAAGTAGGTGATTGGATGGGAGGGTAGGTGATTGGTTGGGAGGGTAGGTGATTGGATGGGAGGGTAGGTGATTGGGTCGGGAGAGTAGGTGATTGGATGGGAGGGTAGGTGATTGGTTGGGAGGGTAGGTGAATGGGTCGGGAGAGTAGGTGATTGGATGGGAGGGTAGGTGATTGGTTGGGAGGGTAGGTGATTGGATGGGAGGGTAGGTGATTGGATGGGAGGGTAGGTGATTGGATGGGAGGGTAGGTGATTGGGTCGGGAGAGTAGGTGATTGGATGGGAGGGTAGGTGATTGGGTCGGGAGAGTAGGTGATTGGATCGGGAGAGTAGGTGATTGGATCGGGAGGGTAGGTGATTGGGTCGGGAGAGTAGGTGATTGGGTCGGGAGAGTAGGTGATTGGGTCGGGAGAGTAGGTGATTGGTCGGGAGGGTAGGTGATTGGGTCGGGAGAGTAGGTGATTGGTCGGGAGGGTAGGTGATTGGGTCGGGAGAGTAGGTGATTGGGTCGGGAGAGTAGGTGATTGGATGGGAGGGTAGGTGATTGGGTCGGGAGAGTAGGTGATTGGTCGGGAGGGTAGGTGATTGGGTCGGGAGAGTAGGTGATTGGATGGGAGGGTAGGTGATTGGATGGGAGGGTAGGTGATTGGGTCGGGAGAGTAGGTGATTGGTCGGGAGGGTAGGTGATTGGTTCGGGAGAGTAGGTGATTGGATGGGAGGGTAGGTGATTGGATGGGAGGGTAGGTGATTGGATGGGAGGGTAGGTGATTGGTTGGGAGGGTAGGTGATTGGATGGGAGAGTAGGTGATTGGATTGGGAGAGTAGGTGATTGGGTCGGGAGAGTAGGTGATTGGTTGGGAGGGTAGGTGATTGGTTGGGAGGGTAGGTGATTGGTTGGGAGGGTAGGTGATTGGGTCGGGAGAGTAGGTGATTGGTCGGGAGGGTAGGTGATTGGGTCGGGAGAGTAGGTGATTGGTCGGGAGGGTAGGTGATTGGATGGGAGGGTAGGTGATTGGGTCGGGAGAGTAGGTGATTGGTCGGGAGGGTAGGTGATTGGATGGGAGGGTAGGTGATTGGGTCGGGAGAGTAGGTGATTGGATGGGAGGGTAGGTGATTGGATGGGAGGGTAGGTGATTGGGTCGGGAGAGTAGGTGATTGGGTCGGGAGAGTAGGTGATTGGTCGGGAGGGTAGGTGATTGGGTCGGGAGAGTAGGTGATTGGATGGGAGGGTAGGTGATTGGATGGGAGGGTAGGTGATTGGGTCGGGAGAGTAGGTGATTGGTCGGGAGGGTAGGTGATTGGGTCGGGAGAGTAGGTGATTGGATGGGAGGGTAGGTGATTGGATGGGAGGGTAGGTGATTGGATGGGAGGGTAGGTGATTGGATGGGAGGGTAGGTGATTGGTTGGGAGGGTAGGTGATTGGATGGGAGAGTAGGTGATTGGATTGGGAGAGTAGGTGATTGGGTCGGGAGAGTAGGTGATTGGTTGGGAGGGTAGGTGATTGGTTGGGAGGGTAGGTGATTGGTTGGGAGGGTAGGTGATTGGGTCGGGAGAGTAGGTGATTGGGTCGGGAGAGTAGGTGATTGGGTCGGGAGAGTAGGTGATTGGATGGGAGGGTAGGTGATTGGGTCGGGAGGGTAGGTGATTGGGTCGGGAGGGTAGGTGATTGGTTGGGAGAGTAGGTGATTGGGTCGGGAGGGTAGGTGATTGGTTGGGAGGTTAGGTGATTGGGTCGGGAGAGTAGGTGATTGGGTCGGGAGAGTAGGTGATTGGGTCGGGAGAGTAGGTGATTGGTTGGGAGAGTAGGTGATTGGGTCGGGAGAGTAGGTGATTGGTTGGGAGGGTAGGTGATTGGTTGGGAGGGTAGGTGATTGGGTCGGGAGAGTAGGCGATTGGATGGGAGGGTAGGTGATTGGGTCGGGAGGGTAGGTGATTGGATGGGAGGGTAGGTGATTGGGTCGGGAGAGTAGGTGATTGGATGGGAGGGTAGGTGATTGGGTCGGGAGGGTAGGTGATTGGGTCGGGAGGGTAGGTGATTGGGTCGGGAGGGTAGGTGATTGGTTGGGAGGGTAGGTGATTGGTTGGGAGGGTAGGTGATTGGATGGGAGGGTAGGTGATTGGGTCGGGAGAGTAGGTGATTGGATGGGAGGGTAGGTGATTGGATGGGAGGGTAGGTGATTGGTTGGGAGGGTAGGTGATTGGATGGGAGGGTAGGTGATTGGATGGGAGGGTAGGTGATTGGTTGGGAGGGCAGGTGATTGGATGGGAGGGTAGGTGATTGGATGGGAGGGGAGGTGATTGGTTGGGAGGGTAGGTGATTGGTTGGGAGGGTAGGTGATTGGTTGGGAGGGTAGGTGATTGGGTCGGGAGAGTAGGTGATTGGGTCGGGAGAGTAGGTGATTGGATGGGAGGGTAGGTGATTGGATGGGAGGGTAGGTGATTGGATGGGAGGGTAGGTGATTGGTTGGGAGGGTAGGTGATTGGTTGGGAGGGTAGGTGATTGGATGGGAGGGTAGGTGATTGGATGGGAGAGTAGGTGATTGGATTGGGAGGGTAGGTGATTGGGTCGGGAGGGTAGGTGATTGGATGGGAGGGTAGGTGATTGGTTGGGAGGGTAGGTGATTGGATGGGAGAGTAGGTGATTGGGTCGGGAGAGTAGGTGATTGGGTCGGGAGAGTAGGTGATTGGGTCGGGAGGGTAGGTGATTGGGTCGGGAGAGTAGGTGATTGGGTCGGGAGAGTAGGTGATTGGGTCGGGAGGGTAGGTGATTGGATGGGAGAGTAGGTGATTGGGTCGGGAGAGTAGGTGATTGGGTCGGGAGGGTAGGTGATTGGATGGGAGAGTAGGTGATTGGGTCGGGAGGGTAGGTGATTGGATGGGAGAGTAGGTGATTGGGTCGGGAGGGTAGGTGATTGGATGGGAGAGTAGGTGATTGGGTTGGGAGAGTAGGTGATTGGATGGGAGAGTAGGTGATTGGGTTGGGAGAGTAGGTGATTGGATTGGGAGAGTAGGTGATTGGGTTGGGAGAGTAGGTGATTGGATGGGAGGGTAGGTGATTGGGTCGGGAGGGTAGGTGATTGGATGGGAGAGTAGGTGATTGGATGGGAGGGTAGGTGATTGGGTCGGGAGGGTAGGTGATTGGATGGGAGAGTAGGTGATTGGGTCGGGAGGGTAGGTGATTGGTTGGGAGGGTAGGTGATTGGATGGGAGGGTAGGTGATTGGGTCGGGAGGGTAGGTGATTGGTTGGGAGGGTAGGTGATTGGGTCGGGAGGGTAGGTGATTGGTTGGGAGGGTAGGTGATTGGTTGGGAGGGTAGGTGATTGGGTCGGGAGGGTAGGTGATTGGGTCGGGAGGGTAGGTGATTGGTTGGGAGGGTAGGTGATTGGGTCGGGAGAGTAGGTGATTGGGTTGGGAGAGTAGGTGATTGGGTCGGGAGAGTAGGTGATTGGTTGGGAGGGTAGGTGATTGGGTCGGGAGAGTAGGTGATTGGGTTGGGAGAGTAGGTGATTGGGTCGGGAGGGTAGGTGATTGGGTCGGGAGAGTAGGTGATTGGTTGGGAGGGTAGGTGATTGGGTCGGGAGAGTAGGTGATTGGGTTGGGATAGGAGGTGATTGGGTCGGGAGGGTAGGTGATTGGGTCGGGAGAGTAGGTGATTGGTTGGGAGGGTAGGTGATTGGGTCGGGAGAGTAGGTGATTGGTTGGGAGGGTAGGTGATTGGGTCGGGAGAGTAGGTGATTGGGTCGGGAGGGTAGGTGATTGGGTCGGGAGAGTAGGTGATTGGGTCGGGAGAGTAGGTGATTGGGTCGGGAGAGTAGGTGATTGGTTGGGAGGGTAGGTGATTGGGTCGGGAGAGTAGGTGATTGGGTTGGGAGAGTAGGTGATTGGGTCGGGAGAGTAGGTGACTGGGTCGGGAGGGTAGGTGATTGGGTCGGGAGAGTAGGTGATTGAGTCGGGAGAGTAGGTGATTGGGTCGGGAGGGTAGGTGATTGGGTCGGGAGAGTAGGTGATTGGGTCGGGAGAGTAGGTGATTGGGTCGGGAGAGTAGGTGATTGGGTTGGGAGAGTAGGTGATTGGTTGGGAGGGTAGGTGATTGGTTGGGAGGGTATGTGATTGGGTCGGGAGGGTAGGTGATTGGATTGGGAGGGTAGGTGATTGGATGGGAGGGTAGGTGATTGGATTGGGAGGGTAGGTGATTGGGTCGGGAGAGTAGGTGATTGGGTCGGGAGGGTAGGTGATTGGTTGGGAGGGTAGGTGATTGGTTGGGGTGGTAGGTGATTGGATGGGAGGGTAGGTGATTGGATTGGGAGGGTAGGTGATTGGGTCGGGAGAGTAGGTGATTGGGTCGGGAGAGTAGGTGATTGGATTGGGAGGGTAGGTGATTGGGTCGGGAGAGTAGGTGATTGGGTCGGGAGGGTAGGTGATTGGGTCGGGAGGGTAGGTGATTGGGTCGGGAGAGTAGGTGATTGGGTCGGGAGAGTAGGTGATTGGATGGGAGGGTAGGTGATTGGGTCGGGAGAGTAGGTGATTGGTTGGGAGGGTAGGTGATTGGGTCGGGAGAGTAGGTGATTGGGTCGGGAGAGTAGGTGATTGGGTCGGGAGAGTAGGTGATTGGGTCGGGAGAGTAGGTGATTGGGTCGGGAGAGTAGGTGATTGGGTCGGGAGAGTAGGTGATTGGGTCGGGAGAGTAGGTGATTGGTTGGGAGAGTAGGTGATTGGGTCGGGAGGGTAGGTGATTGGGTCGGGAGGGTAGGTGATTGGATCGGGAGAGTAGGTGATTGGATCGGGAGGGTAGGTGATTGGGTCGGGAGAGTAGGTGATTGGGTCGGGAGAGTAGGTGATTGGTTGGGAGAGTAGGTGATTTGGTCGGGAGAGTAGGTGATTGGATCGGGAGGGTAGGTGATTGGGTCGGGAGAGTAGGTGATTGGGTCGGGAGAGTAGGTGATTGGGTCGGGAGAGTAGGTGATTGGTTGGGAGGGTAGGTGATTGGGTCGGGAGGGTATGTGATTGGTTGGGAGGGTAGGTGATTGGGTCGGGAGGGTAGGTGATTGGGTCGGGAGAGTAGGTGATTGGGTCGGGAGAGTAGGTGATTGGGTCGGGAGAGTAGGTGATTGGGTCGGGAGGGTAGGTGATTGGGTCGGGAGAGTAGGTGATTGGGTCGGGAGAGTAGGTGATTGGGTCGGGAGGGTAGGTGATTGGGTCGGGAGAGTAGGTGATTGGGTCGGGAGAGTAGGTGATTGGGTCGGGAGGGTAGGTGATTGGGTCGGGAGAGTAGGTGATTGGGTCGGGAGGGTAGGTGATTGGTTGGGAGGGTAGGTGATTGGGTCGGGAGGGTAGGTGATTGGTCGGGAGAGTAGGTGATTGGGTCGGGAGAGTAGCTGATTGGTTGGGAGAGTAGGTGATTGGGTCGGGAGAGTCGGTGATTGGGTCGGGAGGGTAGGTGATTGGTTGGGAGGGTAGGTGATTGGGTCGGGAGAGTAGGTGATTGGATGGGAGGGTAGGTGATTGGTTGGGAGGGTAGGTGATTGGTTGGGAGGGTAGGTGATTGGGTCGGGAGGGTAGGTGATTGGGTCGGGAGGGTAGGTGATTGGTTGGGAGGGTAGGTGATTGGGTCGGGAGAGTCGGTGATTGGTTGGGAGGGTAGGTGATTGGTTGGGAGGGTAGGTGATTGGTTGGGAGGGTAGGTGATTGGTTGGGAGGGTCGGTGATTGGTTGGGAGGGTAGGTGATTGGTCGGGAGAGTCGGTGATTGGGTCGGGAGGGTAGGTGATTGGTTGGGAGGGTCGGTGATTGGTTGGGAGGGTAGGTGATTGGGTCGGGAGAGTAGGTGATTGGATGGGAGGGTAGGTGATTGGGTCGGGAGAGTATATGATTGGTTGGGAGGGTCGGTGATTGGTTGGGAGGGTAGGTGATTGGGTCGGGAGGGTAGGTGATTGGGTCGGGAGAGTAGGTGATTGGTTGGGAGGGTAGGTGATTGGGTCGGGAGAGTAGGTGATTGGGTCGGGAGAGTCGTTGATTGGGTCGGGAGAGTAGGTGATTGGATGGGAGGGTAGGTGATTGGGTCGGGAGAGTAGGTGATTGGTTGGGAGAGTAGGTGATTGGGTCGGGAGAGTAGGTGATTGGGTCGGGAGAGTAGGTGATTGGGTCGGGAGAGTAGGTGATTGGGTCGGGAGAGTAGGTGATTGGATGGGAGAGTAGGTGATTGGGTCGGGAGAGTAGGTGATTGGGTCGGGAGAGTAGGTGATTGGGTCGGGAGAGTAGGTGATTGGGTCGGGAGAGTAGGTGATTGGGTCGGGAGGGTAGGTGATTGGGTCGGGAGGGTAGGTGATTGGGTCGGGAGGGTAGGTGATTGGTTGGGAGGGTAGGTGATTGGGTTGGGAGAGTAGGTGATTGGTTGGGAGAGTAGGTGATTGGGTCGGGAGAGTAGCTGATTGGTTGGGAGAGTAGGTGATTGGGTCGGGAGAGTCGGTGATTGGGTCGGGAGGGTAGGTGATTGGTTGGGAGGGTAGGTGATTGGGTCGGGAGAGTAGGTGATTGGATGGGAGGGTAGGTGATTGGTTGGGAGGGTAGGTGATTGGTTGGGAGGGTAGGTGATTGGGTCGGGAGGGTAGGTGATTGGGTCGGGAGGGTAGGTGATTGGTTGGGAGGGTAGGTGATTGGGTCGGGAGAGTCGGTGATTGGTTGGGAGGGTAGGTGATTGGTTGGGAGGGTAGGTGATTGGTTGGGAGGGTAGGTGATTGGTTGGGAGGGTCGGTGATTGGTTGGGAGGGTAGGTGATTGGTCGGGAGAGTCGGTGATTGGGTCGGGAGGGTAGGTGATTGGTTGGGAGGGTCGGTGATTGGTTGGGAGGGTAGGTGATTGGGTCGGGAGAGTAGGTGATTGGATGGGAGGGTAGGCGATTGGGTCGGGAGAGTATATGATTGGTTGGGAGGGTCGGTGATTGGTTGGGAGGGTAGGTGATTGGGTCGGGAGGGTAGGTGATTGGGTCGGGAGAGTAGGTGATTGGTTGGGAGGGTAGGTGATTGGGTCGGGAGAGTAGGTGATTGGGTCGGGAGAGTCGTTGATTGGGTCGGGAGAGTAGGTGATTGGATGGGAGGGTAGGTGATTGGGTCGGGAGAGTAGGTGATTGGTTGGGAGAGTAGGTGATTGGGTCGGGAGAGTAGCTGATTGGTTGGGAGAGTAGGTGATTGGGTCGGGAGAGTCGGTGATTGGGTCGGGAGGGTAGGTGATTGGTTGGGAGGGTAGGTGATTGGGTCGGGAGAGTAGGTGATTGGATGGGAGGGTAGGTGATTGGTTGGGAGGGTAGGTGATTGGTTGGGAGGGTAGGTGATTGGTTGGGAGGGTAGGTGATTGGGTCGGGAGGGTAGGTGATTGGGTCGGGAGGGTAGGTGATTGGTTGAGAGGGTAGGTGATTGGTAGGGAGGGTAGGTGATTGGTTGGGAGGGTCGGTGATTGGTTGGGAGGGTAGGTGATTGGTCGGGAGAGTAGGTGATTGGGTCGGGAGGGTAGGTGATTGGTTGGGAGGGTCGGTGATTGGTTGGGAGGGTCGGTGATTGGTCGGGAGAGTAGGTGATTGGGTCGGGAGAGTAGGTGATTGGGTCGGGAGAGTAGGTGATTGGATGGGAGGGTAGGTGATTGGGTCGGGAGAGTATATGATTGGTTGGGAGGGTCGGTGATTGGTTGGGAGGGTAGGTGATTGGGTCGGGAGGGTAGGTGATTGGGTCGGGAGAGTAGGTGATTGGTTGGGAGGGTAGGTGATTGGGTCGGGAGAGTAGGTGATTGGGTCGGGAGAGTCGGTGATTGGGTCGGGAGAGTAGGTGATTGGATGGGAGGGTAGGTGATTGGGTCGGGAGGGTAGGTGATTGGTTGGGAGGGTAGGTGATTGGGTCGGGAGGGTAGGTGATTGGGTCGGGAGAGTAGGTGATTGGATGGGAGGGTAGGTGATTGGGTCGGGAGGGTAGGTGATTGGTTGGGAGGGTAGGTGATTTGGTCGGGAGGGTAGGTGATTGGGTCGGGAGGGTAGGTGATTGGGTCGGGAGAGTAGGTGATTGGGTCGGGAGGGTAGGTGATTGGTTGGGAGGGTCGGTGATTGGGTCGGGAGGGTAGGTGATTGGTTGGGAGGGTAGGTGATTGGGTCGGGAGGGTAGGTGATTGGTTGGGATGGTAGGTGATTAGGTCGGGAGGGTCGGTGATTGGGTCGGGAGAGTAGGTGATTGGTTGGGAGAGTAGGTGATTGGTCGGGAGGGTAGGTGATTGGGTCGGGAGAGTAGGTGATTGGTTGGGAGGGTAGGTGATTGGGTCGGGAGAGTAGGTGATTGGTTGGGAGGGTAGGTGATTGGGTCGGGAGAGTAGGTGATTGGGTCGGGAGAGTAGGTGATTGGGTCGGGAGAGTAGGTGATTGGGTCGGGAGGGTAGGTGATTGGTTGGGAGGGTAGGTGATTGGTTGGGAGAGTTGGTGATTGGGTCGGGAGGGTAGGTGATTGGGTCGGGAGAGTAGGTGATTGGTTGGGAGGGTAGGTGATTGGTTGGGAGGGTAGGTGATTGGGTCGGGAGAGTAGGTGATTGGGTCGGGAGAGTAGGTGATTGGTTGGGAGGGTAGGTGATTGGGTCGGGAGAGTAGGTGATTGGTCGGGAGGGTAGGTGATTGGGTCGGGAGAGTAGGTGATTGGGTCGGGAGGGTAGGTGATTGGTTGGGAGGGTAGGTGATTGGGTCGGGAGAGTAGGTGATTGGTCGGGAGGGTAGGTGATTGGTTGGGAGGGTAGGTGATTGGGTCGGGAGGGTAGGTGATTGGTTGGGAGGGTAGGTGATTGGGTCGGGAGAGTAGGTGATTGGTCGGGAGGGTAGGTGATTGGGTCGGGAGAGTAGGTGATTGGTTGGGAGGGTAGGTGATTGGGTCGGGAGAGTAGGTGATTGGTTGGGAGAGTAGGTGATTGGGTCGGGAGAGTAGGTGATTGGTTGGGAGGGTAGGTGATTGGGTCGGGAGATTAGGTGATTGGGTCGGGAGAGTAGGTGATTGGGTCGGGAGGGTAGGTGATTGGTTGGGAGAGTAGGTGATTGGGTCGGGAGAGTAGGTGATTGGGTCGGGAGAGTAGGTGATTGGGTCGGGAGGGTAGGTGGTTGGTTGGGAGAGTAGGTGATTGGGTCGGGAGAGTAGATGATTGGTTGGGAGGGTAGGTGATTGGATGGGAGGGTAGGTGATTGGGTCGGGAGAGTAGGTGATTGGTTGGGAGGGTAGGTGATTGGGTCGGGAGAGTAGGTGATTGGTTGGGAGGGTAGGTGATTGGATCAGGAGAGGTGCTCATATTGCTATATGGGTGCAATCGATTACACCCTGCACCGGTGGGAAGCCAGCCACAGAGTGGAATCCCACTGCCCTCTCTGTCTGGCTGAGGTCGTCCATGGGGAAGTTGATGTATTGCGAGGCCCTGCAAAACAAGCTGTCGGTGACCTGCCTTATGCACTTGTGTGCAGATGACTGAGCGACCACGGCGATGTCCCCAGTGGCACCCTGGAACGATCTGGAGGCAAAGAAGTTGAAGGCAGTGGTGACTTTGGTGGCGATGGGTAATGAGATGCCGCTAGGCCCAGCCGGGAGCAGCTCGGCATGAAGGAGATTGCAGATGTCTGCGACCACCTGGCGACTCTCTCTCAGCCTCCGTAGGCACTGCTCAGAGAGGTCCAGGAAGCTGAGCCTTGATCTCTAGACCCTCTGGCGAGGGTAGTGCCTCCTGTGATGTTGGTCCCTCTGTTGTTGCCCTCTGTGCTCTTATGCAGGTGCCTGTGGCGCAGCACTGTGTTGTGGAGCTGCACGTGGCGGAAGTGCACGCCGTGCCTGGCGAGGATGGTGATGTTCCTCGTCCTCAGATGTAGTGTTGAATGTAGTCATCGCAACCCCCATCCTGATGGTATCAGTTTGAGGGGGTCCGAAAAGTTGGTTAATATGTGCAAATTCTCAGAACAATTGTGAGTGGAAACCAAGAATTTTCAGTCTAAACACAAAGAACTCCCAGCCAAAAGTTTGTCTGAAAGAACTGAGTGCCCTGCTGCAATAACTCACCTTTTATCCCCATCTGACAAACAGGGATTTAAATGGCCAAATGGCTGCCGGCTGAAACACGATGACTTCCCAATGGCGTGTTTCACACAGCACGGGAAACACGTTGAGGCAGCGTTGAAATCGCTTGGCTTCATTGTAAATTACATTTATTAATTTTTTAACAACTTTAACTAGGTGAATTGCTGGTTTAAATATCATCCCGCCGGCACTTTTGGGTTCGGGAATGGCGCACGTGCCCAGATGACTCTAGGTCGTGCACGTTCTTTGGCGTCTTGGAGCTGGGATTTCTGCCCGCTCCTCAAAAAGCCAATTTTCATTGCCCCCAACAGTCCCCAACACACCCGGGCTTTTGTTTTAAAATCAAGCCAATATTTTTGGAATTAAAATCAACACCTTTATTGCATTTGGGACTTCAATCTATAGTTCCTTTTCATTGCAGCTTTTTAGTTTGCATTGTCAGAATGTCATAGATAGAGAGTTTGGTTGAATGGTTTCACTGTTCTTTAATGCAGATTCAAGGGAGTGGTGAAGGGGCAACAAGGACTGTTAATGCTGAGGGGCTTTTTGTCACTTTTCAGATAAGGGGGTTGAGGAGGTCACTGAAAGCGCTGCTCTTTCAACTGTTCCCTGGCCTGTCTAGCTGCAATACATTGTGCTCTTTCTCCTTCTTGTGATTCTCCCTCACCTTCATCCAATTCTACCTCATCTGATGGTGCCTCTTCTTTTTGCTGTGCTTCCTCTAACTCCAATCCTCTTTGCATTGCCAGCTGTACAGATTGCAGCAAACTACAGAGATATCTATAGATGTCACAGTACACTTTGTCTGGGCCATATTGTAGGGAGCCCCCAGAGTGAGACCAAGGCATCTGAACCTTTGCTTCAATATGCTAATGATAAACACTATGGTGATCCTGTTGGTCCCATGGCTCTGATTGTACCTAAGCTGTTCAGGCATGGTGGGATTGCAGGGGGGTGTCATCGGCCATGTCTGTAGAGCGGTCTCCCTTGTCCCCTAGCAACCATCCTCTGACATTTCTGGAAGGGTTGTAAAGTAGGGGGATGGATGAGTGCTGCAGGATGAAGGGGTCGTGGCATCTGCCTGCAAAACTGGCACATACTTCCATTATCAGTTACATGGGTGCAGTCTATTTTGCCCTGGACACGAGGGAAGTCGGCTACTGCTGAAAATCCCAACGCTTTCTTATGCTGGCTGTTGGCATCCATCGCGAAGGTAACGTAATGGTTTGCTATGGGCAACGATGGCAACGATGACCTGCTCAATGTAGCTGTGCACTGCAGACTGGGAGATCCGGGTGATGTCCACTGTAGCAGCCTGGAAGGTGCCTGAAGCAAATAAATTAGGGGCAATGGTGACTTTGACAGCCACTGGCAAAGCATGGCCCCCTGGTCCTGCAAACAGCAGGTTCTGCTGCATAGATCAGAGGCAGCCTCCTAGTGAAGTACAGCCTCCTGATGCAATGCTCCTGAGAGACATCCAGGAAAACTGACCTATACGGGCCTATAGACCCTCTGGGCTGGATAAGTTGTTCTACAAGCAGCTCCCCTCACCTACAGTGGTTTAGCAGGCCCACTTGCTGCTTATCTCACTTGTTGAGACTGATGCTGTTGCTGCACCTCTTCCTCTAATCGCTCGTCCATCCAAAGGAATGAATCAAAAATGACACCCATGATAAGCAGTGAGTGCTTAATGAGGATAAGAAAGGGAAAAATTAGAAAGATGCAATCTCCAATTTTAGAACTGCCTTGGAAATCCACTAATCTCAATATCACACAACTCCTAATGATGTGAGTACCTGCATGAGAGTGCCCCTTTAAATACTCACCCCAATTTTAACTGTGGATAGGATTTGGGAGAGTGGGTGGTGGGGTGAGTTAGAATCTGACCCACTGCAGCCTGGCTCTGGCGGGTGCCTTTATTGCATGTTTCAGTTGGCCAGGTAAAATTTTAGATATTTTAACCACTCACCCGCCTCATTCCCTCTGGGCAGTTTGGGTTAAAATCAGGACCTATTAATGTGAACTGGACAAAATTGTATTTAAAATACATCATGCACATTTGGATTTTAGTGTTATTTCCCTTGGACTGAGGTGAAATTACATTAATGGCATAGATTGGATCTAAATGTGACTGTGACGGGATCAGAGTGGGTGTGGGGGACGGGGTGGGGGGCGTGATAGTGGGCGACAAACGCGCAAGATCGTGGGACACGTGGGAATGTCCAATTTCAACATTTTACTTCCGGGTTTCTTATTTCCACTGCGCATGGACGGGCGTGATGCGGACCCGCATGACACGATTTCACCTGGACTGTTTAAAGGCCCACTTCACAGATACAATGGTGGAGGAGGTTTGGAGTTTTGTGGATTGTACTTAGTGTTCAGTAAAGTAAAAGGTGAAAAATGGAAGCAAGGAGAGCAAAGTCTGCACCCAGAGTCAATATGATGTCCCTTGACGTACTGCTGGGTGCAGTAAGGGCGAGGAAGGAGGTCCCGTTCCCAATGGAGAAAAAAAAAACCTGCTGCCATAACAAAGATGGCGTGGCTGGTGATGGCCCAAGAGGTGAGCAACAGGAGCATTATTATGGGGATTTGGATCCAGCGCAGGAAACGATTTAATGACCTAACCAGGTCAGGAAAGGTGAGCAAATTTGCAGATTCACCTACATCCTGTAGTATATCCCCCACCCAACTTCCCACGCCCCCTCTCACTCTGTCTTGTCAAGCGTACTCCATTCACTTCACTCCTCATGCCCACTTAAGTTTCAGCAGCACCCATTGTTCTGTTTCAATGCATTCCCTCACCTCCCCCTTCCTTCATCCACCACTGCCACTTACCCCAATCCTTATGTAATGTGATACCATCTCAGTCAGCTCTCCAGATTCTCAGCACAAGTCCTCAAATGGCACTGTCAACACATTCCTCAAATGCATGCCAGTGATGCATCTGCCTGATAGTCGCCCTCACCGAATGCACTGCACCCATCGGATGCACAGATGCCTTATAGACGCTTATAGGCCTGTTGTGCCCTCTTGCAGGAGAAGAGAGCACCAAATACAAGAGAGAGGGAGAGGATCGGAGGCAAACCCCCATAGATCGTGGAGTTCACCATTGCTGAACAGGAGGCCTTGGAGATAAGCCAAATATCGGCCTCCCTGAGCAACGGAGATAGTGAGACTGGTAGTGCGTTGCTGCAGGGTGACAAAATTAATCTCTCCGACCCACATCTCCTACAAGACTAAGTCACCTTGACTTGAATTCAGCACTGAATGAAATATGATCACCTTAATCATGTGCATTTCAACATTTGTACATCCCCATGACTAAATCATATCTGTCTCTTCTCTCCTCCAGGGCTATCACACGAAGACTAGCACCCCGTGCCCTTCACAGATGAGGATTGCTCAGAGGAGCGGATTCCTTCTGAGGGTGCACTTTTATAAGGGCCAACATTCTTCTCCTTTGCTTCAAATCTGCCAGCATCACCCCCTCCTCAAAAAACCTGCCATTGACCCCTCTGTCCTTGCAAACTACCGCCCCATCTCCAACCTCCCTTTCCTCTCCAAAATCCTTGAACGTGTTGCCGCTTCCCAAATCCATGCCCATCTTTCCTGCAACTCCATGTTTGAACCCCTCTAATCAGGTTTCCGCCCCTGCCACATCACTGATCACTGAAACAACTCTTATCAAAGTCACAAATGACATCCTATGTTACTATGACTGTGGTAAACTATCCCTCCTCATCCTTCTTGACCTGCCTGCAGCCTTTGACATGGTTGACCACATCTTCCTCCTCCAATACCTCTCCTCCGTTGTCCAGCTGGGTGGGACTGCCCTCACCTGGTTCCATTCTTATCTATCCAGTCGTAGCCAGCAAATCACCTGTCACATTCCACATGTGTGCTGATGACATCCAGCTCTGCCTCAACACCACCACTCTCAACCCCGCCACTGTCTATGATTTGTCACCTTGCTTGTCTGACATCCAGTATTGGATGATCAGAATTTTCCTCCAATGAAATATTGGGAAGACTGAAGCAACTGTCTTCGGTCCCTGCCACAAACTCCGTTCCCTGGCCACCGACTCCATCCCTCTCCCTGGCCACTGTCCGAGGCTGAAGCAGACCGTTCTCAACCTTGGCATCCTATTTGACCCTATTTGACCCTGAGATAAGCTTTCGAACACATATCCGCTCCATCACCAAGGTCGCCTACTTCCACCTCCATAACATTGCCCGTCTCCGCCACTGCCTCAGCTCATCTGCTGGTGAAACCCTCATCCATGCCTTTGTTACCTCTAGACTCGACTATTCCAATGCTCTCCTGTCTGGCCTCCCATCTTCCACCCTCCATAAACTTGAGCTCATTCAAAACTCTGCTGCCCCTATCCTAACTTGCACCAAGTCCTGTTCACCCATCACACCTGTGCTTGCTGACCTACGTTGACTCCTGGTCCAGGAACGCCTCGATTTTAAAATTCTTATCCTTGTTTTCAAATCCCTCCGTGGCCTCGCCCCCTCCCTATCTCTGTAACCTCCTCCAGTCCTACAACCCTCCGAGATCTCTGGGCTCCTCCAATTCTTGCCTCTTGCACATCCCTGATTTTAATCACTCCACCATTGGTGGCCGTGCCTTCAGCTGCCTAGGCTCTAAGCTGTGGAATTCCCTCCTTAAACCTCTCTGCCTCTCTACCTCTCTCTCCTCCTTTAAGGTGCTCCTTGAAACCTACCTCTTTGACCAAACTTTTGGTCACCTGTCCTAATACCTCCTTATGTGGCTCTTTATCAAATTTTGTTTGATAACGCTCCTGTGAAGCACCTTGGGACATTTTACTACGTTAAAGGCGCTATATAAATGCAAGATGTTGTTGTTTTGCTGTCTGGGAGCAATGTGGGCCCAGCTCATTGGATGTGTCAAGCAGCAAGTGGGGGAACAAGGTAAACAAATGTAGGTATAAAGAATGATGATGTGGGAATAGGAGGATGGTGCTTGTATGATTGTGAGCTTCTCTCTTTATTCCAGGTGGCATGAAGCAGAGGTATGGTCAGGGTGAAGGGAGATTCCTGCTCTGTTGTGGGAAAACAGTTATCAATGGCTCAGGAAACACCCAGATGAATGATATCAGTAGCTGTCAAGGGGCCTTGTAGTTGTTTCCCTCCTCCTGCCTCCAATTAAGCCATATCACAATTGGGTGAGGGGCAGGGAACCCTCCTTCACTAAGTGTAAAATACTAACTGCATTCTGCAACAAGTCCTGGAGCAACAAAACTACGAGCGCAGGAGGTGCAACACCTGCCCTTTTACCTCGTCCCTTCCCACCGTCAAACGCAGACTGGGTGATCGCTTTGCTGAATACACCTGTTCTATCTACAAACGTGACCCTGACCTGCCGGTTGATTGCCATTTTAATTCCCCTTCCCACTCCTACTCTGACCTCTCTGTCCTCGGCCTCTTACACTGTTCCAATGAAGCTCAACGTAAGCTCGAGGAACAGCTCCTCATCTTTCGTTTAGGCACTTTACAACCTTCTGGACTCAACATTGATTTCAATAACTTCAGATCATAACCACTGCTCCCATATTTTCGGTCAGCTAGTGCTGGTAATGGTTCTGCTGCTGCCATTTACAACTACTCCTGATCAATCTTTTGTTTCTTAACCTGTCCCATTACCACCTTCCTTGCCTTGCACCATCATCCTTTTTGTCATTTAATTACTCGTGCGCTCTACCCTATCACAGACCTTCCATTTTGTTCTTTCCTCTCCTCCCCTCCCCCCTTTCCCTGGCTCTTTACTTGCTCAAAAACTTTAACTCTTTTAACATCTTCCAATTCTGATGAAAGGTTTTTGACCTGAAACGTTAACTCTGTTTCTTTCTCCACAGATGCTGCCTGACTTGCTGAGCTTCTCCAGCATTTTCTGTTTTTATTTTGGCCCTTAAGACTGATGGGCCTAGAAATTTGGCCATGCAGTGCCCATTTTTTGGGAGCTAAACGGCCTCTTAGGCCTCCAATATGGCTGGCAGAAAGCACACGCTCATTACAAGCCGGAGGTGCACACCCGGCAAATTGGTAAATGCCAAAAAATTGTCATGCAGTGCCCACCAGCTGCCCTCAGGAAACCCAGGACTACATGCGGCATAAAAGGTGGTCCTTATATATCATAGTATTATACTAGGTAGAGCACAAGAGGAGGCCATTTGGCCCATCGTGCCTGTGCTGGCTTTTTGAAAGAACTATCCAATTAGTCTCACTTCCCTACTCTTTCCCCATTGCCCAGCAATGTTTTCCCCTTCAAGTGTACATCCAAGTCCCTCTTGAAAGTTATTATTGAATCTGCTTCCACCACCCTTTTAGGCAGTGCATTCCAGATCATAACAACTCGTTGCCTTTCTCCAGTCTCTCCACATAACTGATGTATTTCATCTCTGGTACCATTCTAGTAATTCCCTTCTGCACTCTCTCCAAGGCCCTGACATCTTTCCTAAAGTGTGGTGCCCAGAATTGGAGACAATACTCCAGCTGGGGCATAAACAGTGATTTATAAAGGTTTAGCATAACTTCCTTGCTTTTGTACTCTATCCCTCTAGTTATAAAGCCAAGGATTCCTTAACAGCCTTTTCAACTTGTCCTGCCACCTTCAAAGACTTTTGTACATATATCCCCAGGTCGCTCTGTTCCTGCACCCTCTTTAAAATTATACTTCATTCTTTCTACCAAAATGAATCACTTTACACTTCTCTGCATTAAATTTCATCTGCTATGTGTCTGCCCATTTCACCAGCCTGTCTACAGCCTCCTGAAATCTGTTACTATCCTCCACATTGTTCACTATATTTCCGAGTTTTGTGTCATCTGCAAACTTTGAAATTATACCCTCTATACCCAAGTCCAGGTCATCAATATATATCAAAAAGAGCAGTGGTCCTAATACTGACCCCTTGGGCCTGTACACTTCCCTCCAGTCGGAAAAACAACTATTCCCCACTACTCTCTGCTTTCTGTCCCTTAGCCAATTTTGTATCCATGCTGCCACTAACCCTTTAATCCCATGGGCTTCAATTTTGCTAACAAGTCTATTATGTGGTACTTTATCAAATGCCTTTTGAAAGACAACATTAACCACACTACACTCAAGAACCCTCTCCGTTACTTCGTCAAAGAACTCAATCAATGTAGTCAAACATGATTTGCCTTCAACAAATCCACGTTGGCTTTCGTTTATTAACCCATATTTTTCTAAGTGACAATTAATTTTGCTCCGAATTACTGACTTTAAAAATTTTCCCACCACTGACATTAGGCTGACTGGCCTGTAATTGCTAGGTTTATGCCTCTCCTCTTTTTTAAACAGGGGTGTAACATTTGCAATGCTCCTGTCCTCTGGCACGATTCTCATATCTAAGGAGGATTGACAGATTGTGGCCAGAGCTTCTGCAATTTTCACCCTTACTTCCCTCGGCAACCTAGGATGCATCCCATCAGGACCGGGTGATTTTTCTACTTTGAGCACTGCCAACCTTTTAAGTACCTCCTCTTTATCTATTTTTATCCTATCCAATTTCTCTTCTACCTCCTCCTTTACTGTGAAATTGGCAGCATCCTTTTCTTTAGTGAAGACAGATGCAAAGTACACATTTAGTACCTCAGTCATGACCTCTGCATCCATAAGAAGATCTCCTTTTTGGTCCCTAATCAGTCCCACCCTTCCTTTGACTACCCATTTACTATTTATATGTTTATAAAATCTTTTGGGCTCTCTTTTATGTTACCCGCTAATCTTTAAGGATTTTTCCTTTAACATACAATTGTAATGGTGGTACTTCTGTCAAAACATCAGAAAGAAGAATTGGCCAGTTTGTGGACTTCATTACCTTTCTGAGATAAGACTCCCACATAGAACGAGTGAGAGTGATTGGCATGGGTACAAAGCCCCAACGGCAAGTATGTGCAAAGTGCATTTTCAGTGGGCGCCAGCTGAAACCCCGACTTGCCCAAATCACACCTGCAGTAGTGATGCTACCTGTTGTGAAATTCATTCTATAGAAATACTGCTAACATTTCTGTAATGTGCTGTCAGAGATGCTGTCCTTTGGATGAGGCATTAAATCACGGCCCAGTCCATCAGTAAGGTAGATATTAAAGATGCCGTGGAACTATTTCAAGAAGAGCAGAAAGTTCTCCTGATGTTCTGGCCAACATTCATCCCTCAACCAACAACAACAAAACAGATTAGTTGGTCATTTATCTCATTTGTTAGTTGTGGGACCTTGCTCTGTGCAAATTGGCTGCATGTTTACCTACATAACAAGAGTGACTTCACGTCAAAAATATTCCATTGGCTGGGAAATGCTTTGGATGTCCTGAGGATATGAAAGCTGCTATATAAAACCAAGTTCTTTCTTTAATCATATGATTAAGCATTTGTATGTTAAAATCATATACAATAATTTCAAAGTTATTATATATCTCTGAGTACACTGCACTCTGCTTTATTGTCACTTACCCTGGTTATACTTACACACTGTCTGGCATTAGTTTAGTGCAGGAATATTGGAAAGAACAAGTCTTCTCTTTACACAAGTGTAAGGTATTGTAAAAAGATTCATTGCTTTTTTGAGCTTTTTTATCTATGCTTGTATAATTTTAATGAAATTATTATAATTTGATGCTCAGTTTGGGTTCCGCCAGGACCACTCGGCTCCAGACCTCATTACAGCCTTGGTCCAAACATGGACAAAAGAGCTCAATTCCAGAGGTGAGGTGAGAGTGACTGCCCTTGACATCAAGGCAGCGTTTGACCGAGTGTGGCACCTAGGAGCCCTAGTAAAATTAAAGTCAATGGGAATCAGGAGGAAAATTCTCCAGTGGCTGGAGTCATACCTAGCACAAAGGAAGATGGTAGTGGTTGTTGGAGGCCAATCATCTCAGCCCCAGGACATTGCTGCAGGAGTTCCTCAGGGCAGTGTCCTAGGCACAACCATCTTCAGCTGCTTCATCAATGACCTTCCCTCCATCATAAGGTCAGAAATGGGGATGTTCGCTGATGATTGCACAGTGTTCAGTTCCATTCGCAACCCCTCAGATAATGAAGCAGTCCGTGCCCGCATGCAGCAAGACCTGGACAACATCCAGGCTTGGGCTGATAAGTGGCAAGTAACATTCGCACCAGACAAGTGCCAGGCAATGACCACGTCCAACAAGAGAGAGTCTAATCACCTCCCCTTGACATTCAACGGCATTACCATCAACATCCTGGGGGTCACCATTGACCCGAAATTTAACTGGACCAGCCACATAAATACTATGGCTGCAAGAGCAGGTCAGAGACTGGGTATTCTGCGGCAAGTAACTCACCTCCTGACTCCCCAAAGCCTTTCCACCATCTGCAAGGCACAAGTCAGGAGTGTGATGGAATACTTTCCACTTGCCTGGAAGAGTGCAGCTCCATCAACACTCAAGAAGCTTGACACCATCCAGGACAAAGCAGTCCGCTTGATTGGCACCCCATCCACCACCCTAAACATTCACACCCTTCACCACCGGCGGACCATGGCTGCTGTGTGTACCATCCACAGGATGCACTGCAGCAACTCGCCCAGGCTTCTTCGACAGCATCCCCCAAACTCGCGACCTCTATCACCTAGAAGGACAAGGGCAGCAGGCACATGGGAACAACACCACCTGCACGTTCCCCTCCAAGTCATACACCATCCCGACTTGGAAATATATTGCTATTCCTTCATCGTCGCTGGGTCAAAATCCTGGAACTTCCTACTTAACACCACTGTGGAAGAACCTTCACCACACGAACTGCAGTGGTTCAAGAAGGCGGCTCACCACCACCTTCTCAAGGGAAATTAGGTATGGGCAATAAATGTTGGCCTTGCCAGCGACGCCCACATCCCATGAACGAATTAAAAAAAACACTTAAAATGTGAGATTATAAAATTAAAAGATGGTGATTTTTTTTGAGTTTGAGAGAATCAAGTTTGAAATTCAGGATAAGTCAATCTCTCACTACAGAGCTGTAATAAAGAATACGGTTTGAAATGTATCAAATTCATTGGCCAGTCTCTGCTCCAGGAAGTGTCATTTTCCGAGTGTATTGGTGAACTGTATGGACCTATGGTATTGTAGTCTATGCTTTTGCAGTGGCAGCGATATCAGCTCCTTCCACTTGGTATGATTAAAAAAGCAATTCACTTTTCTTATCACCATCCTGATAAAATAGTTTTCTAGGTGAATGCAAATTGAAATCTGTCCTGGAGGCACATGCTTTTGTTGCTCGACTCAGTTTTGGTTGCTATCAGTTGTTAATAAGTTTCGGCGTGCGTGTCTTAATATAGTTTATGATGTTACATTTCCATCGCCTTTTCCTTTGAATTGACCTAGGTTTTGTGCTGGATGAAAAACAGTTGCATTGTTCTGGCTCTGAACTTAGCGCAAATCATTAACTCCCTGAAACTTTAGATTGCTTGACCTTGGCTTATTTTTCTTAACATAGTATTTTTTTTGGTCTTTTCTCTTTTCAGAATTTGACATTGGTTTACATATCAGGGCAGTTATACATTCTGCTTGCAGGATATTTACATCTACGTTATGAGTCGGTTGGAAGAGTTGTATATATTGGTATAGCAGTGTTACACATTCAGAGTCAGGGAGATAGATTTTGCTCTTTACCACCTGGATGATAAGTATCGCCTGGGCAGAGTGCAGAAAATCTGGCTCGGAGGTTCTCACACTCCTAACAGGGCCTTTGTCTCATTTTCCTTCCGTTCATTTTTCTTCAGTGGAAGGAAAAACAGGTGGGTTCTGTTACTGGCATGCGTACCTCTCTGCCCAATTAACAGGTACGGTAGTTTATTGGTTATGACTCTGGACTAGTAATCCAGAGGCCTGGACTAATCTTCCGGAGAAGGTGAGCTCAAATCCCACCATGGCAGTTTGAGAATTTGAATTCAGTTAAAAAAAAATCTGGAAATAAAAAGCTGGCATCAATAAAAGTGACCATGAGGCTGTTGGTTTGTCACAAAAACCTAACTGATTCACTAATGGCCTTTAGGAAAGGAAATCTGCTGTCCTTATCCGGCCTGGCCTACAAGTGACTCCAGTCCCACACCAAAGTGATTGATTCTTAGCTGAAATGGCCTAGCAAGCCACTCAGTTGTATCAACCCACCTTCTCAGGGCAACTAAGGATAGGCAATAAATGCCAACCTTGCCTGCCACCAACGCCCACATCCCGAGAATGAATAAAAAATGATTATCCTTTCTGCACTCTGTATGATACCCAGACGATGTATGATACCTAAGTGATAAAGACAAAAATCTACCCTGGGGTGTTTTGTTGCCCGTAACAGGATGAATGGGTAATTGGCAGGGGTGCAAGATGCTAATTCCTTTTGTTGTTTGGTTGAGTCCATTTTTACTGCTCATGGAGTTGGTGATGGTCCATTCCCATCGTCCCTCCTGTATCAGCCTTCTCTTCCCTCTGCAGGGTCTGTTGTGAAGTTCATGAAATGTATTCAGTTGCTTAGGACTCCAGAAAGAGGTATATGCTCCTTAGTACTACCTTAGCCTTAAGTAGAGGCCATACATTACTTGCTGTGTCTTTCAGATCTAAATTCACATGGTTATGTTGATGATAAATGGTAGGGTAATAGATTCCTGCCATTAGCGTTACATACTGGTGGTCAGCCTCCCCCCACCTACTTGAGTCCAGTAGCTAACGAGCCTGTCAATTCCTACTCTTCCTCTCAGTGCACTCTCAGTGATAATGGCTGGCATTATCATCTCAATATACGAGAAATGGATGGTATAAAATGGGAGAGGTTAGGAGGTAGAAGTAGGTAGTAGTGCTTTGGGATGGGGGAGGAAGAAGAGTGCCAGCATCAAGTAAGGGGAAATAGATGGTTGACATGATATCTGGAGGGAGGGAGGAATACTAGTTTCAATAGGGAGATAATTGAAAAGAGTAGGCAGGGAAGGGAGAAGAATGCCAGTTTGTACTGATGAGGGAGAAATGTACCATTATGAACTGGAAGGGTTGGAGGAGAAGAGAATGTCTCTGTGAAAGTTTCGGGAGTTGGATGGAGGTCCGATGGTGTAGAAATTCAATCGCACCCAACAACACAGGGGCATGTGTGATAATGAGCAGGCAGCATGTAATATTCGTGCTGCTTGCTTATTATCATGATTCAGACGTGCGGCCAGTGCTACCTGCGCTATTCATTGGCTGCAGGCCTGTTTGGGGGGGCCAGATATCCGACGGCTTTAACGTCTCTTAAAGGGAAGGTACACTCTGGCTGGAGAGACGAGGGAGACAGTAATCTGACTCTGGAAAGTTAAGTTTGACTGCTGAGAAGAAGATTTTGCTGATGTTGCACTGTTTGTGAGTGTAGTCATGGGTGGCCTGGTAGGGCTGCCTTTGGGGTTGGAGGAGGGAGCAACAAGGAAGACAGCAGAAAGCAGGAGCAGCTGCCACAAGAGAGAGGAGGGAGAGGAGGGCACTATGCTGGAGGCCATACCCACAGCAGATATACAGGGAGCACTTTTCCTACATGAACTGTGAAGAAGAACAATGTATGAGGCGCCTTCCATTCCCAAAAGGAGGCTATCACCGAGGATGTGGGATTTAGTAGTGCACAACCTTTATTCAATGTTTTAAAATAACTCAACAGTTTGTAAATATGGAGACGGGACCCGCATCTGCGTTTTACGTATGCAGTGTCTGATCTCCGTGCAGACTCTGTGCAGACCTGTATCTTATATTTTGCAAATAATAGGTGCAGGCTTCCTTTAAGAGGTGCAGGCTTCCTTTACGTGATGCGAGCCATTCACACAATATTGGGCCCCCTGCTGGCGAGCAGCCAGTGAACAGCACAGGTAGGAATCAGGTAAATCACCAGGCAGCACGAATTTCATGTGCATCTTCTGCATCGCAATGACCACGCCCCGATTCAGGGGTTATCGAATTTAACCCCCACCAAGTCCCAACCTGCTATGTCATCCTGTCAATCATGAAAACTTTGAGAAGCTATGTGCACCAGTGCATGCTGTGAGCTTCATCCTGGTAGCTGAGTCTCTTCAGCTAACAGTGCTGGGACTTGGGAACCTTAATGAACTCAAGACTGAGACTTGAGTCATATTATTGCAGGTCTTCAATGGAAAATATTGTTTCAGGGATTTCAAATTCAGATAATAAGTAAGTTTAAATAATTTTCTTGTAACTTTTTTGTATTATTTTCTATCTTTATTATGTTAGACATCATGGGGGCAAAATTGGACTCGTTTCACCGGTTTTCCGGGTGCGAAACAGGTCCTGATCTTACCAGTATCGTTCTGCGATCGCGCGCACCCGGTATAGACCAGAAATGCGTCATGTCCGATATTAGTTCGGACACCCCTTAGTCGTCCCAGGCACCATCTTAAAATAAGTATTTAAGGTTATTAAAATATTTAATTCAGGGTCCTTCGACTGTCATAGGACCTTTTTGTGAAATTGGTCTGGGCCAACATCTGATTCATTCATATTTAAGCCTGCATAGCAAATCATTTCAGGAACAGTCAGACAAAAGACTGAAGAAGTGTCATTTAAAGGGATCCTCACCTCTAATAAGGTAAGTCTTTAGTTAGTCATTTTAGACTGCTATGGTGCTTGTGGGACTTCTTTCCAGCTGTTTTGGTCACAGTAGTAGGCCTAGAAATTCAGGTGCAACCATTTCTTTATGCGCTGGGGTGCATGGATTCATCGCGCCTGAATGGTGAGGCCCGAGGCAGTCCAATAATGGGCTTTGGGCCTCATTTCCATGGTGCTGGGGGGTTGTGAAGACCAACAGACAGCTCGATGATGAAGTGCAATGGAAGATCGCGCCGCTCCTCACATCGCAGTGGCCCTCAGATAAGTGTAGAAGTGGGGCAATCAGGGCAGGAGGTAGCAGTGGCGGGGGTGGGGGGGGGGGGTTAGGGGGGAGTGGTGGTCGGGGGGAGGTAGCTTCGATTGGGGTGGGGGTGGGATTGGGTGGGGGTGTCGGCAGCAGTCGGCCGGAAGCAGGGTTGATGGTGATCAGGCGGGGGTGATCCACATTTAAGTAAGTACATTTTAAAAACTTACCTTGTTGGTTGTGGCCTAACAAGCGGTCCCTTTAAGGACCACCTGTTAGGCCACATGCAGGCCTGGTTTTCCTGAGTGCCGGCTGCCTCAGGGTAAACCAATCTTGCAGTGGGGGTCTCAAACAAGCGTTAAGCCCCTTATTTGCATATGCAAGGGGCCTAATGCCTGTTTCAGACGTGAGCACTGCACACCGATTTTTTTTGCCTTTACCAATATGGCATCTCATAATAAGCGTGCGTTTCCTGCCCGCCATATTGGAGGCTTAGGAGGCCATTTAGTGCCCGAGAAACAGGCACTGCGTGGCCGAATTTCTTGGCCGCAGAGTTTAAAATTTGCCTGAAGAACTTTTTGGAGGTGCAGATGTCTTTCAATGCTCTGCATTAAGCACTATTATTTTTATAATGGATGTTCTGCTGGGTCTACCATTGAGGTTGGAGCAGCAGCACCAGTAAAGAAGAGTACACAGATCAGGAGATGTTGGTGGAAGAAGGTGAAGGAGGGTAGTGCATAGAGGCTCTATACCATGTATGTATTCAGGAAACAGATTTTGCACCTGACTGAGGAGCAGTGTGTGAGGTGCCTCCGCTTCACAAGGGAAGCTGTCACTGAGCTGTGTCATCTATTGTGGCATCAACTGGAGCCCCTCACCAGGGCACGGACACCATTGCTTGTGGCTGTCAAGATCACTGTGGCCCTTCATTTCCATGACACAGGGTCATTCCAGGCTGCAACGGGCGTCATATTGGTCATGCATTTACACTCCACTGCTACATCAGGGATGTGAGCGAAGCACTTTACTCTTTTTTTTACCTCTCCTCGGAGATTACATGGCTCCGGGGGGGTGGGGTTAGGTAGGAAGTGTCTAGTAACGATGCTCCAGCCATCATGGTGTGGGACAGGCTTGATGGACCAGCTGGTCTTTTCCTGCCCATCAATTTCATATGTTCATATGTACTCCAAGAGGGACCAGTTCATCTCATTCCTCAGGGAGATAGTGAAGTAAGAGGAAGGAGCTGGGAGCTTTGTCAGCATAGCAGGCTTCCCATAGATGTAAGGCACCATAGACTGCATGTTCCTTGTGAAGGCTCAGAGTTATATGTGAACAGGAAGGGATTCCGCTCCCTGAATGTCCAGCGCATGTGCAATAACAGGCAGTGTGTTCTACAGGTCTGTGCCCGGTATCCTGGCAGTAATCAGGATGTCTTTATTCTGCGCCAGTCCTCTTTCCGCCCCAGACCATTGGGTCAAAGGCTGGCTACTTGGGGACAAGAGGTATCCAATGACTACCGGCTCCTGTCACGAACCCGGGCACAGATGCTGAGGAGTGCTGCAGTCAGAGCCATGCCTCCACCAGAGCTCTCATAGAACAAACCATTGGCATTCTGGAGCAGAGGTTCTGCTATCTGGATAGACCTGGTGGCTTTCTGCAGTACATTGTTGTCTGCTGCATTCTCCATAAGATCAGCAGAAAGTTGAGGATGCTGCTGAAGAGCAAAGACCACCAACCCCCCCAGCTGCCAGAGTTCTGCGGCAGCAACTCATTGAGAGGAGGTTCACTTGAATAATCCCTCCACCACCCCCAATGCACCAACAGTCCCTCCTCCCATCTCACCAAGGTCTTTGCATCCACCACATGAATGCCCTCAATGTGTACACATCCTTGAGTGTTGCACTCACATTATTACGAATTTTAAGACCAACAGCTAAATTAAGAAGAAGCTAAAGACACCAAAATGCTTCATCAGTCTTAATTTGAGAATTCCAAATAAGTAACAATTGAGAACTAAAATTCATCCTTGTGCAAAGCTCTGGTGCCTGAATTCTATGCTCTTTTCCCTATTCTTGTGCTCCTATGAGGTGGTTCTCATGTGGCTACAGCTTGGGCGGTAGAAACCTGTTGAACTTCCACTGAGGACACTTGAGATGGCCGTAGTGGGCAATCTTGAGGAGCTCTTGCCTTAGAGACCCTGGTTGCAGGCTACTGCATCTCAGTGGCAGCTGGGGCTGTCTGGATCAGCTGACTCTCTGGAACCAACAAGGGCATTGGTTGAGAGGTCGGCGGTGGAGCAGGCATCCTAAGAGAGAAGATATGTTCAACTTGTATCGAACCTTGGTTAGACCACACTTGGGGTACTGTGCATGGTTTTGGTCTCTATATTATACAGAGGCACTGGAGAAGGTGCAATAAAGTTTCACAAGGTTGACACCAGAACTGAGAGGATATAACTATCAGGAAAGGCTGAACATGCTGGGGTTCTTTTTTCTAGAAAAGAGAAGTCTGTGGGGTGACCTGATAGAGGTCTTTAAGGTAAGGAAAGGGTTTGATAGGGTACATGTAGAGAAGATGTTTCCACTCGTGGGAGAGTCCAAAACTAGAGGTAATAAATATAAGATAGTTGCTAATAAATCCAATAGGGAATTCAGGAGAAACTTCTTTACCCAAAGAGTGGTGAGAATGTGGAACTCGATACCACAAGGAGTAGCTGAGGTGAACAGCATAGATGCATTTAAGGAGAAACTAGATAAACACATGAGGGAGAAAGGAATAAAAAGAAATGCTGAAAGGATTAGATGGAGAGGGGTGGGAGTAGGCTTGTGTGGAGTATAAATGCTGGCATAGACCAGTTGGGCCGAATGGCCTGTTCCTGAGCTGTTGATTCTATGTAACTCTATGTAGCATGCACCTCTCCAATAGTGTCACTCTCACACTCATGGGGCTGCACCTCAGCGCACACACTGCTCTGGCTGAGAACAGAGTGCAGGAGTCATGTGATGCTCTCCAAGCCCCTATTCATGCTTTCTTTCAGGCTATGAAATCGAGGGGAGGTGCTGGAACCCAGAGCCACAATGGCAGCATGGGAGCTCCCATCAGAGCTGCCAACAGAATCCCCATCACTGTGGGCCCCACTGTAGTGTTCATAGAGCTGACCACTTGCTCCATGGTTGACTGCATGGTCTCGATGCCTTGCGCGAAGACCCCACACACGTTGGAGCTGGACTCTTTCATGCTCCCTGCATTGTACGTAAGCTTGCTGACAGGCTGCCCAGTGCACTTACAAGTTCATGCTGTATAGCCATCAGTCTTCTTCTGTAAGATGGGCCCTTCAAGTCTTAATCTGTGCCCCTGCCTGCTGGGCTGTCCTATTCTCCTGCGCTGGGTGAATCTCCCAGTGCAAACCCCTCCAGCTGACCCTTTAAAGTACACAGGGTACCAGTCTCTGAGCTGACACTTGCTATGTTAAGATTATGCGATGCCTCATCTGCTGAAGGGCTGACCTCCTCTACCTCTGCTCACATTGGGTCCTTTTCAGTTGCTTGACCTGAAAGGGAACAGAGGTACAAGGATCAGCTTTTAGTGGCAAGGGTAAGCAGGGACAGATGAGTGGCTGCTCTAAGGAGAAGCACTGTGTCATGCATAGTGTGTGAGGAAGAGATTTCACAAAGGAAAGAGCTCAAGATGGTCAAAAACCATGCAGGACATGTCCTTGAGGTTCGCCAGTTGTTACACACATGATGAGCCCATGATGTCCATGATGTTGTCTACAAGTGGGCACAATATGTGGATGGACAGTCGCTCTTCTCGTTCCAGCTCGTCCTGCAAGAAAGAAGGCAGTATATTAGTGGTAGCCTAATGAGATGTTTTGAGAATGTGCATGTCAGAATAGAATAGTGTGAGAGGCGTGTGAAAGATGGCACAGGTGTGGAGGTGAGGGAAGTAATAGTGAGGATAATAGCAGGCG
Organism: Heptranchias perlo; assembly: GCF_035084215.1. Taxonomy (NCBI): domain Eukaryota; kingdom Metazoa; phylum Chordata; class Chondrichthyes; order Hexanchiformes; family Hexanchidae; genus Heptranchias; species Heptranchias perlo. The sequence goes on along the minus strand of NC_090326.1, from coordinate 37,189,020 downwards.
TAGAGTTCTACAGAAGGAGGTGGAGTGAAGTGCGCTGCAGTGATTGGAGGAGAATGACGGGAAGAGTGAGAGCAAAGGGTTGTGAGTGCTGGGGCTACAGGTAATGCAGGGCTAAGCAGAAAGCAATGAGGGATATGAGTTAGGAGTCTTACCTTAGTAGCCCTTGTCATATCATTAAATCTTTTCCCTGCATTACAGTCAGGTCCTTGGTGCAAAGCTTCTGACGCGGACCTGCTCTGCAACCCCTGCCCACTGGGACAGGGCAGCTCACTTGGATATCTTCCTCTTGCTGGCTGGAAAGAGGATGTCCCTCCTCCACCATCACCTCCAAAGCAGCTTCAGAAATCCTCTAATTAAAGCTGATTGAAGCCAAGGTGTCCCTCCTCTTTATTATATGACACAGGGATGCTGATATTCCGACCCTTTCAGACGGTGAGCTGCCAATGAACGGCACGAGTAGCCTGCCTATTCTAAGCAAATAAGGCAGAGGAACCAATTTGGTATGTTCCTTGCACCCTTGTGCCTATTTTGCATCTGAAAATGGTCCTAAACCAATGTCCTCCTCTTTATTTTCATTCGTATGTTTCTCAGATGGTGAGAGTCCAGGATGGGGCTGAAAAGGTTTTCTAAACAAAATTTGAGCAATTTGATTGATCCTCTTTTTTTCGATTGGTAGTTGTTGTTGACTGCCAATTTTTGATTCATGGGATTTTTGTTTAAATTACTATCTGATTTTGGGTAGTTTGGGGGCGTTAAGAAGAGGTTTATTGACTTAACCATGCAAAAAAATGGTGCCATAATTGTCCTGCCCCTTAATGCCCGCCTAAAGACCACATCACCACATTTATAAAGAGTCAGGTGGGTGTGCCCAATTATACTGCTTCATTCCCCCAACCTCCGCCCCGAACCCAATGATAATTAATACTGCCATTATATAAGTGTCTGTATATGTAACACAGTGATATCCCTGAGACAGGCACCATATTGAGGAGGATATTTTATTTGCTGGAGTTGAAGTTTGTGTTGTTTTGTCTGCATATTGATTTTAGCTGCTTGGTGCTCTGGAGGTCAAGACTTTTCCTCCCATATTTAGTTAGCTCTACAGTAAGTGCAGCTTTGAATCAGGGACATGGATTTCCCAATGGGAATCCCTGTCCTCCTATGTTTTTGAAGAGGAGGAGGATGAGGATATGGAAGAGGCAGGATTGGAGGCAATTAGAACGAGCCATCACAGAAGATGTTTGTTTCCTACATGTAGATACCTACTCTATAGGACCAAGAAGGTGTTATTTAGATTTCTCTGCATGTCACATCTTCAGAAAGCTGCGCTTCCCCTCAGGCGAGTGAGGAGAAATGTGAACTGCAGGCTGAAGACCTGCATCTCACTTCCACCAGGAGAACAGCATTATCTATACAGTCACTGTCCTGAATTTTTTGCAACTGGATCCTTCCAGGCAACATCTGGTGACCTTTGCCACATTAATCTGGCAGACGCTCATCTTTCATAGAATCATAGAATCATAGAATGTTTACAGGACGAAGGAGGCCATTCTACCCATTGAGCCAGTGCCAGCTCTTTGTAAGAGCAATCCATTTAGTCCCATTCCCCCGTTGTTTCCCCGTAGCCCTGCAAATATTTTCCCTTCAAGTATTTATCCAATTCCTTTTTGAAAGCCATGATTGAATCTGCTTCCACTACCCTTTCAGGCAGCGTATTCCAGATCATAACTACTCACTGCGTAAAAAAGTCTTTCCTCATCTCGCCTTTGGTTCTTTTGCCAATCACCGTAAATCTGTGCCCTCTGATTCTTGACCCTTCCGCCAATGGGAATAGTTTCTCTTTATTTACTTTATCTAAACCCATCATGATTTTGAACACTTCTATCAAATCTCCTCTTAACTTTCTCTACTCTAAGGAGAACAACCCCAGCTTCTCCAGTCTATCCACATAACTGAAGTCCCTCATCCCTGGAACCATTCTAGTAAATCTTTTATGCACCCTCTGTAAGGCCTTCACATCCTTCTTAAGGTGCGGTGCCCAGAATTGGACACAATACTCCAGTTGTGGCCGAACCAGTGTTTTATAAAGGTTCAACATAACTTCCTTGCTTTTGTATTCTATGCCTCTATTTATAAAGCCCAGGATCCCATATGCCTTTTTAACAGCCTTCTCAACTTGTCCTGCCACCTTCAAAGACTTGTGCACATACACCCCAGGTCTCTCTGTTCCTTTAAAATTGTACCATTTGGTTTATATTGCCTCTCCTCATTCTTCCTACCAAAATGTATCACTTCATACTTCATTGCGTTAAGTTTCATCTGCCGTATTCACCAGTCTGCCTATGTCCTCCTGAAGTCTGTTACTATCCTCCACATTGTTTACCACATTTCCGAGTTCCGTGTCATCTGCAAACTTTGAAATTATACCATGTAAAGCCAAGTTCAGGTCATTAATATATATCAAAAAGAGCAATCCTCCAGTCTGAAAAACAACCGTTCACCACTATTCTCTGCTTTCTGTCCCCAAGCCAATTTTGTATCCACCCAACACTGTCTCTTTGATCCCATGGGCTTTAATTTTGTTTACAAGTCTATTATGTGGCACTTTATCAAATGCCTTTTGAAAGTCCATATACACAACATCAACCACACTACCCTCATTGCCCTCTCCGTTACTTCATCAAAGAAATGAATAAAAGTTGACACACCTGTTTTACCTTCCATTCCCTCACTTATTTCTTCATTAGATAGAAGTCTATATTTACCCTACCATCATCTCATTCCAAAAAGTTGCAAGCATAAACAGAAATCAACTTAGATCTCTATGTAGTCAAGTCGTGTTTACTTTCCATAAGGAAATTCACAAAAAGGTGCCCACAAATCCATTTACCCTATTTACTTCTTAATACCATGTCTACCTTCAGTGCCAGCTAACTTATTTGCTCGATCTCCTAACGTGCTCCTTCTACGAGATGCTCTCTGAGACGAAGTTGAGCGGTGGGTAGCTGGGATGGTTCCCTTGAAGCCTTAGAAGTCTGAAATGATTCTTGTCCCAGTGAACAGCTGTCCCAGAGGAGTCAGCTTCTGGCAGTTTTTCTCTCGCAGTGTCAAGAAGTGTCGGGTCCATGTCTGAAGCTCCCTCATTTGCAGGCATTAGAGAAAGAAGAAAGAACTTGCATTTCTATCGCACCTTTCATGACCTCAGGACATCCTGAAGCGCTTTACAGCCAATGAAGTACTTTTTGAAGTGTAGTCACTGTTGTGATGTAGGAAACGCGGCAGCCAATTTGCGTACAGCAAGGTCCCATGAACAGGAACGTTTGAGAGTGACATCTGCGACTACTTCTTGCAGAGAATTGGTGCACAGCACAGGCTCAGAGTTGCTACTGGTCAGTGCCAATTAGTCCTGACCAGGTCTTGAAAGCCCTGTGAAAGTGTGGTGTTCTGGCTGACCCTCAAACATCTAATGCAGCACTGTTAGCTGCCATTCCTGAAATCAAGAATGTCCCTGGCACCTGAACTGTCACTTACTCCAGGGTGTTCTGCACGTCATGGGAAACTTCCTAAATGTGTTCCAGATGTGGATTGAAGGCTCCTTTAACTTATATTCTGTCAGCAACATATGAGAAGAGACTGTCTCCACTGCCTGCACATGAGATTGACGCTGCTTAATCGTTGTTCTTTTGAAGAATGGGCCCCTGAGATCTGGGTCCCTACGCTCTTCAGCCGAGGGCAGTGATTTCTTCACCCTTGGTGCAGGAGCAGCATTCTGCCCCTCTTCCACTTCCAGACCCTCATGTTCACTCGTGCTCAGCACTTCACCTGGTGAAAACCCTCTGAATCACTAACTACTTCCAACCAAGTGGTTATCTCTGGGCTGCTGCTGGAATAAGTGAGATGCCATGATGGAGTTAGTGAGGACGTGGCTGAAATTGTTGATCAGGGCATGGCAGGAGTTGTAGAGTTGGAAGCGCCTGGGTGGTCATCCGAGCAGCTGTCCTCTTCCTCCAAGACACCCCTATGAAGTTAGGAACATAAGAACTTGTTTAGATATGAATATAGTGACATTTCCCTTTGAGGAAATAATTGCTGAGCGTAAGGGCATTACAGGACTTTGAGAAAGCACATGAATCTGACACTATAGGGGATATTTTAACCCCCACTCCCAACCCAGCGGGAACGGTAGGCGAGCGGTTAAGGTGGCAGAGGGATTTGTGCTGTGTTCCCGACACATTCCCGCCCCCACTATTTACACTAGCCTGAAATCAGGCATGGGAAGCCCGCTCACCCCAGGAGAGTGGGGGCCTAATTTAAACGGTAAAGATACATCCCCATGATGTCATCGGGACATGCATGCCATTTTAACCGTGGGCCCGATTATGGGCTACATGGTCTCAAACCTGCCAGCAAAAGCTAGTGGCAGGCACCATCTAGGCCAGAGCAGGCCCAGGTAAATGCTTTTTGTTTACTTTTTAAAGGTACCTTGTGGGCCAGGAGGAGCAGGAATGCTGCTGTATCTTCGCTCGCAACAAGTCCTGTTCAACCATTGACCTACATTGGCTCCCGGTCCGGGAACACCTCGATTTTAAAATTCTCATCCATGTTTTCAAATCCCTCCATGGCCTCGACTCTCCCTATCTCTGTAACCTCCTCCAGCCCTACAACCCACCGAGATCTCTGCGCTGCTCCAATTCTGGCCTCTTGCACATCCCCGATTTTAATCGCTCCACCATTGGCTGCCGTGGCCTTCAGCGGCCTAGGTCCTAAGCTCTGGAATTCCCTCCCTAAACCTCTCCGCCTCTCTACCTTTCTCTCCTCCTTTATGGCACTCCTTAAAACATCCCTCTTTGACCAAGCTTTTGGTCATCTGTCCTAATATTTCCTTATGTAGCTCGGTGTCAAATCTTGTTTGATAATCGCACCTGTGAAGCACCTTGGGACATTTTTCTATGTTAAAGGCGCTATATAAATACAATTTGTTGTTGTTGTTGTTCTTCCTGACTCCAGAAGGGTACCTCGGGCTTCCCTAGGGTTTCCCGCGCCTCTAACCATGGACTGCCCCGATCCCCCCCACCCCCCATTCTTGACTTACCTTGCCAGGGACTGCCTCTGTAGATCCCTGGCGGCAGCCTGACACCCGACAGAATTCAACTCCCGCCCGCCAGCGGTGGGATCATTGCTGCCAGCTATGAGTCATTATTGGAGTTAAAATCTCCGAGTTAGTATTGTAGTTAAAATCTCTCGGGCCTCCAGCTTCGAACCCCACACCTCCCGAGTACGAGGAGCCTGGCCTAGGCTTTACCAACCGTCTGCTCCAGGCTTGCTATCTTCCACGGCCTGTCTACCTATTGTCTGCAGAGCTTCCTTTTTGTGCTGATTCAGTGTTTTCAGTTGTGTTATTTCCCCCCCACCCCGTCCCATTTGTAGTTCTCTGGTATTGATTATGCAGGTAGAGGCCACAAGGTTAAAGAAACGTCAGTGGTGTAGACGTTCATTTTCCCCATGACTTGCATCCCATGATGATTGAGATCTGCAGGTGCATTGTCCCTTTAAATTGACTGTGGCAGGCAATGTGAGTTCATAGAATGGTTGTGAGTTAACATGGTGCTTCACTGTTTCCTGAGATTGCCCTTTACAATAAATTAGTTTTCCTGACACCCAAGTTAATGACACAGAAAGAGCGTGAAAGGTATAGAGGTGAGTGAAGCCTCTATCAGTGGCACAGAATGTGCAATGGGAACAGTGCCTTGACTTACCTTAGGCAGTCGTCTAAGATCATTGAACCTCTTCCTGCACTGTGTGGCAACTCTTGAGGTGATGCAGCTCACACTGACTGATTCAGCAATCTCCTTTCATACAGTCTGAACCATCCTCTAATGGGGACCCCTGCCCTCAGTTCCCAACAATCTTTTAACCCTTATTTAGCCTGTAAAACATCAATGGCTCTATTTGAGAACCTGGGAGCCCCTTCAACTGCTGGCCTCTCCCTTGCCGAGAGTGCTGCTCTTTCAATCATTGTTGCTCCTGCTGTCCAATAAGTCATGTCCCGCTTTAATTAGTTGCAACATATAAAATGCTGCAATTAACAGTCAATTTCTCTCCCTCCCAGTGGCAGTAGCCCGCTGAGGAGGGGTATTATTGCTCCTATCCCTCCTTGTGTATATAAACCGGGCCCTCTGGAGGAAAAAGCAATTGGTTAGTGGGGGAGTCATGTGTGCCAGTTAAAGTCCCACCTCGCCATTAACCCACTAACGGGAGGAGAATCATGTCTGTAGTTTTTATACTTCACGGTAAGTAGCTTCATTGCTCTTGCTACCTCCAAACTTGTACATTTCCTACCCGTTCAGTTGTGAGTTGCAGCCGTTTTAAGAATTTAAAATTTAATCACTCAAGTGTGACACAGAAATTTGCATATTGATTCGTGCTAGATGCATCGTTTACAGAAATAGATAAGATAGGGATACATAAATCAATCAAATATGCAAATACCTATCAATCAAACTTAACTGTTCCAAGAATTGCAAACTTTAAATCTCTCTGCAGACATTTTGCAGCTCTGCTTTTTTGTGTATTAAATAATCATCTGATCAGAGCACATGTAGAAAAATTGGTTGGGGTGTGGGGCCCATAATGGAACCTGCCTGACTTTCCGACTATTTAAATTGATGGACAGACATCAGACGGGCTGCATTAAGGGCTTACGACCCTTCTCTGCCAGTTTTCTTGCACACTCTACCCAGATTATTTAACATCCGAATGCAAGAGTGGAAAATCTGCCCCGTCTATTTCGAGTTCCATGTTTATTGGTTACTATCAGCCTGGTTCACAGTCTCTCCTGTTCACTGTTCAGTTTGGTTGCCCTGCAGGCAGTACTCCCTTCATTTGCAGGCTGCTTCCCCCCCCTGGTTATTTTTTCATAGCTGGCAGACTGGTTCTCATGCAAGTTACTGTGTCACCTGGCTGACAGCCAAATTCTCCTACTAACTGTGGCCCCCAGACTGGCTGACATTTGGCTGCCACCTACAATCCTGTGGGTCTTAATTAGTTACTCTCCTATGGTGAACCTGCTGTTAAATTTCAAAGGAACATAATGATTATCATTTTTATTACAATGCACACAAATGCATTGCCCCCCTGAGGTTTAGTTATACTACAGGTGTGGTCTGGAAAATGTGAAAGTACTTTCCCTGTTTCTACACATATTTAGATAAAGACCAAGATCCTGCTCCCTAATGTCAGAGGGCAGAGATATGAGAAAAGACTGGAGAAATTTGACCTTTGCAGCCTTGAAAGAAGTGACGGTATAAAGATACAGATAAGATAATATGAAGAAAGTAGATGTGAAAAATTACTTCAAATGGCCCACAGGCACACAGGTTCAAATTAGTAAGAGGAAATTGTGGGACTGATGTCAGGAGGTTCCTTATGCAGACAATGATCAACACCAGGAATGGACTTCTGATGGGGTAGTGGAAGCAAAAACTCCTGGAATCATCTATGGAATAACTGGATTCTATGATGGGATGAGTGTAGAACCTTTCTGGGTGGATGAGCTAAGATAGGCCAAATGGTCTTGCTCATCTGTATGATTACCAGCTGCAGGCAGTGAGATTAAAGGGGCAATTTTACATAACCGCGCTCCTTGTGTAGAACCTCTCCCAATGGGGTTGCATATCAGGGATTCAGATGGGCATCCTCAGGTGTAGAAAATCACAGGGAAGTGGGCAGGGCTGAAAAATCATGGCATGCACTTTCAGTGGGTGAGGCTCTGCTCTTTGAAGCATGAGTACATAAAAGTAAGTTCTATCCTTCACTGTGCTGGGAGATAGCAAGTGGATTGATGAGTGGTGCCACTTAAATCCAGATCTTCTGATCCTTAACTCTCTGCTCCCAGTCGAAAAAGAACATTTAAAAGAGATATTGAGATAGGAATTGAAACTAGTCCCATGTCAAATCAGTAATATATTATTATAATGGGGAGTGAGACATAAATAAGAAAGGCAGGTGCTAACTCACCTTTTGCATATTATCAGAATTTTCTGTTTTTATTGAAGTAAGAAAGGGATTGAAAAGAGGTTAAAAAAAAGAGGCAAGAGTGCAACAATTTTTCCACTCCCTTCTCCTGGAGGTGTTGGCTCTCGATTGGTATGATTTCACAGACACCAGGGCTGAGATTCTCCTCTTAGGGGATAGAGTTCTGACCGGTTGGGGCTTCCGCCTGCCCCTCCCGATCGGCTGCAACCCTGACCTAGGTTGAAATTTATTCCATATGCTCAGTGCGCTCCCGGTAGGACTCCCACCACTAAGAGGGAGCCCATCAGTAGGAGACCCGGCAATGCTGGAGTGGGGACACTGCTGCAGCACCAGAAGAAGAAATGAGGGACTTGAAGCAGCAGAAGCGCCCTGCAGTTCAGATCAAGGTTCCCACAAGGACCTCGGCTGAGACCTCCAGAGGGCAGCCTCAGGAAGTGATGGTAAGTAGAGCAGGCAAGAGAAATTGCCTGGGATATAAAACCCTCCCTCACCCCCACAGTCATTTGCATGAGGCAGGCTGGGAATGGACAGCTGGCTACAAACTTCTTGTAAGTGAGGCAGTTTCACCACGTCCAAGGAAATAAATATCGTGTACAGCTGTGAAACTGTTATATTCTGCTCAATGAAACCAATCTAAAAGGAATCCAGTCTCAACATCTGCCTAGAAACCCAGCTTATGACTCTGGTATGGAAAGAAAATGGCAGATCTAGAGGTATGTAAAAAAGTCGCCACCTTTAAGAGATTTGCATTGTAGTAAAGTCAAAGATTAAATCAAGACATCCTCCAGCAGTGGAAAAGCCATGAAAGGTCCAAATCACATCACTTATGGAATCCAAAAAGAGGAGTTTCCAAGTTGTCCCATAGAGGTAATTAGGTAGACAGACATTAGGGAATGTGAAAATAGTGATAAATGTCAATGAAATGAGTAAAGATTTCCCAGCCATGGAGAGTAAAACCTTAGCCCAGTTATAGCCTCTGATTTGGCATCATTGATACTAACAGAGAATCATGACGTGGACTACATGGAGGAGAGTGAACTAGACACAGAGATACATAAAAGAACAATGCTTGAATAGAGGGATATTTTATGATCTTTGCCTATCACAAGAATCCTTGAATGGCTGGAATGACCAGGATACTAACAGGCAATGGTTAGATAGCCAAAGCAAAAAGTAAGGGCAACTGAAGTCATTCCTGCTGAGTTCTTCACAACAATTCTAATGAAGGTAACATAATACCTTTGGAGGCAACTGATTATAGAATCATAGAAAGTTACGGCAAAGAAGGAGGCCATTCGGCCCATCGTATCTGTGCCGATTAGTGGGGTGAGAGTCTAAGAAGGGCATCCATCTGGTAAAGGTTTCCCCAAAAGCAATGACCTCAAGCACCCTTCAAAGAAGGACCACTTTAATCTACTTTATGAAGGGTAGTCATGTCTGATTAATCTAATGGATCACCAGATTTTTATTGGGTAAGGGTATCGAGGGTTTTAAAAAATTTGTTCATGGGATGTGGGCGTCGCTGGCGAGGCCAGCATTTATTGCCCATCCCTAATTGCCCTTGAGAAAATGGTGGCGAGCCGCCTTCTTGAACTGCTGCAGTCCGTGTGGTGAAGGTTCTCCCACAGTGCTGTTAGGAAGGGAGTTCCAGGATTTTGACCCAGCGACGATGAAGGAACGGCGATATATTTCCAAGTCGGGATGGTGTGTGACTTGGAGGGAAACTTGCAGGTGGTGTTGTTCCCATGTGCCTGTTGCCCTTGTCCTTTTAGGTGGTAAAGGTCGTGGGTTTGGGAGGTGCTGTCGAAGAAGCCTTGGCGAGTTGCTGCAGTGCATCCTGTGGATGGTACACATTGCAGCCACAGTGCACTGATGGTGAAGGGAGTGAATATTTAGGGTGGTGGGTGGGGTGCCAATCAAGCCGGCTGCTTTGTCCTGGATGGTGTCGAGCTTCTTGAGTGTTGTTGGAGCTGCACTCATCCAGGCAAGTGGAGAGTATTCCATCACACTCCTGACTTGTGCCTTGTAGATGGTGGAAAGGCTTTGGGGAGTCAGGAGGTGAGTCACTCGCTGCAGAATACCCAGCCTCTGACCTGCTCTTGTAGCCACAGTGTTTATATGGCTGGTCCAGTTAAGTTTCTGGTCAATGGTGACCCCCAGGATGCTGATGGTGGGGGATTCAGCAATGGTAATGCCTTTGAATGTCAAGGGGAGGTGGTTAGACTCTCTCTTGTTGGAGATGGTCATTGCCTGGCACTTGTCTGGCATGAATGTTACTTGCCACTTATCAGCCCAAGCCTGGATGTTGTCCAGGTCTTACTGCATGCGGGCACAGACTGCTTCATTATCTGAGGGGTTGCAAATGCAACTGAACACTGTGCAATCATCAGCGAACATCCCCATTTCTGACCTTAAGATGGAGGGAAGGTCATTGAAGCAGCTGAAGATGGTTGTGCCTAGGACACTGCCCTGAGGAACTCCTGCAGCAATATCCTGGGGCTGAGATGGAGCAAAGGTGAGTAAATGGAGTTGAGGCACAGATCAGCCATGATCTAATTGAATGCCGGAAAAGGCTTGAGGCTGAATGGCCTACTCCTGTTCCTATGTATCTAATTAATACAAAAACTGCAGAGAGAGAGAGCGAGATAGAAACAGGGATAGAAACAGATACAGAGAAAGAGAGTGAGAAAATAATACAGAAACAGCAGATAAAGACAGGGAGGGCAAGAGAAAATAGTACAGAAAATGGAAAGAGAGAGAGAGAAAAACAAGCGCTGGGAATTTCCTCAGGGGTTCTTCCGATCGGCCGCAGTAATTTTGGTGGAAGATCAGCGGAAACTCTGTATAAAACGTATAAACAGGGTTTCTGCCGATCTTCCGCTCAAGTTACCATGGTGATTGGAAAGCCCCCCACCGAGGAAATTCCCGATGAAGGATAGAAACAGACACCCAGAAAACAAAACAGAAAGTGCTACAGAAACTGTAGAGAGATAGCAAGAAAATATGGAAACCATAGATAGAGCACAGGAATCAGAGAGAATGCAGAAATCCTTTCCTGTTAGCTAAATTTGTGTTGCACAAAATGTACATACAGCGGTGTCATATTTTCTACTTTGATTAACGAACTGAAATTTAGGCTGCTATCGGGCTGGCAGTCCTGAGAGATGGAGAGAGACGTAATTTGTTGAGGGTGGGGGGGGAGAAGGAAAGAGGAGTAAGAGTCTTGTGAAGAGATGGAATGAAGAGAGAAACAGTGTAAATGGTTGAAAATGACTCTAAGGGGACAATTTTAAACAAAATCATGGAAATCTACTAGTATTTAGTTAACAATTAAATAGAGACAGGGTGCAAAACATTGAGAAAAATGTTAATACAAAACTTAAATACAATGAGAAAAGTCCACAATGGGTTAATTGCTTTTCATAGAAAATGTTTCTGAAGAACTAAAAGAGCTGTTTTTTAAAGACAAACGGAATAATTTTCTGAGTAAGCACTGTCGGGGAACCTCAATCACCACATGCATATATCAAAAATTATCCGCTATTTTCAGATATGTGCCAGCGTTGGATGTGGTTTGCCACTGTCACTGCATACTTGGAAATTGCCTCTAAAGTTCTTGTAACTGGGAAAACAAATCCAGACAGTTTTCCTTCTTTTACCACTTATGGTATTGGTGCAACATAATTTAACACACCTCCCTCAAGCAGAGAATTAAACATGATATGGTTAACATGGCCGCCAGAATGCCTGAAAAATCGCCCGACCAAATATGGGGTCAGACATCCAGCAATGCCCCCGGAAATTGATACTTTCCCGTTTTCCACCCAGAAAACTAACGCAACGAGGATCACTTTCTCCCCCAATGTGCCTGGTCCAGACAACCTGAACTTATGAGTCTTAAAGGAGATAGGTGCTGAAATTAACAAAACCTTCACTGACATTTTTGTAAGCTTGGTAAATTTAGGAGAGAGTTTGTGGATTGGAAAGTGGCTAAAGTAATCTCATTAACTGCAAAAGAGTCAAATATCTTACCTAGAATCTAGGAACCAGTATGTTTAATACTTGTGGTAGAGGGAGTCTTTGATATGATCTTGAGAAATGTAATGAGTGAATACTTGGAAAAGCATATCTTGTTAAAAGAGACTCGGCATAGATTGGAAAGAGAGGTCATGCTTAACTAACCTGCTGGAGTCTGAAGGGGGGATACAGTGATACAAAGTAGCTAGATTTTCAGAAAGCTTTTGATGTGGTTTTACATTGGCAACTAATGGCTAAGTTAAGACTGGTGGGTTTGCATTTCATAGCCTTATCACTTCTCGCAGAAACATTTCAAAATGCTTCATATACATTTGAGCTCAGTCACTGTTTGTAGGCAAACATGGCAGCTATTTTTCACACAGCTCGATCTCACAGATTTTAATGAGATGTTTTTGATAGCATTTGTAAAGGAAAGAATGTTGGCTAGGGTATCAGCAGAACTCTCTGCTCTTCAAAAAGTACCATGGGAACTCTAACACCCACTTGAAGCACCAGAACAGAACTGATCTGATCTGAAGGACAGGAGTTCTGACAATGCAGCAGTCCCTCAATATTGCTCTGAAGTATTAGTCTACATGATGTACTCATGTCTGGGAGTGGAGCTTGAACCCACAAGCTTCTGACCCAGAGCTGAAACACAAACCTGTTTTGAGCTGATAATCCCAAGCCTCTGGACTTGGGCCCCTTGCCATTTTAAAAAATTTGCTATTGTCTTAGATGAATGTTAGTAAGCAAAATTTCCAAGTTGGCAGATGATGCCAAAATAGAGGCATTCGAGGAAGCATGTACCAACTAGATTATAGAAAAGAAAGAGCTTGCATTTAAATAGAACCTTTTGGGGTCAATTTTGACTTTTGGCCAACAGACCGGCAGAGCGTGCTAGCTGGCCACCTATTCCGGTGGTGGACGCCACCCGCCATTTTGAGACCCCGGCCTCATTTAAATTTGGTGTCAAATAGGCATCCCAATGCAGCTCACTTGATTGAGGCCTCAAGGTTGGGCCGAGCTGGCCACCAGCATAGTAGTGGCGGGATGTGGGGGGTCACGATCGTGGAGGGTGGGGGTCTCAGGGCGGCAGCTGCTCAGATTATTTTTATGTGACCCAGAGGAGCACACCTGCAAAAATAATTCGACACTTTCCTTTGGCGGACCTCTTTAATTTCATCGCTAACTCCGACCAGTTCTGACCAATAATGGCAATCGGGGAGCTATTTACATCATAGGACCCCAATTTCCATATCAAAAGCGGCCTATCGCCTGAAACGTGTGGGCACTGTGGACATCTGGCAGTAGGCCCCTTTCAAAATAGAGCTGGCTGCATTGCCAGTGTCAACAAGGTGGTAAGGTTACAGACCCCATTTTGAGGCTGTTATCACCCTGTTTACGCTAGGCGAAGGCAGTGTAAACCAACTCTTACATGTCCTCAGGATTCCACAGCTAATGAATTATCTTAAAAGTCTAGCCACTGCTGTTATATAAGCATACACAGCTGACTATTTTGTGCACGGTGAGGCCCTACAAAAAACAAATGAGATAAATGACTCCATTAATTTGTTTTGTTGATATTGGTTGAGGGAGAAATGTTGGCCAGGAGAGGACTCCCTGCTCATCATCGAATCGTGTTACGAGACGTTCTAAGTGTCAGTTTAGATTATGTGCTCAACCCCTGGAGTGGGACTTAAATCCACCACCTTCTGAGGGAAGTGCTACCATTGACTCAAGCTGACACTTAAACAAAATATGACCTCTATTGGTGTGTGCCCTATTCCTCAGGTAATGCAGCTCAGGACCTTATCTGTCTTTATTGCAACTGCTGATGGTTTGATGGATTTACCCACTACAACCTCTAGATCTCTTTCACCAGCATATTGGGCCAGATTTTGCTGAAAAGATAATGGTGTGTGAACAAGGCATGCCATTATTAATGCGCAAATTGGCCAGCAAATTGTAGCGAGGAAGAGATACCCTGTGAATTGCGAATCACCACAACTTGCCGGATAATTTGCGTTGCTCCTTCTTTAGCTTCGTGGAAACAGCATCTCGCCCTTAACCTCCCTGTGATTTTCATGAATTGCTGCATTTGCACATTAATTGCCCATCAAACTCACCACAGAAAGTTAAGTCTAGTAATTAACAGGGTAAGTACCCTTTTAATGACATGACAATTGTTAATGACTGCCAATCAACCTCTCTTGCCCAGAAAGTGAACAATTAAAAGTGTGGCGTCTCATTCCTTCAGGTTGTGAATTATTTTAGGAGATTTTAAAAATGTCAAATTTAACATTTTTAAACTTTTTCTCTTACAGCATTTCCTTTCTGTCTCTTTTTTTTTTCTCTCTCTTAATCCAATCTTTCTTTGCCTCTCTTTATTTCTTTTTCTGTACCTAATTTGACATTGAATTCACCCACTCTAATTCACCCTCCTTCCTCTGTTTATTTCTCAATCCTTTAATCTTACTGGTTAAGGAGATACACTGTTTGTCCTGTTGTTCACTAAGGTCCCAGATGCCTTGTTTCCCTCTCCGTGCTGTTATCAGCTCGCACTTTCAGCAACTTTGTGGGAAAATTTTTTAGAAACCTAAGCTTGCACGAACAAGTCTAACTAAAGAGGTATATCATGAGATGCCCCGCTCCAACTAAAACGTGCCCTATATCTCATTGCTCCACTTAACACACATTGGGGGTAATTTTGACTTTTGACGATAGTGTAAAACGGCTGATATCGAAACAGACGCCCGCTATACATCTCTCCCGATTCTCATTTAAATTGGATATATAACGAGCGGCTGATTCAATATCGGTCATGTTACACTATTGCCCAAAGTTAAAATTACCCCCATTCACTTATTTGATACCCTGCTTCCATATTAAATATTTTATTTCTATCTACGCCCAACTATAATAGGGTAAATTTGAACTCTCCCCAATTGACGGGAAAGGAGTAGCGGAGCAGTTAAAATGGAGCAGCTCCATTTCCCGCTCCGTTCCGGCTGATTCTCCATTTTAACATGGATGGTTTTGGCGGCAGATAAGGCTCTTGCCGGACTTTAGCAGGAATTGCATTAATAAATGAAATTCAGTGCCTCGTGCCATACATGGGACCCTGATGGCATTTTAACCCACTCCAGATTGGGGTCACTGTCTGTTTGGAAGTCAGCGAGGCTGTCTAAGGTAAGTTAAAAAAACTTACCTTACTGGGGAACATGAAGAGCACGAATGCCCTTCTGGTCACCACAAGGAAAGGAAAGCCCGGGCCTCTGCTGCCCCGGGGTACCCCACCACTCCCACCCCCCCCCCCCCCCCACCTCAGCCACGAGACTCTTGCAACAAACCCCCGCCCTGGACTTACCTTGCTGCTGGCAGCCTTTTCTTGGTGCAGCCTTCAGGCTGCCTGATATTTGCGTCCCCCTCCCCCCACCACCAGCCAGCTGCCCCTTTCTGCTCAAACTGGGCGAGCAGCTGACTGGCAGCATTCAAATGAGGCTCAGCAGTTAAAATCTGCCGGGCCTCGGCAAAAGACTCCCGTATGGGATTGCTGTCCGCTCCCACCAGCTTTCCACCAGGAGTTAAAACCGGCCTTTACATCTTAAAACTATTAACCCAGTTACCGGGAAAAATTGTGTTCTTCAAAATCTAGTTGGATTGCTCTGCATTATTTGCCCTGTCCCTTATTTTAACACAATCTGCACACTGAGTGGTTTTGCCTGCTTTTCTTTAATCAAAGTCATTTTAAAAATAGAAAAGATTCCAAGACCAGATCCAGGGATAATAACAGTTTTAAGGATAGGTTAAGGACTTTTGACTTCTAACTGGTCTAATTGAAGTATTCAAATGTATGATAAGTGATATCATGGGACACAAGTTTAAAAACTAGAAAGTTAGGAGTCAAGAGAAACTGTTTCACTCAAGGGATAAAAGAATTGTGGAACAGGTTACTGGGGGACATTATTGACGCAGGCAGTATAAATAGGTCCAATATACAGTTGGATGTGGATCTCTGAAAAGGGAGAGGCATGATTGAGCCTAATGGCCTTTTTCTGTTTCTAATAATTTCTACATTTTTATGAAAATGAATCTAACCAGGAATTTAGTAAGCCTGAAAAGAACTTATAGCTGGGGCTACCAGATCCATAGCAATGAGTGCATCCAAAACCACACCATTCACCTCATCTAGGTGCATCGAAGGGTGTAAACCCTACAGTTATAGGCTATAAACGTGGTAGGGCCAATGTTATGAGATTGCGCTGCAAGCAGAAGCCTTGTCCATCAGCCATGCATGTTGGGAAATCACGGGCACTTTAACCTCGCCTTTCTGTCCATTAATCACCCCTCAAGTTCCCAATATGTGCAGCTGGTGGGTGAGGCTCCCCAGTGCTCGCTCGAACTCGGTTTAGCTGTACTCTTGGGAAAGGGGGAGGGGAAAGGAGGACAAGTAATTTCAAGGGGTTGAAACTAAATTAATAATTTTAGGCACTTAAGAATGTAACTTACTTGAGGAGAGAGAGAGAGGAGTACGTGAGACATTGCATCTGACGTGGTTTCTCCCCCTTTTCTGGTACTGATCACTGCCTTGCTGCTTGGACTTTGATTGCTGTGGGGGTTGGGGTGAGGGCGGAGCACACAAAAGTCCAATTTTGGAAGTGAGCAAAGAATAGGTTTTTTTTTAAGGTGTGTTATGCTCAACTTTTGCAGTTCAATTGAGGGAAGGTCAGGGTTACAGGGCAAGGTAGGGGATCACGCGGGGGACTGGCTGACACTGCTCAGCGGGTGCTGATTACTCAGCAACAAGACTGTCATGGTGACGCACCTGAAATTTGACAATTATGTCATCAGAAGCCTTTGTGCTGCTTACAATACAGGGGATCACGTGGGGGACTGGCTGACACTCCTCAGTGTTTGCTGATTACTCAGCAACAGGGCTGTCATGGCGATGCACCTGCAATTTCACAATTATGTCACCAGAAACCTTTGTGCTGCTTAAAGCATAATAGAAAAGGTACTTTTAAAACTGTGTGCCATGATCATTCCTGGCACTAGTTTTAAGTGACTCACCTCCTGACTCCCCAAAGCCTTTCCACCATCTACAAGGCACAAGTCAGGAGTGTGATGTAATACTCTCCATTTGCCTGGATGAGTGCAGCTCCAACAACACTCAAGAAGCTCAACACCATCCAGGACAAAGCAGCCCACTTGATTGATACCCCATCCACCACCCTAAACGTTCACTCCCTTCACCACCGGTGCACAGTGGCTGCAGTGTGTACCATCCACAGGATGCACTGCAGCAACTCGACAAGGCTTCTTCGACAGCATCTCCCAAACCCCCGACCTCTACCACCTAGAAGGACAAGAGTAGCAGGCACATGGGAACACCACCATCTGCACATTCCCCTCCAAGTCACACACCATTCCTGACTTGGAAATATATCGCCGTTCCTTTGTCATCGCTGGGTCACTGGAACGCCCTTCCTAACAGCATTGTGGGAGAACATTCACCACACGGACTGCAGCGGTTCAAGAAGGCGGCTCACCACCACCTTCTCAAGGGCAATCAGGGATGGGCAATAAATGCCGGCCTCGCCAGCGACGCCCACATCCCATGAACGAATTTTTAAAAAATGGCTGTGATAGACTTTACTGTGACTAACAACTCACATTCGCCTGAGAGCCCCTATCCTCACACAACTAAGATCACATTTAAGCTTCTCACCTCCTTTCTTGCCATCTTTGAAGGGCAGTGAGGCTTATCAAAAAATGATTATCTACAATTAGACTCTTATGGAATAAATGGTGCCTAAGATTCAAAATCCACACATCCTTTTAATATAAACAGGTGAAGCATTTCAGATTGTTTATACCTTAGCAAATTCAATGTTAAGAACACCATCAGCTAATATTCTATCTTTTGAAAAAAGAAAACCAAGACTCTCTCAGTGTTGCCTTGAATTCATCTGGTGAGTGGGAAATCCATTATGAATTTACGCTCCAAGTTCAAAGTGTTGTGTGCTGGAGTCGTTTACATGAACACAGGCGCGGAGGTCATGGACAGAAAATCCTGCTGACCTCTGCACACAAGTTCCCGATACGTGTTCCTAGCACGTGAAGCTCTGGACTCAGAGCTCAAATTCATAACAGGTGCTCTAATACCTGGGGCTCAATTTCAAAAGATAAGTCCGGGTGCGTTGGGGTCAGGGGGCGGGGGCAATGAAAATCGGGATTTTCTGGAGCGGGCAGGAATCCCAGCTCCAACACGCTGAAGAACGAGCACGACCCAGACACATCTGCGTGCGCGCGCCGTTCCCGAACCCAGAAGTCCCGCCGGCAATTAAAGCCAGTGGGAAGGCATTTAAAACACTAAATCAAGTATTTAAGGTACTTGAAATGTACATAAATCCAATTAACTATGAAGCCAAGCAATCTCAACTCTGCCTCAGCATGTTTCCCATGCTGTGTGAAATACGTCATGGTGAAGGAGTCGTGTTTCAGCAGGCAGCCATTTGGCCATTTAAATCCCTGTTTGACAGATGGGGATGAAAGGTCAGTTATTGCAGCAGGGCACTCAGTTCTCTCAGACAAACCTTTGGCTGGGAGATCTTTGTGTTTAGTCTGAAAATTCTTAGTTTCCACTCAGAATTGTTCTGTTCACACATATTTACCAACTTTTTGGGCCCCCTCAAACTGACACCATCAGGATGGGGGGGGGGGGGGGGGGCGATGGCTGCATTCACCAGTACATCCGAGGACGAGGAACATCACCATCCTCGCCAGGCACGGCGTGCACCTCCGCCACGTGTAGCTCCACAACACACTGCTGCGCCACAGGCACCTGCACAAGAGCAAAGAGGGCAACAACAGAGGGAGCGAAGTCACAGGAGGCACTACCCTCGCCAGAGGGTCTACAGACCAAAGCTCAACTTCCTGGACCTCTCTGAGGAGCAGTGCATACAGAGGCTCAGAGTCAGTCGGCAGGTAGTCGCAGACATCTGCAGCCTCCTTCATGCCGAGCCACTTCCAGCTGGGCATGGCAGCATCTCATTACCCGTCGCTGTTAAAGTGACCACTGCCCTCAATATCTTCATCTCCGGTCATTCCAGGGTGCCACTGGTGACATCGCCGGGGTCTCTCAGTCGTCTGCACACAAGTGCATAAGGCAGGTCACCGACAGCTTCTTTCGCGGGGCCTCGCAATGTGTCAACTTCCCCATTGACAACCTCAGCCAGACGGAGAGCGCAGTGGGATTCCACACTGTGGCTGGCTTCCCACAGGTACAGGGTGTAATCGATTGCACCCATATAGCAATACGAGCACCTCCACACGAGCCAGGACTGTTCATCAACAGGAAGGGGTATCACTCCATCAACACTCAGCTCGTTTGTGACCACCGCAAAAGATTTCTTCACGTGTAAGGGGTTTTGTTTCCGGGGCTTATTGTCGGTCAGCCAGTTATGTTTTCCTGAGCTGCCCTGCCCGCTGTGCAGTTTCGAATTGCTTTCCCCTACCTGATTCTTAGCTCAGGACTTATCGAGTGGTAGTAAGGACCGACGAGCAGACCAGTGGATTGGTGCAAGGAAAACCAATGTTTATTAATAAGAAAACTAAAACTACAAGGTAAACAGTATTATACAGAAGATAAAAGGAATCGCTATGGATGCAATACAGTCTTACACTTAACGGGGTGGAAGAAATGGACACATCGAGGGAAAATTCTAAAATCACAATTTTAGCAATACCCCTTTAACTCCCACCCTTACACCTAGCTAGGTTGTCTTGTGACGGCCAGAAAAAAATAATGCTCACCGGTGAAACAGATGAAAAAAACCTGGCCCCTGTGTCCTGCTGCTGCTGTCGACATGTGGTTGCGATGTTTACTGGACGGCCTTCCTTCTTGGTTGCTAGCAGGCAAGCAGGACACGGGGCCAAGGTGAAGAGAAAGAGAGCGAGAGGTTCTGGGATGCCCCCAGTTATACCCTCCCGGTAATGGGTTGATTTCGCGCCTCATCAGTTTGCTCCATTGTCCGATTTGGGCGTGAAAACGTAAGACAAAAAGGGTCCCGATCTTGGCCCATTTACATTAATGGCCAGTACCTGTACTGATCTGTTCCATAACTGCTTTCCATTGTTCCGAATGTTCCTTAATGGGTCACTTTAGACCTGGGATTACTCCTGCTCGAATTTTGAGTGTGTAGACCGGCAACGTTGATGGCTTGCCTCAGGACGTGATGCAACTGCATTGTTCAAAGAGCCCTGTCTGAAACCCGGAGCCTGCCAAGCTGTCAGAGAATCCAATTTCAAATGCTGCAGGCCCTTGGCCATGTGTCTGACCGCAGCCTTTTTGAAAGACCCTGGATTTTTTAAAACACAGTCACACCAGGGTTTTTTTAATAACTCCAATAAATCTTTGGGGGGGGGTGGGGGGAACATGTGAAATTTTGCGAATCCCTTCACACATGTGTGCCAGATTCCCTGGCAGGTGCCACGATTCCTTCATTCTGAGGGAATCCAACATCCCAGGCCTCTTCCGTGCACCAAACACCCGTAAGGGCTGGCTCCTCGGGGACAAGGGAATACCCCCTGCTTAGATGCTTTCGGCCTATGCTCTCTGGGTTTTGGAGCCCGTGAGTGCCCCTCCAAAGACTGCTCCACCTGCCCCTGTGCTGGGGCAGGCTCGGCCACCTGGAGAGGGGGGAGCATTGCGGGTACTGGTTGAGAGGGGGGCAACGGGTGAGACATGGGAGCACTTTGAGTGGCGTCCCCCCTTCCATGTTCCCTTTTGCCATCATCCATCATCCCTCTCCTGGACCAGGCCAACATCATTCCTACCACTGCTGGAGAACAGCTTGGAGGACATGTATGATGCCTTGGAGGCCCACTTGTAAAGTTTCTGTCTGCCTGTTTAAAGCGGCAGAATCTTGTTCACCCTGAGTCCACACAACCGTTGTCAGGGCCTGAATGGACTCATTTGTGTGCTTGAAGCTCAATGGAGGCTAGCCTTCCCTTCATCGCAGACATTCCCGCACTTACTCGCGACACTATCTCAGACATTTCAGCAGTCACATGCGACACTATCTCAGACAATAGCTCACATCCCTGCGACACTATCTCAGAGATTCCCTCCTGTACCTGTGACACTATCTCAGAGATTCCCTCACATACCTGTGCCATCATTCCACTAATGCAAGAGTTGGACTCCTCCATCCTCTCCGCTATTGCGGAGAGTGCGCGTGGCACCTGTTCCAGTACTTCACAAATGTGCTGCTGTCCCTCAATCATTCTCCTTTTTAAAGGATGGCCCCCAGGGTTCAGCATCTCTGTCCAGCTGAACAAAGCCTGGAGAAGAGTGCGCCCACCGACGTGGACTCTCCACAGCTGCCCCTGCCACCAGTGTCTGCTCGTGCTCACTTGTGTGTGATGACTCACCAGCTGCCAACCCAACTAACTGAGTACTAGGACCCACCGAGGTGCGGGTATCTGCGCTGGTGGATGGCTCACTAAGATGTGACTGTGCATCCTCAGAGGCCGGCAGGTCCTCTGAGGAATCGCCCTCTGCCATCACTGCAGCCGTTGAAGGACCTGTAAGAGAACAGAAGGCAATATTAAGTATCATCACAGATGTTGCGATGAGCATACTGAGGTTTTGAACATGGCAATCATTCTTAACATCAATTCATGTTGTGTGTGATGTTTGTGGGGTGCCAGTGGGGTGACTAATGGGGAGGTAAGGAAGTACTCAGGAAGTGCAGGTAAGTTGAGGATGAGCCTTAAGTGGATGTGAGGAGTGATGTGATGGAGTAGTCTTGGCAGTGCAGAATGAGTTGGGGTGGGGGTGGTGGTGGTGATGAGCGACACAGAATGCAGGAGAATCAGTAAGTGTACACACTTCTGCTGACCTAGTTAGGTCATTGAAACGTTTCCTGCACTGGACCCAGGTGCGGGATATGTTGCTCCTGCTCGTGATCTCCTTTGCCACCTCGAGCCAAGTCTTCTTGGTGGCAGAGGTAGGGCACTTCCTCCTGTCGGCCGGGTAAAACAGTTCCCTCCTCCTCCTCACCCCAGCCAGTAGCACCTGAAGTGAAGCATCGCTGAATCTTGGAGCAGCCTTGCCCCTGTGCTGCTCCATTGTGTCTTTTTGGTCTTTGCTCCAGCAAACACCAATGGAGCAATGGCCCTTTAAACACCAATGCTCCAGCTGACAGCCTGTCATGTGGGTGTGCAGTCCACCCACTGCGCAGCTTTCGGACGGCAAACCTGGAAAAGTACATTTTTATTCTCCGGGTTTGCCATGTGCCCATTGACCCCCCCCCCCCACCTTCCCCCCGGTTCCATCCTGCCACCCATTTAAAATCGAGCCCCGGAGCTGTACATAGCAGCAAGGTCTATCAAGCTGGACTAAAACTATCCAGCACTGATAACCTTCCCCTCCTCTTATCCATTTCTCTTCAGAAATGCGTTTCATCTGTCCAACCCATCATGCCCCCACATTTGGTGTCCCGGACCATTAGCATTGGTCTAGTTGTTGCCGTGGTGCAGACCCCATCCCCTTGCGCCAGGAATAGGAGGCAGCCTTTGCTGCCAGCCTCAGGGCCTTCAGATTGATGTTGGACAACAGCAGCCAGAAGGCCCAAACGTTCAAAGATTTGTTGGTTAATTGTAAAGAGAAAGCCTAACTTCCCTTTATGGCTCTCGTTGACTTGCTGCAATACCCCCTCAGCCTCCTGTGGAGTCACTGAAAGTGGGACCTCTTGATCGTAGTCTGAAAAAATTAGGTGAGAAGTCCAGCAACACTCTCTGCCATTTCATTACCATTGATATACCTATTGCAGGCACAGCTCCTGCTCAGCCCATTTAGGGAAACACCAGAAGCTCTGGGGTAGTGTAAAGGGAGTGGAGACCTGAAGTAACAGGCCTCTACCCCATTTTTCTTTCTGTGGCATCTGGAAAACAAGCGTTCCCCAGGTACTACAGGGAGGAATATTGGTGCCCACATGTCCAATTTTTTTTTTCATTCATGGGATGTGGGCGTTGCTGGCAAGGCTAGCATTTATTGCCCATCCCTAATTGCCCTTGAGAAGGTGGTGGTGAGCCGCCTTCTTGAACCACTGCAGTCCGTGTGGTGAAGGTTCTCCCACAGTGCTGTTAGGAAGGGAGTTCCAGGATTTTGACCCAGCGACGATGAAGGAACAGCGATATATTTCCAAGTCGGGATGGTGAGTGACTTGGAGGTGAACATGCAGGTGGTGTTGTTCCCATGTGCCTGATGTCCTTGTCCTTCTAGGTGGTAGAGGTCATGGGTTTAGGAGGTGCTGTCGAAGAAGCCTTGGCGAGTTGCTGCAGTGCATCATGTAGATGGTACACACTGCAGCCATGGTGCACCGGTGGTGGAGGGAGTGAACGTTTAAGGTGGTGGATGGGGTGCTAATCAAGCGGGCTGCTTTGTCCTGGATGGTGTCAAGCTTCTTGAGTGTTGTTGGAGCTGCGCTCATCCAGGCAAGTGGAGAGCATTCCATCACACTCCTGACTTGTGCCTTGTAGATGGTGGAAAGGCTTTGGGGAGTCAGGAGGTGAGTCATTCGCCACAGAATACCCAGCCTCTGACCTGCTCTTGTAGCCACAGTATTTATGTGGCTGGTCCAGTTAAGTTTCTGGTCAAAGGTGACCCCCGCTACTTCCACTGCTTAACTGTGGAACAATATTACCATAGAAGTTTACAGCACAGAAGGAGGCTATTGGGCCCATTGTGTCAGGGCCAACTCTTTGCTAGATAAATCCAAAACTAATCTCACTGACCAGCTTTCTCCCCACTGCTCTGCATCAAATATTTATCCAATTTTCCCTTAAAAGATCCAATGATCTCTGCTCCAACCATTCCCTGTGCAACCCATTCTATGCTCCAGTAATCCTCTGTGTAAAGAAATTTCTTCTAACCTCTCTCCTTATTCTCTTACTGATAATTTTAAGTTGATTACCCCTCTTCGTTGATCCCCCAACTAGAGGAAATAGTCTTTTCTTGCTCACTATAAAAATTCTTCATAATTTTATAAATCTTTATTTAATTTCCCATTGGTCTTCTCTGTTGCAATAGAAATAGTTCCAGTATCTCAAGTCTCTCATTATAACTATAATATCTCACCCCTGGCATCATCCCAATGAATCTACGTTATATGCTATCTTATAGGTTTAATGTCTTTTCTATAATGGGGCATGCAAAACTGCACATAGTATTCTAATTGTGGCCCAACCAATGTTTTGTATGAATTCATTATTACTTCTTCACTCTTGTATTCTATGCAAATTTTTATAGTACCCAAACTCCATTGGCCTTTTTATGGCTTTATCTACCTCTACTTGAACTTTTAGTGAATTATGTATTGGAACCCCTAGGTCTCTCTGTTCATCCACACCCTTCAAGATCTTTAAGTATATGCTCACAATCCTTGTTTCTTCTCCCAAAATGTATTACTTCACACTTATCCACATTAAATTGCCACCTGTCTGTCCATTCCATTAACCTGTCTGTGTTTTCCTTAAGTCTTTTAGTCATCCTCATTGTTTGCCAATCCTCCATCTTTTGAGCAGCAATTATGTAAATTGGGCATATTCTCACTGCAGAAGAGAAGGTTGAAAGGTGATATGATTGCTGTTGTTAGGATTCTAAAGGGACTAGATAATGTAGACCATGACAAGCTCGTTCACCTTGTCCAGAACAGTACAGCCCGATGACACAGCCTGCGTTTGAAAAGGGATCAATTCAAAACTGCTCTGCGAATATAATATTTACAGAGCACATGGTCAATCTGTGAAACAAATTTCCTAGGGAGATGGTGGAAGCAGATGGTATTGATTCATTCAAATACAAATTAGATTAATTTCTTTCAGAAAATACCATTTTGGGATACAGTATATGAGTAATTTGAGACATGACATGGTAAGTGTAGCATGCTTAGGAGGTAAAGGTGACTTTAGACCTAATTGTCCCCGAAGCTCAAACATCATGTCTGGGTCTGTTATAGACTAATTGATAGAGATTGATTGCTATGATTAGTCAACAAATCCATTATTGTTGTATAACACAACTACCAGGATGGTAGAAGGTGAACTAGTTGGACCTTGACCTTTCTTCGTCTAACAATTCCTACACTCCTTTGTGTTGTCAGAAAATTTCAAGATTGTTTTCTGTATACCCAAGTCCAATAGTCCAGCCAGCACTGACCTGTGGAGAACACCACTTCCAATCCTTTTCCAGCCTGAGCAACATTCATTTACCCTAATTCTTTGTTTCCTGTCTATCAACCAACTACCATCCACGTTACAATATTTTCTCTAGAACTATATGACCACATTTTTCCAATGGGCCTTTTATGAGACACCTTATCGAGTGCCTCCTGAAAAACTATATACACTGCATCTACTACATTCCTTTTATCTCTACAATTGGCCACTTCTTCAAAAAGCTTTATTAACTTAACACATGCATACTAGTTGTCTTTGATTAGCCCATGCATTTCTCAATTAAGAGTTAAATGTGTAGTATTGGAGTGGAGTCACATGTTGGCCAAACCAAGTGGGCAGGCTCCCTTCCCCAAAGGATATTAGTGAACCAGTGGATTTTTTAAACAAGCCAGCTGCTTTCCTAGTCATCTTTTCTAGTGTTAGACCATAAATTACCAGCTTTTTTTTTTAAGTCAGTTTCATAACTTGTTATGAATCATAGAATGATACAGCGCAGAAGGAGGCCATTTGGCCCATCCTGCCCATGCTGGCTCTTTGAAAGAGCTATCCAATTAGTCCCACTCCCCTCAAATAAAAACAGAAAATGCTGGAAAAGCTCAGCAAGTGAGGCGGTACCTGTGGAGAAAAAAACAGAGTTAATGGGTCCGATATTACCATGGCGGCGGGTTCGTGGCGGGGGGTGATTGGGCGCGTGGGTAACGCGCCCGGTGAAATCAGTCTGACCCGCGTGCCATTGCAGGCTGATTGGATTTACTTACCTGTTCTTCCGGATTCCCCGCTGCTGAGCTGCGCGGCGGGCGGATTGCGCATGCGCAGTAAGGTCTGTCATCTGGAGGAGCTCTATTTAAAGGGGCAGTCCTCCACTGACTGATGCTGCAAGAAATAGGAAAAATTACAGCATGGAGCAGCCCAGGGGGAAGGCTGCTCCCAGGTTTAATGATGCCTCACTCCAGCTCTTATTGGATGGGGTGAGTAGGAGGGGAAGGACAGAGATCTTCCTCCCTGGCATGCGGGAGGAAGCGGCCTGCCTCTGCCACCAAGAAGGCCTGGCTCGAGGTGGCAGAGGAGGTCACCTGCACCACCAACATATCGCGCACCTGCATACAGTGCAGGAGGCGCTGCAATGATCTAAGTAGGTCAGCCAAAGTGAGTACACTTACTCATTCCCCTACACTCCATCTGCCACATCACCGCCCCCACCCCAAATCTCCTTCTGCACTGCCAACACTACTCTGTCACATCACTCCTCATACCCACTCAAACCTCATCCTCATCTTACCTGCACTTACTCACCTCGCCAGTACTCATCCTGCCACTACCACTCAACCCAATCCTCATACAAACTCATGGCTCTATCTCATACTCACCCTCTCATGCATCTCTTTCACAGTCAGCCTCACTAAACCTGCCACTGCCTGTGCTGCAGCCACAGGGCATGCATCACATATGTGCAGTAGGCAGCGTAAGGCAAACGTGTCGTGAGCACAAAGGGGATGCACAAGGGTGTTTGAGCGTTTGTCATGGTTTTTACTTATATTGAATTTCTGATCAACTCACATTACATATTATATTGTCACCACTACTGCCACGTCTTTGCGAATCTTGTCTGGTTTGTGCAATGATGCCCTTTCCTGAGGATCACTATGAAGACCCACAACTGATGCCACCCATTGTGTCATTGCAGAGTGGGTGTAGGTGTATTCCGGAATTGGCCATAATAGTCCTGCTAGGGCCTAACCAGTGTTTTGTAAAGGTATGGCATAACTTCCTTGCTTTTGTACTCTATGCCTCTATTTATAAATGTAAGGAATCTTACAACACCAGGTTTTGGTCCAACAGTTTTATTTGAAAATCACAAGCTTTCGGAGGCTTTCTCCTTCGTCAGGTGACAAAGGAGAAAGCCTCTGAAAGCTTGTGATTTTCAAATAAAACTGTTGGACTATAACCTGGTATTGTAAGATTCCTTACATTTGTCCACCCCAGTCCATCACCGGCATCTCCACATCATGGCTTCTATTTATAAAGCAAAGGATCCTGTATGCCTTTTTAACAGCCTTCTCAACTTGTTCTGACACCTTCAAAGATTTGTGTACATACACCTCCAGGTCTCTCTATTCCTGTACCCCCTTTAACATTGTACCATTTAGTTTATATTGCCTCTCCTCATTCTTTCTACCAAAATGAATCACTTTACACTTCTGTGCGTTAAATTTCATCTGCCATGTGTCTGCCCATTTCACCAGTCTGTCTATGTCCTCCTGAAATCTGTTACTATCCTTCACATTGTTTACTACATTTCTGAGTTTCGTGGCATCTACAAACTTTGAAATGATACCCTCTATACCCAAGTCCAGGTCATCAATATTTATCAAAAAGAACAGCGGTCCTAATACCGACCCCTGGCAGACACCACTGTATACATCCCTCCAGTTTGAAAAACAACCATTCACCACTACTCTCTGCTTTCCATCCAATTTCATATCCACGATGTCACTGTCCCTTTAATTCCATGGGCTTCAATTTTGCTAACAAGTCTATTTTATGGTACTTTATCAGTGGTGTGATTTAAACTCATGACATCTTGGTTGCTAACTCAGTTCCTTAACCAATATTTTACCATACCCTTTAGGGCCAATTTTAACTCAGGGCAGGAGTCATGCAGGGCGGGGATCTAGGCAGATGGCACCCCTGCTCTCCCTGGCCCCACAAGGAAAAGAAAAAATAAATAAAACCAATTTCCTTTTTGAGGTCCTTATGGCCCCAGCACCTCTTTCCGCCAGGTTGGCCGAGTGGGGAAATCACATTGGCTTCCCTGCACAGACCTCTGGTTAACATGGCAGTCGGGCCCCGATGACATCATCAGAGCCCTATCTGCATATTTAAAGAAGTATTTAAGATCGGAGCCCAGGGGAAAGCAATGGAATCGGTGTGGGTAAGTCCCACAGTTTCCACAGGGCACGAAATTCTAGAGGGATGCTACTGAAGGAGGGTAGACCTGAGCAGAATCATTTCACCTGCTGGTTGTATTCACCTTCAGGTGAAAAATCAATGAATCTTCAAGTGGTATGTCTAGCAGGAACTGGAAAATCTAGCCCTGGGTCAGTCTCACCAGGCACTGTTATGGACCATTTTACAGCCTTGTATCCTTACTGATCAAGCAAGCACAGAACGGTCATGTGCTTGCCAGTGGCATGGAAAATTGTCTTTCATTCTCTGAGTTAGTTAACGGAATTACGAATTAGAGTAGAAAATGTACCAAAGAAACACAATTGCATGTGCACACAATGTGCCAGAGCACAAAATATGCACTGACGCACAGCAGAACTAGAGACTGTGCCACGCTGAAAACAATAGTGCATGTCACAACAGCACAGAATCGAGCAAATTTGACCCATAAATTTTGTAGGTCAGGGAATATTATTTGTACAAGGTGGAGTGAAAACATTTCAATGATTAGAAAAGGGTCATTTCACTGTGCTCATTTACAAAGGATGTAATTTCAATTAGAATCAGGCTGTTTGTGTGTTTGTTAAATGCCGACATATCAACAGTCAGATCTCTGTGGCCAGTCAAGTATTCCAAGTATGTAACTTATTGCTCGCAGGTAGGAGCAATTTCTCATGTTGTGGCAGGTTGAGTAACTTTATAGCCTTCCTTGACTGAATATGATGACTTAGGTAGTTACAATACCATTCACTGTGTGAGATTGTTTCCTCCCTATTCATAACTCAGTAAAATAACACTCAACTAAGCCGACATCCTACCCTCATGCTAACAATGTTTGGAATATTATGACTTAAGCCTCTGGCATGTTGGTGATGATAGGCGGCTGCATTGTTCTATCACAGGAGACTATTCATTCCTATATTAATTTGTTTCTTAAATCACCTCTTTTTGTTTGTCTAGTTTGTGGTTTGTAAGATTTTGAACAGCTATTCAAAAGCATCCTTAGCTTCATTAGATTTGTTGTTCCCTATCAATGTTACCTGTGCTTGTGTGGTTTGACAGGACAAACCATTAGCTGTTTCAGTTTGAGTTGGGGCAGCTCTGCGTTTAATAGTGATATACTCATGCAGGAATTTAAGTGGGTAAAAGTAATCTAATGTGGTGGAAGAACAAAATCCCAAATTTGGTATTCTACCAAACATTCAGGGATTCATACTGTACTCAATGTGCCCAATTTAAAAATTACGTTTTGTTTGCTTTTATATTGTGCAGCAGAGTTCAATTTCTTTACTTTAAGTATATTTGTAATTATGTTGCTTTTCTTTGTTTGATTCTGTATCACCAATATAATAATATGTTAGTGACATAAAAGCATTTGTCCCATTATTCACCAGATCACAAGATAGTTACAGATGAGAAAAACCATCCGGCCCAACTAAATTCATCCATTCAGAAAGATCCTAAAGTCCCCTCATTGCAGCATCTAATTGGGGTAGATTTTTGTCTTTACCACCTAGGCTTTAAGCATTGCCTGGGCAGAGCACAGAAAGGCAGATCTGGCAGGGAGAATCACATACCAATTACAGAACCCGCTAGATTTTTCTTCCATGGAAATAAGAGTAATTATGTTTACTTCCCATCCCACATCACTTTTTTAATGGTATGTACTTCTGAGTTAGGGCAAAAGTTTTATTTTGATTGTATTCCATTTTTTTATCACTGACAGGGGTCATGGCAAACATCAGTGGCCAGGACGTTCCCTGAGAAAGACGAACAGCGTGGACAATAGAGTGATTCCTTGATCCAGTATTCCCAATGGGGAGCAGAGCTTTCAGGCAGTGCATGTTAGGAAATCGTGGGCATGCAGCTTGTAATTTTTGATGCATAATTTTAATGGATGGAAAATCAGGGACTACGTGCCTGTGATTTGTTTCCCCTGGCTGGGGCGTTCAGAACAAGGGGTCACAGTCTCAGGATATGGGGTAGAACATTTAAGACTGAGATGAGGAGAAATTTCTTCACTCAGAGGGTAGTGAACCTGTGGAATTCTCTACAACAGAAGGCTGTGGAGGCCAAGTCACTGAATATATTTAAGAAGGAGCTAGATAGATTTCTAGACACAGAAGGCATCAAGGGGTATGGGGAGAGAGCGGGAATATGGTATTGAGATAGAGGATCAGCCATGATCATATTGAATGGCGGAGCAGGCTCGAAGGGCCGAATGGCCTACTCCTTCTCCTATTTTCTATGTTTCTGTGATTTACCATCCTACGAGTATGGTTCCTCAGTGGGAATCCAAACAATGGAATTATCCCTGTTATATACACACTGTTTTAAGAAGAGGAATGCCCTCTATCTTTTAACTCACAGCATCTCCACTTTGCCTCCTGTACTATGTAGCCTATATAAAACATGATGGAGCAGCAAATCATTTTGTATAATATACACTGCCTATGTTTCTTGGTAATCACTGCAGTTTAAAATCCAGTGCATTTCCAGTCATCACATTATAATTTTGATCATTTAGTAGGACATCATCGCAGGTCAACCACAGGGAGCCTCCTGCCCACTGGTGTTTGTCATGACTCCTGTCAGTGAGAAAAAACAGAATCAAAATAAAACTTCCCCCTCTAACTGCAAAGTATATGTTGTTAAAAAAAAGATATTGGTGCAGAGTAAAAACAAAAGCTGCGAATGCTGAAAATCTAAAGTAAAAATAAAAAATCGGTCACCATCTGTAAAGGGAGAATACTGGTTAATGTTTAATGTGGAGACCCTTTGTGAGAATTGATACATGGACTAGCTTTTGGACAGCAACCTGATCTCATGATTTACAACTTCAAATAAATCCAGAGTGAGATTACAGCCTAAATATACTCCCAGATTCCCATTATTTTCCAGGCAACCCACTGGGGGAAGCATTGTTCCAAGGAAATCTAAGTTCATTGCACCATGAAAAATCTGTTCCACATCCTGCTTGGGACACAACTCTGTCCACAATTTGACATCAATTGATATTAAATATACAAACTCACTCAGAGAGGACGTCCGAAGATGTCTGAAGATGGAAATCTTATATCGGCAAGGTGGGAGCAGTGGGTGCCCTCTTGAGGTTGGTCAGGTCCATTGTCAGGGCAGTGTACAGAGAGTTTCAATCTGCACCTTGTCAGGCCATACTTGAGCTGGAGGTCATTAACGTTGACATTGGGTGCGAACATTCGTACTTTCCTCATCTCACTGAGCATAGCATTCACCTATGTGTTCACACACATTTCCAGTGGTGTTATTTATGGTAACTCGGAAGATATACTGGGATAGATTTTCATTTTGCCACCCATGCGTGAAAATGGTGGCCTCCCGAAGTGAAGATTGGGTGTTTTCTGCGACGGGTGGCCGATCTGCAATGCCAATTTTATGCCCAGGCGGTAAGGAGAAAATCTACACCACTGTTTTATAAGGACAGGAGATTTGCACCATGCAACACACAGCGTATCATTTTGATGCTAAGGTGGAGCTGTGTTTAAGGTTGCTTGTCTTTTTCAGGCCACATGGCCGAATTTCTGTAAATCATAACAGTCGCTATACTTCAAAGCAATTCATTGTCTGTGAAATGCTTTGGGACATTTCTGAGATATGATAAGGTGCTAAGTAAATGTCAATCTTGCTTTCCTGAGACTGAGATCATTTAAAGGTTAATCACTGGCCTCCTTTCTTATTTTGTATCTTTTTTAAAGAATGTTCCATTGTGATTTGTTTGTGTTTTATACAAATGCTGTGGCATCTGAAATGCAACAGAGCCTCTCAAAACTTTTATATTCAAATACACCCTCCTGATCTCACCCACTGGGAGAATGTATTGGATAATTATGGCCACACACCCTGCAATTTTCTGTCCATTAATTACCTTATTTAGTGACAAGCGAGAGCACACACAATATTTTGCCATTAGTCAGATCTGGTTGCTGTAAATGATTTCATCACAGCTGTACAAACAATGTCTGCAAACTAGAGGGGAGTCCCCAAATTAGGCCAAGTCATTTGGAAAATCTGAATGTTTGTCTTATTTGGATAATTTCAAACTAGATGAGATGTCTGTTAATGAAAGATAATCCAAAGTGGTGGTGAATATGCAGAATAGCCCATCCAGAGAGGCAGCAGAAGTTATAAACTTTAAGAGGTGGCCAGAGGACACAGATTTAAGATATTTGGCAAAAGATCCAGTGGGGGAAGAGGAGAATTTTTTTTACACAGCGAGTTGTTACGATCTGGAAAGTATTGCCTGAAAGGGTGGTGGAAGCAGATTCAATAGCAACTTTCAAAAGGGAATTGGATAAATAGAACCATAGAATCATAGAATCAAAGGAAATTTACGGCACAGAAGGAGGCCATTCGGCCCATCTTGTCCATGCCGGCTGAAAATGAGCTATCCAGCCTAATCACACTTTCCAGCACTTGGTCTGTGGCCTTGTAGGTTATGGCACTTCAGGTGCACATCCAGGTACATTTCAAATGTAATGAGGGTTTCTGCCTCTACCACCCTTTCAGGCAATGAGTTCCAGACCCCCAACACCCATTGGGTGAAAAAAAATTTCCTCAGTTCCCCCCTAATCCTTCTACCAATCACTTTAAATCTATGCCCATTAGTTATGGACCTCTCTGCTAAGGGAAATAGGTCCTTCCTATCTCAGCATCTCATAATTTTATATACCTCAATTAAGTCACCCCTCAGTCTCCTCTGTTCCAAAGAAAAAACCCCAGCCTCTCCAATCATTCCTCATAGCTAAAATTCTCCAGTCCTGTCAACATCCTCATAAATCTCCTCTGCACCCTCTCTAGTGCAATTACATCCTTTCTGTAATGTGGTGACCAGAACTGTACTCAAGCTATAGCCTAACTAGTGTTTTATACAGTTATAGCATAACCTCCTTACTGTTATATTCTATGCCTCGGCTAATAAAGGAAAGTATCCCGTATGCCTTTTTAACCACCTTATCTACCTGTCCTACTACCTTCAGGAATTTGTGGACATGCATCTAAGGTCCCCCACTTCCTCTACACCTCTCAGTACCCTCCCATTTATTGTGTATTCCCATGCCTTGTTTGTCCTCCCCAAATGCATTACTTCACACTTCTCTGGATTGAATTCCATTTGCCACTTTTCTGCCCACCTGACCAGTCATTAATATCTTCCTGCAGTCTACAGCTTTTCTCCTCACTATCAACCACACGGCCAATTTTTGTATCTTTGCAAACTTCTTAATCATGCCCCCTACATTTAAGTCCAAATCATTAATATATACTACAAAAAGCAAGGGACCAAGTACTGAACCCTGTGGAACCCTACTGGAAACAGCCTTCCAATCACAAAACGCCCGGCCATCATTACCCTTTGCTTCCTGCCACTGAGCCAATTTTGGATCCAACTTGCCACTTTCCTTTGGATCCCATGGACTTTTAATTTTTTGAACAGTCTGCCATGTGGGACCTTGTCAAAAGGCTTGCTAAAATCCATGTACACTACATCAAACACACTAACCTCAATGATACTTGAAAAGGAGAAATTTGCAGGGCAATGGGGAAAGAGCAGGGGAGTGGGGCTAACTGCACAGCTCTTTCGAAGAGCCGGCACAGGCATGATGGGCTGAATGGCCTTCTTCTGTGCTGCATGATTCTATGATTCTAGGTGATGAATAAATTCCTGACGGACTATTTAAGGTTTCAGAGGTAAAGTCTGTGATCTTTGAGATTGGTCCAATGTACGGAGATGATGATTTCCAGTCCTGTACAATCCTATGTATCAAAAGGAAACTGTGCCAAATGGTGATGGTGGTGGGGTTAGTTTAAGTACATCTAGGGGCTTGCTTGATTGCCGTAGGGAGTCAGAAAGGAATTTCCTAGAATTTTTCCTGAAATTGGTCTTAGGTGGTTTTTTTGCCCCTATCAAGCAGTCCTTCACTTTATGTAAATAATTTGACCCCTGGAATTCTGAAGTGACCGGGCGCGTAACCTTCCAGCCCAGAGGTCCTGCTCTGCCATTGTTTCAGCGGCAGGAAGGGGTCGCAGATTTTCACTTCTTAAGTGTCACTGGGCCAATACGTAGCATTCGTGTCAGCTGCTACATCTTGTTCTTGGATTTCCTTTTTCTCATCTACAGTTTGAGTTATTTTCCTACTCAGGTGGTGCTGTCTTCTTTCTGTTTGTACATGAATTCATATATTCGTATATTTTGTACCTTTTCAGCATAATGTTGGGTGGGAGGCTTTCATGTATAATGTCCTGAAGAATTAGCTACAGTTGTTGGTGAAAGAGGATATTACAGTTCAGGCTCTTTACCAACACTTTTTTTGTGTGCCCTCAGTAGACCAAATCTCCTAATAACCAAAACCTGCATTCTGGTGAGTGCTGTGAGTGGGGTGTCATGCTATGGGATTAAAAATTATCTTCTCGTTATGGTACATAATTATCTTCTCAAAAAGGCAATAAATGTCATACTGTCATGTCAAAGCTTTTAGGCTAAGACTAATGCTGGGAATTTCTTCTAGGCTTCTCCTACTGTGCCACTATAGCCTCAGTGGAGACCCTGTTTATGCACATAAATGGGGTTTCTGCTAAGTTACAGTAGTGGAGCAGGAGAAGCCCTGAGGAATAGTCAAATTTACTTCCATATTGAGTAATACACAGGGGCAAGTTACTGAAAATACAATACTTCAAATGATAAAGATACAAATGGTCCACATGGG